>NC_043993.1:5637500-6008750 GCF_902150065.1 Myripristis murdjan | reverse complement strand
ACCAAGTGGTAGTTTGTGGGTGTTAGTGTTTTTCTAAATTAAGACATTTCCTATCAACACTAGTACTTCTTGATGCAAAGAGCATGTTGCTATTCGTTCCCCCTCCCTCTCACTGGGATTGCTTCATGTACTTTTATTTTAAAAGCAAGAATCAGGATAAGAGCTGGTTGCAGCCCTTGAGATATATATATATATATATATATATATATATATATGCACTTTCTGACAGTGCAAGATAATGTGAAGTTATAGTTGTAAAACAACAGAGCAGATATTCCACTTAATCCTACCTGGTGGCACACAGTGTAAAATACCATGCAGGGTCCAGTAAAGACCACTTGTCTTTTAGTCTTGTTGGTTTATGGTAATTATGCCTCATAATTAATGTGGCAATGATTATTTATGTTCAAATGCTATACAGAAGCACATTCAAGATCCACAGCCTGATAAACTTCGCTTTTTGTGCTATGAGGATAGCAGTGATTTCAGAAACAGGTATAACTGGTTATATGTAATCCTCGTTGTGAGACTGATCCTCTTTCCCCCTCCTTCTCAGACTGTTCCACCATCCTGCGCTCTACAAGCATTTCCACAAACAGCACCATGAATGGACGGCCCCCATCGGCGTGGTCTCCATCTATGCCCATCCTCTGGAGCATGTGGTAAATACATGATACCCTCCTAGCTTCCATTTGCGTTCCTTTTTTGGAACGCAAATGGACGTATTACTTGTGAATTGAAGCTGTCAACATTAAAAAGCCATTATGGACTTGACTATTGTGCAAACCATGTACTTGTGACCTCCTGGGTGAATCCGGCCTGGAACTGTCAGATTTTCACCTGGCAGCTACACAGTAATTGAAGTAAATTTCTAGATAAGAGATTTGACTCCTATTTTAGTAAAACAATTTTGTTGCATCTACCTGGCTAAAATATTCAGTGCACTAAGACAAATAAGTGGGCTAATTAGAGCAGAGATGCAACAGAAATATTGAGTGATCAGTAAAAATTTTAGCATATGATACACTGTAAGAATATTGATTTTTATTTACATTTTTTGAATGTTTTTTTTTTTTTTTTTAGCTAATGTTGTAGATGAAATGTGTTAAGCAGTTGATAAATGGCTTTAGGTGGTTGGAGAGATCAGTAGTCTGTTGAGATTGTGAGCCATTAGGTGAGTTTTGAACACAGAACCTACTGAATAAATGCATTAAAGTAACTGGTATTGGTACTGCCATAGCTCTTTCCCTAGTTCTTTTACTTTACACTTGTGAATGATTTCCTTCTGCCCCAGTATCCTGTTTTATTGGGAACGTCACCAGATTAAAAAAGCAAGATGCTCTCAAAATTCAGTTTCATTGTTACTTTTTAACGTGTCCTATAAGAGAAACTGAGAAAGTCATATTCTTTGTGCATGTAAACTCACAGATTCTCCTTGTTCTTGCTCACAGCTGTCCAACATGCTGCCCGCGGTGATGGGGCCGGTGCTGCTGGGCTCCCACCTGGCCACCACCAGCCTGTGGTACTGTCTGGCTCTGGTCAGCACCACCGTCTCCCACTGTGGCTACCACCTGCCGCTCCTGCCCTCACCTGAGTTCCACGACTACCACCACCTCAAGTGAGCCCGCCACTCCACTTTAGTCCACAAGATTATTTTTTAAAAAGCACACTAATCACTATTCAATGATAAAAGCCAGGAAACACGAGGAAAGAGAACAGGCATCTGTTTTTATGTCCCCTCATTTGTTGCGTGCTGTTCTCCATACCTTATAAACTGTAGTTCTTGCTGTAATGTACTGTAAATTTGAAACATAGTTTCTCACAAGGAAAACAAACATAAGGTGTCTGTACTGGTCTGAATGAAGGTAAAATATAAATTTTTAGTAAATAAAATAAATCACAGTGACAGGTAGACAGATCGATAGATATCACTCATTTTCAAAAGAGGAGTGAAAGGACATGCTGATGCTCGTTTGATATTTTTGTCACTGCTCTCTATAGTGTGAGATCGGTTCCAGTTTGTCACATTGACCGATAAGATTGCAGCAGGATGGATGAAAATCAATCTAATGATTTTTAAAAATGTAAACAAAGTGGATCCAACCTCCAACTGTCTTTGAAAACATGTGTTGACCCAACCATCGGTGTGTCCAAACCCTAGTCTGCTTCTGATTCTTTGATTTGCACGTATGAATATGTAAATGACTATTACGGCCAGTTGCTGTTGACCTGCTAACATGTAAACGTCTGCACCGGTGACCCATTTTGCTTCCTGTCTTGCGGGCTCTAGTCTCTAGGCCAGACTTACGAGAATTTAATGTTTTTGTCAGCTCTGGTTTGAAGCCTGACCCAAACAAGATTCTGCATTCCCTTTTCATGGAGTAATTTGCAAACTCTGGCCTCACACTGACTTCTTTTCTTCTCCACTCATTTGCTTCCTGCTCTCAGGTTCAACCAGTGTTACGGCGTCCTGGGCGTGCTGGACAGGCTGCACGGCACCGATGCCAAGTTCAGGCAGACAAAGCAGTACCAACGCCACATTATGCTCACCAGTCTCACCCCGCTGAACGAGAGCATCCCTGAAACACCCAAGAAGGTCCAGTGATGACCTCTGACCTCTAACCTTTAACCTCCCCAAAGTCTGGGATCAGCAGAACCACACAAGGGGATCCCTGATGGGAGAAGTTTACCTCCAGCAAAATTACCAATCAGTCTAAAATGACATCAGCAGAATTTGAGTTTACATGTCACTTTTCTCACCTGCCCAAACTAACTGAGGGAGCAAATAGCAAGTTGTACCCTAAATGAAGTGTGGGTGAGTGAAGGTCTGCCCAGTACCTAGGGAGGATAGTGATTCTGGGATGCTGCAGTTTACATTGCTGATCCTTCAATCAAGCATCTGAGATGGGAGCGACCATAATCCCTGTGGCATATCAGCTCTCACCCTTTCCACTTCCTCTCACATCTGAGCTAAGTTTCTGTTTTGACTCACAACAAATCCTGTGGTTTTAAAAAAAATTATTTTAAGACGTGCAAATATTGGTTTAAATGTAAATATGTCAACATGACTGACGCCCCTCCTCGATCCTAAAGTTTGAGAATCATCGAGCCACATTTCACATCAGCATCTTTTTAAATGTCAAAGTAGCACGGGGAAAATGTTGATCATCTTTCCTCGTTATGGGATTACACTAATTTAATAATCACTGTAGTAGGAGTTAAGGACAATAAACAAGGGGAAGGCGGTCACTTTAGATGACTGAGACTCATTAATCATCACTATATTTCCTTAGCTGAAAGGACAATAGACTCAATTATATTTTTAATTGCTGTTTTAAAGGACACAACATTTGGGAAATTTCTTAACTTCAAGATTATAAATAGATGTTTTAATGAGAATGCTTAGTAAAAGCACTTTCTACACGCCAGTCCACCTACACATCTTCCTCTTGTTTTTGGACTCTGCTGTAATGGTCGTACACAGTGAGGTGCTGTGTAAGCTGTGCTGCGCAGACAGAAGGGAAAACTGACACGTCTTTTACACCAAACCATGATCTTGCTGCCCACTAACAGAAGAGATATCTGCACTTTTATGAATTTCCTTGGCACTTAGAAAACAGAAGCATTTCCTGAATGTCAAATGTGTATTATGCCTAACAAGAAGCCTCAGCAATGGAGGTGAAAAAAAAAAATCTATATTTCTGTATCTATCTATATCTATATCTATATCTATATATATATATATATGTGAAGAGCAAATGTTGGAAAATAAGTGTTTTTAGAATGTTTAAAGAAAAAAAATGTAATCATGTCTCACTGTGACACAATGTTTGATGGCCCTTTGAAGGAGCCTGTCAGTTTGGATGGTAGGACTGGGCACAGATTTTTACACTAATTTCTTAAACTGGACTGTTGAATATCATTAAAAAAATCTTCAAAAAAAGGAATGTCTATTTTTTTCTCTATTCAGTGTAAAAAAAAAAAAAAAAAAAAAACTCTCTCTCTATACACACACACACACACACACATTCACACAATATAAATAATCACTCAACAACATCAAAGGTTTAGAGTTTTTTTGTCCGTTTTATGTTTTTTTTTATTTATTAAGGAAAAGCATAATTACTACAAATTACAAATAACACTAATAGCGAATCACATCAGCCTACAAAGCAGATATTATGAATATTAAATGTTATAATACAAGATCTCATTCAAGTATTTTACATTTTTCCATTTTGTATATTTTTTTGTTCCTTTTTTCCTCATTTTCATCTTTTTTTTTCCTCATGACAAGCCTAGGATATTGTAATGTAATGAACTATTAACAAGGTTTTAATGGTTCATATACAGCTATCTCTTATTTATATGGCTTTATGGAATTTTGTCCTTTTTTTTTCAGTCTCCAGACATCATAACCAGCCATATTCCTCTGAGCAACATCACAAACCCAAGTCGGGCTTTTTCACACTCACTCTCTCTCTTCCTGTTTTCTCCTCTCTCCCCCTTTCCAGTCCATCATTCATCTCTCCAGTGTCCGGCCATCTGGCCAAGTCCATGTAAAACTTCTGAGCGGTGGGTACCGCGCCTCCTAGAGTTTGTTTGGAGAGCTAACAGCAGCTCTGGTGCTATGCTAATGCAGAAGGCTGAAAACTCCCAAAACACGTGTCCCGCCCCGGCTCCCAGCTTTGCATCCCAGTCCAGGAAAAGCCGAGGGGGGTGCAGAGGTGACGATCCCGTTGGTGGAGGGAGGGGCAAGTGTCTGTCTGAGGAAGAAAGCCCCTAGTGGCTGCCTGCCGTGTTGGCAGCCACACATACACCAGCTCACCTAGTCAAAGGATTCACTGGGTTTGGGAAATGCATGGGGTTTCTTCTCTCTTTTTTCACTCTTTTTTTTGTCTTTAATCCCTCGAGTAAATGATTCTTGAGTGAGTGATACGTCAATTGTAAGCATCCGAAATTGACCCAAAGCTCCCTGGAGTTAAGCCAACAAGACAGGAGAGAGGGAAAAAAAAGTGAATCCTTGTCAACTTTTTTCTTCTTCTTCTTCTGACAATGCCAGCTTAAGAGAAACAAAATTAAAAACAGAAAAACTGACATGACAACTGGACATCCTAACACAGGGAGACAACAATCCATGAACATTCTGCTGGACTCTCTGAGATAAGGAGGAACTTCAGCTAACAGGCCAACTGATAATATGGAAAAGGACCAAGACTCAAAAGAATAATAGGCACATGTGTCCTCTACACTTGCATGTGAAAATTTCACTTTTTTCTCCAAGACATCCATTTAATTTCTTAAATGGATTTGAAGTTTCAGGTTGAAGCTCAGTATGCCTTCAGTGACCGGACCGCAAGACAAGGCCATAACTGACAGTTGTGATCTTGTCTTGCGTCGTTTCAGGAGGTCACAGAGCAGCTGAAACTGAAATTAAATTTTACCAACTTGCTTTGAAATTCACAAGCTTTTTCATGCCTATAAATCAAATTACTTTTCCATGCATTTCTAGACTTTGCAGACATACTGTGCGTAGGAACCCTGGAGGCTGGGTATTCAGCCATTAGCTTTGGCTTATGATAACAGTTGGCAACACTGAGTGATCTTCGCAGCATCACACAATTTATAATCCATTAAGGAAAGCAAATCAACTATTACTTCGACATGAATTACTGTAACTTGTCAAACTAAGCATTTTCTTCCTTTGCTTTTGCAGTGGATGCCTGCTGAGGTCCTGATGTCCATTTTCCCTTTCGTGTTGTGCGCTATGTTCTCATTTCTGAAGTCCACAGATGTTTCGACAAAAAGCATAAACACAACACTGAGACAAACCCCATCTCCACAACATTGCTAGCAATTTGAAATTTAAAAAGCATTAAAAGATAATTATAAGACCATTAAAAAACAAAACAAAACAAACAAAACAAGAAAAAAAGGTAAGAATACGTACACGTGTAAGGCGCATATATAATCTGTCCTATAAACAATAAAACAAGAAGCAGGGAGTTGAAATCATTTCTCTTCATCTGTCAAATTCACATTTACATTAGTGGAGGAGGAAAAAAAAAATCACTCTTCTGTTTGATATCATCAGTACTCAAGTCGGATAAAGATTAAATTACCCACACTAGATTATTAGAGTTAAATTGACTGTGCGGCAGACTGCCAGGAACCGAACCAAAGTGTTTAGGAACAATTCAGTCTCGCATTTATTTGTCCACTGGCTGTTGACACAGGCAGGATACTGAGCTCCATGAATGTGTGTGTGTGTGTGTGTGTGTGTGTGTTTCCTACTCAGCTCGATCATGTCACTGTATCCATACCTGTGTGTGAGTATGCATGTCTGCGTGTGTGTCTCTAAGTGTTCATGTGTATTTGCGTCCTGTGTGTAAAACAGGAAGAGGTGGCGAGTGCCCGAGGCCCAGCCAGACTGGTGGTGCCAAGCTGAGGCCTTGATTAGCAGCGGGTCGGCAGCGCTGAAAAGCCAAAAGCTAAAACTCTGCGCAATCCCAGCCACCCGGCGTCTCCCCCGAAGCACCCGCAGCACAGCGGCCCTCCTCTCATAACCTTCGTTTCTTCAAGTAATCCGGATTGATGATTCCAGTCCTTTAGCATCAATGGTTGGTCGATTGATGGATGGACGTCAAATGGATGGATGAACGGATGGATGAAGCCCATCCAGTGGGGCAGATGGGGGCGGGGGGTAGAGAAAGTCAGGAAGCACCCAAAGTGAGATGGAAGGGTCATCCTCGCCGCCCACCCCACACACACAATGAAATGTTTTGGGAAGGGCGAGAAACTTCCTCCAGGCTGAAGCATTTTAGCACAAAAAGCCACAACTTGCAAACACAGGGACAAGGGGAGAATTAAGGGAGTTGTAACAGATCATATGACACTTGGAAGACAGTTCAGAAAGGTGAAGGTGGGGCGGGAGTTTGGCAGACAGAGCGCCACCTCGTGGCCTCTGCTGGAAATGATGACCGATATTACGTGATTTGCGATTTCAGTGCTGTACAATCGATGTTAAGGTGGCGGGCACAAGTTATAAGCAGTAAAACCATTAAAATAAGGCAACTTTCAATGATCATGTCCATACTGAGGGATTGGTACAAGTCTTTTTTTTCTCCTTTCTTTTTATTGTCTGGTTCTACACCTTTTTTCCACGATGACCAGTCTTAATGAAAAAAAAAAAAATCAAATCTTCTTTAATTTTTCAAACTATTTCCAGGTTTCCAATCCCACTACTCGCCGAAGAAAAAATAAAAATAAATCTGAGATCTTAATGAGGAATCACATATCTTTCAGCCAGCAGGACAGTGTGGATCAAAAAGAGGGGTCCAGGTAATGGAGAGCGGGGTCCACACAATGCTGTCCTCACGAAAAAAAAAAAAAAAAAAAAAAAAAAAGTTTGCAGGTAAAGTAGTAGTAAATAACCACTTACAATTCACTGCCATGGTTTCCAAATAAAAAAAAAAAAATGTGTTGGACACTTCTCGCCTTCAAATGTTGTCTCATAAAGACAAAAGATATTTTGTTCTCTCCCAAAACTTTAAATCAAATTGGCAGAGCCTTATTATTTTGCTTGCTGATTCCTCAATCACGTCATAGGAAAAAAAAAATATCATGCTGCATGAAGGGCGGGACCCCTCCTCCCCCTCCTGTGGCGCAGAAAGAACCGGCGACTTGAAGACAAGAGTTGAGTTGATCCGTGTGGCCCGGGGTGTCCGTGGAGTTACTTTAGTGCCTTGGCATCCGATGCGGGGGCAGAGCCAGGCGCGGGGGCTTTCTGGCTGGTGTTTTTGGCATCATCCCTGGCTGCAGGGCCCTGGGCAGTGGGGGCGGGGCTGGGGCCCGAGCTGGCCTGGCTGTGTGGGCGGCTGGAGGGCAGGGAGGGGTGCCGGCGACGTCCATCCCCACTAGACGAGTGTCTTCTGCGGCCTCCTTCCTCCATGGGAGGCTGTAAGCAAAGACACACATGGTGTTAGATTAACTGGCAAAACGGAATAAGACAAAATAAATAAATTTAGGAAACAAAACAAAAAGTCAATGTGATCAATTCTTTTATAAAACGCAGAGTCATTTTTCTAAATGAAGATTCATTGATCCAGTTTTAAGTTTGTTTTCTAGGACAACAATAGAGAGGTGGTTGTGATGACAATGCACCAATAGCTACCATTTTCAGATGATTTTAGGACTCGCAGAAACAAAGACTAATATCTCTGTCCAAATATAATAAAAATACCACTTGGCCATATTCATGGCTGAGAAAGCCGATGTGCTGCAGGCATCCTTTCAGAGGTGTACAGGATATTTCCCTGCAAACTAGAGCCTTGTGTGATGAGGTCTGGTCAAAAATAAAAATGGAAGCATCAAGCCTGGCATCAAGACTATTCTACTTACGTCAATCCTGAAATCTTCCAGACGCTTAAACTTGCTCAGGTACTCCTGCAGCTTTGGGTCAATCTCCATGTTCTTGGCTTTGGAGTATTTCAGGAAGGCCCAGAACTTCTCCAATCCGTAAAGCTGGCCTGTGTGTGAAAACAGAGAGATCATAAATCTAGCAAAAAATAAGCATAAGCAAGTCTTTAGGCTTTTTTATTGGGTTAGATGGCGCTGAGGACTCAAACACATTCAGTCAGGTCCATAAGTATTTGGACTGTGACACAATATTCATAATTTTGCCCTTGTACAATTCCCCAAAAGTACCAAAAACTGTGTTAGGGCAACAGCGCATATGAAAAGTTAACTGTAGGATTCCCTTCCCATTTGTCTGTGACAGATTTAGATTAAATAAACTGAGATGAGAAACTGGGCATGGTTGGGTGTAAAATGAGGGAATGTGGGATCTGGTTTTCTCACCGGCTTCGTAGTCTTTGACAGTTTCCTCCTGGAAGTCCTTGAAAATGTCTGGTCTGAACTTCCTTTCAAGGCCGTAGCTGTAGTACCTGAAGAGGCACTCCAAACCGTACCTGTAAAACAGAAGGAGAGACAGAGAGAGAGAATCAACAAATGAAAGTGTTTGGAAAACGGCTGCAGACAGTGGGGATAAAGCGATACCAGAGACTGCTGCTGAGAGTAAGAGGAAAAAAATGACATAATTGAAATTTCTATTGCGGAGATTAAAATGATCTTCATTTCTTGGTCCAGTCCCTTGTCTTGTTTCAGACTCTAGCGCCAAAGAACATTAACTGAGGACATGCGCGCGGGAACTACTTTTTGCCAGGGGGTGCTGCGTATGAGGGGTGGGGCACGTGCACGCGCACACACACAGGCTCCCTTTCTGAAACGTTAACGTTTGCTCCAGCTGTAGTGTCCCCCGAAATATGGTCAAAAAGAGCCCACTTCATAACACAGAGAAGGCGACTTTATGAACGGGAAAGTGAACGTTATGTCAAAAAAACATACTGATACGTATCTTTGCGCATTTTTAAGTGGTTATAAGGAAATGCGGGACCTTTTCTAGTGGGTATACGGCGTATACCTGCGTATCACGTAGACTACACCACTGATTTGGAGGCTAAACTTTCAGTGACAGACAGACAACCAGCTGTGCGAGCGCAGCGCAAACAAGTGAGAGAGAGTTGCAGCTGATGCCGACTGATGGTGCCGCCTGATGTGTCTCGGTGTAATTGCCCCTCTGCACGTGTTTTACATGTTTTTCGTTTTCCTTGCATTAGGTGCAGTAGATTAATACACGTTTTACTTTCTCCCCCTGTCCACACCCTAAGTGACTGCCACAATCAAGTCATTTTCAAAAGAAAATGACTTTGAAATGTGGTAAAATTAATTTGACATTTATTCCACCCCTCCTCAGCAGGGGGTGCTGCAGCACCCTCAGCACCACCCTTCCCGCGCCCTTGACTGAGGATGGATTTGTTTCAAACTTACAGCTCATTGGCTATGGGAGATTGACCACATAGGGCATGATGTGTATATTTCTGTATTATTTTCTGTTAATGTCAACTCAAGCAAAACTGGCTGAACATCTATGGACCTTGAAACAGATGCGACTTGCAAATACTCTGTTACTCAGGTAAACCAACCACATTACTGCTGCATAATGATGGGATATGTTAGTCATTCTGGGGAAGTTCTTTTTTTTTTTTTGTCCTCGCCACCCTCCACGAAAAGTCAGTGTTTCGGCACCCTGTCTTGCTCAAGCTACACAAACACGTTCTTCCTAATCCCATTGTATTCAGACATAAAAATAAAGTCTTCTTTTTAATATTGTCAGCATGAGAGGTGGAAGAAAACAATGAAAAAGTGTCTTGCTTTGGACAGATGAAACAATAAGCTGTAACAAAACCAGAGAAGGCAAGCTGTGGCAGAGAATTTCTTCGGGCAGCAAGGAGGAACGCAGCAGAATCATTTTGCAACCATTTATGAAAAATTTCACTACAGTTCATATACATTACTGTTCCTTGTGAGCCATTATGCTCCACACGGGAAGAGTAGATTTGATTTACTTCAGTGCAGTTTCATTTGATGTTATTCAACCAATTAATTGATAAAGAACTATAAAGACACCAAAAACCAATGGGAATGACAAGTGTGTTGTGATAACTGCAATACACACTGTAAACACAAAAAGCTTCAAAACATTCCCTGTATATTCTGACCTCAAAAACAAATTTGTGCCCCGGTTCCTTACCTGTATCCCTCTTTCCCGTCCTCTACCACTAGCTGCCGGAATTCCTCGTACATCTTCCTGTTGAAGTGATCCCGTAGGAAAAACGACCAGAAGCGGAACAGCGTGTTCATCTCCTGTGATTGGCCGATTCCCAGGCGCTTTCGCTCTGTTGGTCAAGAGCACAGAGGTGAGGGGTCAGCTGGGAAAAATAATATTAGACTGCTGCAAATCCAAGACTGTGGCAGCTAAGAATGGCAAGGGGTTTGCTGGATTGTTATTCCTCAGTGTATTTTTCTATACTGAAATTCAAGTTTACACAGAAAACATTTAACATTTTATCTGCAGGAAAAGAGATAATGATAACAGACAGGGCTACACAATACTGTCTGAATTGTGTCCAACAAAAAGAAACAGCTGCTTCAATATCTGAACAGGATCTAGAGGAAGTTTTAGTGATACTTTACTTTGGGAGCTTTTCATAATGCACACTGCCACAGGAGTTCAAGACAGATAAAGCTTCAACATTACCTGCCTGCCCTTGTCACCCGCAAGCACTCTTTTTTTCCTCCCAAAGCTTCCCAAAATTCCCTCTTGATCTAAATCCCATAATTAAAATTTAGCTGTTTATTGCAGACAAGATCTAAAGGGGGTGAACAATGTGGTCTCTACTACAGTTGGGTTCACCTACTGCAATAAAATGCATGCAACACAAACCTCCCCAGGAGTTTTTTTTTTTTTTTTTTTTTTTTAATACATTTCCTGACTTTCCCTATGTGGAATTCACCTCCCAAAAAATCCATCATAATCCAAAAATCCATGACCTATGGGAAGGTAAAGGTAGAAGGTACACTGCTTGGTCTCAAATAAAGAAAATGTGACAGATCCCTCAGTGTTGTCTGTACCATTTAGGCAGCGCCGACGGTACTTGTGGTAAACGTGTTGTGTGAAGCCGTTCTCCTTGAGCAGCTCGTGCGATGGGTGCTGGAACTTGGGGAGGGACTGAGGCGTGCAGCCAACGTTACCCAGGGCAGGGGTGCCCTCCGATGGGCTGGCATTGGAGCTGCAGAGCAGGGAGAGGGAGGAGTCATTAGATCCACTTGCAGAATTACAACTACCTCAGCGCTGAGGGTCACAGCTATAGTCTGGTATGTCCTGCACTGTATGCGAGGTCTTTAATCCAGAGGTTTCTCTGCAAGATGTCAATTAATGTCTCCACCGAAGTCACCCATAAAAAAAATTCTCTGTACATTCATTGCACTGGGGAATTAAAGCTGCATTATGCAACCTTGCATATTGGCAGCTATAAATGTCAGCAAGAATTAATGGCTTTAAAATTTTGAGCATAAAAACATGAGATCAGTAAATAAAACACAGAGGGTCAAAGAGGAAAATATCTGACATTGGTAAATAATAATAATAATAATGATGATTCTCAACATAAAATCATCAACACAGACTTTAAAACCAGGCCAAAACCAGAATTTCATTTGGGGTTTATTTCTCCTTCTTGGGATCAATAAAGTACTCTATCTACCCCAAATACACCAAAAATTGATAGACGGATGCTCTTCACTATGGCTGAGCCAAACTATGATTTAGCCAGATTGAAATTAGGGTTTTTCACATCAACATCTTCCCAATCACGTCTTTAAAATTATTCTTAAAAAAGTAATCTCATTGAAAATTAATATGAACATGATTACAGTAATGTTCTCCATAAAATGACTTTAACTGTATATTTCACATCTCATTTAGGAACAATGCGTTATAGTAGACAGAATACTCTGGAAACTAGCCAATCAGACAAAATACCTTTGGGATTTCAAGTACTTGATCCATACATTCCCTTACTGTCAATGGGTAGCAAGAGACATCAGGACCGATAACTTCCCCTGGAGGGAGGGAGGGTGTCTCACCTGACGGAGGCGGTACGGGAGCGATGTTCTCTGGAGTCCATCACCCAGCCAACGTGACACTCCATGGGAGGGTTGGAGCTGTGTCGGGTCTTCCTTTTCCTGGGGGTCTGCACAGGTACAGGAACAGGATTGCAGTATTTTAACAAGCGGGTTAACAATAATAAAATGGTACACGCATGGCTGAGCCTGTTGCAGGTGAATGGAGAGATCCTGATAGTAATATGTATAAGTTTGTTTGGTAAGAAATGTTCAGTGCACATCTTAGACACCTTTTGAGGCAGGTTATCACACAAAGTTTTAAACCATAATCGAAAGTGAAACAGTAGCATTTTGTAGTTTGTATGTTACTTCACTTGATGCTAATAAACTGACAGCATCAGGACCCTTAAAATGCATGCACATGAGTTCATTTTTTGTTGATTCTTGCTATCCTTCAATGAAAGGAGAGTGGAAATAAATCTTAGCATTTTATGACTGGAAAAAAAAAAAAAAAAAAAAAAAAAAAAAAAACACTGTAAAAACAAATGTTAATCTTGGATCCATCCAGATAAGAAGCTAGCCCGAGTGAAGAAGAATGTGTGCACACCAAGTTTGCTTTTTTTTTTTTTTTTTTTTAAATAACTCTAGATATCTGTTTGGGCAAGTGAGAACAATGTCGTCTGAGCTCACATACTAAATAACTGAGAGAGTACTCTGATCCTACTACAGGAAACAATAACTCCAGGATGATCAATCATTCCTTTTGACTTTATGAGTATAAGAGGTGGAGCCAGTGATTCCTTATGCTTGGCAAGTGTAGCACAACAAAATGAACTGTAGGAAAGCTGGAGTCTGGACTGATGCACATATGGAAAAAAAAAAAAAAACCTGAAAGGTTCAGACCAACGAAAAAACAACTGGGTACTAATGCATACTAACAGGTACTAATGACCCTTAGCACCTTACCTTTGCATCGACGGGCCGACTTTCCTTCACCACTGGGTAGAAGCGTGGCGTCATGGTGGGGTCCTTCCGGTGAGGGGTGCGAGGCGTGCGGGGCGTCCGGGCACTGCGGTAGTTGGGCGAGTCAGGCACGGTAGTGGGGAGCGAGCGAGCTATTGTGGAGGGCTCGGGGGCACCGAAGAGTTTGTTCGCCAAGGCGTCTGTGGGAACTGAGGATGCGAGAGAGGAGAGTTGTTACAAATCAGCAGAATAAGAACTAACGACTAACCCTAACAGTCAGAAAACAAATAATTTTTGTGGTGTCACAACTTCAACTGACTAAAAGCCTGACCGAAGCTGTTTGGCTTTTTACCCATTAGAAGACAGAGTCCGTCAACAGATGACTGACTAAATCCTTTAAATAAAATTGTCATTGCAAAAGTTGACAAAAGCTTTTTTAGAAAATAACACTACCTGAAAAGCCAGCATTTTAAAGGCATTAACAATTCTATCTTCAGACCACAGCATTTTGTAACCAACCTTAAGATGCTCTGCAGTGTTAATAAAGACTCAACGTGCTTTGCTTTCAGCCTAGAAATGATTTTGCCAATACAGACATCAAATTATTTATTTCATTATTTTTAAATCCTGGGTAAGTCATCCTGGAATACAGCTCTTCAGACTCAGTAAAGGGGTCGATCTAATGTCACAGCTTCACTAGCAGTCTTTTGTTCATTATTAGGCAAGCTCTGAGTCACAGGGCTCGTTATAGTTGATCTGCTAATGTGTAGTGTTAGGTCACACAGCTATTTCCACCTGAACAACAGAGACAGAAAAGCTGGTTTCCATTAGTCCTTGAGACTATAGTGCCATTAACTGAGGTGCATTAAATAAGTGACCCTGTAGGTTTGACCTGGTTTACGTAAAAGAAAGATTGCTTGGTCTAATGAACAAGTACTGGAGAAACTAATGCGTCCCTGTTGGTATTCATGTGAGTCTGTGTGTCTCTGTGTCCTTACTCTGTTGGGGCCGTGGGGGTCCTGGAGGAACTTCCTGGTTGGGATCAACAGGGGGTTCGGGGGTCAGGCAGTCAAACTGTTCGCGACTGATCAGGTGGACCTTCTTGAAGTTCTCCACCTCTTGCTGCAAAACCAAGAACATCAAGGAAGAAGCATTAATGACAGCATTCGAAATGGTGGGAGTGTCATTGTAATCTGGCTGATGAGTATAATGCTTCAGTCCTGTGCAATATGTCAGTGAACAATGGAAGGCTGATCAGCTATTTAGCGTGTTTTGGAGCGGTTCGTTTGTGGTGTAAACGTGAACCGACCAATATCTGACCCAACAACAGGAAGCACCGTGCATTTTGGACTGAAGCAGCTCCTGTAGCTCAGGTGCGTGTAGTAGACTCATCATTAGTAACAGAAACACGCATCTCGGTAACATTGGCAACTTGCAGTTAGCAACACAGGAACAAAATGAATCGTGGGTTGACATGGAGCACTGAGGAAATATATTACCTTCTGGGTACATAGCCCAAATAAAGAAATTATATAGCTGCTGATGACGCTTCCATGTCCATGTTGGATAATGTTTTGGTCAAATCCGTTTGTACAATAAAGTGAGAGAGGAGGAAAATACATCTCAGAAATAAAAATAGCCCTTCTCCGCCTTTCAACCTGGCAATATTTGTCTGACCCTGCCTAATAAGCAGCCTGACAGCTACCAAGTGTGAAAACCTATTTATTGTTATTGATCCAACAGAACTGATCTCACAAAATTTTGCTGTATTACAGAATATAAAAACATGGATTTGTTCCACAGAAAATTCAATAAAAAAATGGAAGGAAGTGTACAAAAAATATGTATTGCTTTGCTCCCTGATTTGGCTATAAGAGAAACAGGTCTTTACAATATGCACGCAAAAAGTGCTGCAATAAATAAATAAATAATAACAATTCTAAAGTTCAGGTTTATTTAGAGCCCACTCTGTTTACAGTCTCAAAGGGCTGCTTATGTAATAAAATGCAAACAAAAAGTAAGTGTAAAAAACCCATTCGTCAGTGACAAACCTTTTCTGGAAGAGTTTGGAGACGGAGATACAGCAGCAACACATTACTGCCAATATCATGCTTTTCAACTTCATGTTTCTCTAACGTTAGGCTCTCCACACGAGTACACCAGCTAAAAACTGACTAAAACAGGACTAACACGAGCAGACACACCAAAAAGTCCACAAATGCCCTGAATGTTCCTCAAAGCCGACACCATCTGGAAACCAACAGCTCAAAACTCCTGGCAGCAGTGTATTATCGCAAAAATTACTCCTACTATGACAACAACACTACTTAAATTGGATACTACCACAACATCCGCTTCTACTAATATACAGCGAGCTTAGCGTACACTGATCATTTCACCAGGCTCACAAGATGCAACTCACTCTTTCCTCCACACTGAACCAAGTGTCCTCTGATCTTTGAGCGTCCATCTTTGTTCCCCCAAGAAGCTCGTCCACTAGACCCCACGGGCCGAGGCCTCGTCGTGGGTTTATTTATAAAAAAAAAAAGCCCCCTCTGTTCCACACGCCACTGGACGTATGCCAGGGAGCACGTGAAGGCCCCACAAAGAGCACAACAATACCACAATGGGCAGTGGTGACAACAAAACACACCCCAAATAAAGATCCCCTCTCCTAGACAGGAGCTTTCTGTTGTGTGGGCTTTGCCATATCCAGAAACAGCTCTAACTAAAGAATAATATATCTACACATCATCCAGCCTTGGGCAGAAACACCTCCAATATGACAGTATACATAACATGGAAGCTGTCAGAAAAGGCCACCTTGACTTTACCTGTAATGGCTGTGCTGTGTGACTCAGTGTTGCCACTAAACATGTTTCCAGGCAGGTTGGAAAGGCTTTTGAAACCAAAACCAATTATGTCCTTTAAGTGGGTTTGTGTCTTCATTTCAAAAGGTAGGGGAAACACTAGTACCTGAACTGAATGGATACATGAATGGAAACTGTGGTAGATATAACAGGAATGTTATTTCGAGAGAAAGATGTAAGATGTACTGAGCAGTCGGTACATCGGAGCAGTAGTTATAAT
Source organism: Myripristis murdjan (assembly GCF_902150065.1). Taxonomy (NCBI): domain Eukaryota; kingdom Metazoa; phylum Chordata; class Actinopteri; order Holocentriformes; family Holocentridae; genus Myripristis; species Myripristis murdjan. The sequence goes on along the minus strand of NC_043993.1, from coordinate 5,992,172 downwards.
CCTGAGAAGTCAGTACACAGATTACATAGCCACTATACAGACATGATTTCCAGAGCAACACCAGTTTGAGTCAAGACAAAATGTTAGATTAGAAGTTTTAAATTAGTAGTTAAAACAGTAGTTAACAGTTAGAATAGAATTAGTAGTAGGACCTGACCTCAACTAGATTATAATGAAGGTTCTGAAGGACTACTTCACCTACAAACACACACTAACTAACTAAATAAATAAGTAAATAATCTCAATTATGTATTAAAATTGCTATATTGCTTGCTTATAGGTCTCGCTGTAATGATGGTTAAGTAATGTCCAAGTTTACCTAATGTAACCTCACTCTAATGGCTGTAAAATGGCTCCCAGGTAAAGTTCACACATGAAAAGTGACCAAATCTTATTGACAATTAGCTACCATGGGGTTTATAGATGTATAAGGTCACCTTGTGAAATAAATTCCTGGTATGATAAGGATTTTGCTGAGTGACAGTTAAGAATGTGCACACTAAATAATACTAAGTGATAGTTTCCTTTTGCTTGGCCCATCCACAGGAAGACAAAAACAGTGTCAGATGCAGAAGAGCAACCCAGTGTCTCAACAATGTTGAAATCACAACTACATGTAGTCGACAAATGCAAATCAGCCTTGTTATGAATGAACCACCACTCATATGTCAGCTGGGTAGCATGACCTCACCTTGATGGTGGCATACTCGGGTTCGTATGTATCATCCCACAGGTCCTGCTCGTAGTAGTAGAGACCGTCGTTGATCACTTTGACCAGCTCGCTGGTCAGTTTGGAGCGGGATGTGTGCTGCCCTGTGCGGTCGCCTCCCGGGTGCTTCCTCAGGTACGGTGGCGTCTGCGTCACAATCAGGATCTTGTTGACGTCGCGGTCATCGATCTCGCAGTCAGAGTCCTCGTCGGACCAGTCGGTGAAGGTGTTGCGGCGTCCATCCATCTGCTCCATCTCCTCGTCGAACATGAAGTCGAGCTCCTCCGGTTCATCCTGCTCTGCTCCATCCTGTGAGGGTGAAAAAGTATTCAGAACTCATTAATCACTTGAACATGTTTTACCTTTTGACCACCAGATGTCATTAGTCACCATCTGTTATTTATTTCTATGGGGGAAATGAAGTATGAACATGAGGCAGGTTTTAGGGTCTCTATGTTCCAAGTATGTAGAAATAGTTTGGAGAAAATTATAATTATGAATAATAGGAATTGTTTCAGCAGGTTCCTGCATATTTGCTTACACACCTTATTGGCTGTGGCGGCGGCGGGGGAAGGCGATGGCCCAGACTGGGGCACTGGGGAGCGAGACAAGTCTTCCTTTTCTTTCTGCTGCTGCTGCAACAACAAGGGCATCTACACATCAGTTAAACAACACTGGCCAAGGAAGAGGACGGAAGAGGGAGAGGAGGAGGAGGAAGAGGAGGTGGAAAGAGGATGGACAGATTGATGAACAGACAGATGGATACGCATGTGGAAAGTAAAGATTTAACACGAAGAGAAGGCCACAGGGGGAAATCATAAATAATCACTGATATAATACAGTCAGTGACTTCAGAACTACAGACATCTCTAAGGCCCATTACTTTGGTCGACTCTCTTCCTGAAACACATATCATTCGGCATGTAGTTTGCTTTCTCTCTACTGACCTTGGGTCTGGCTGGGGAGGGTCTGGGTCTCTTCTTAACCTCTATCCAAGACTCTGAGTCCAGGTCTGGGAGGCTGGCGGACAGGCCCTTGGGCATGGTCTTCAGGTTAGATGTGTCTGGCTCTGTCTTTGTCTGTACCGGTGTGGCGGCTCTGGGGGAATCTTGCAGCAGAAACAGAATAAGATTGTTAGATTGTTATATATTTTTAGCAATCTGTTTCTTATGCATCATCACATTTACTACTGTGCAGTGGACAGAGGCAGGGGAAAAAAAACAAAAAAAAAAAAAAAACTTTGGGAGAGCGACATATGAAACATGACAGGCATGCCGGCCTGTGAAGCCACCAGGGCCAGTGGAGATGAGATGTGACAAGTAATTGTAGTATTGCAGTCACACTAAATCCATGTAACCACAGTTTATGCTTTGTTTCTTCAGGAGCGATTTACCCAAGTGTGGCCCCAGTGAAACCACTGGATGGATGATTAAATTCAATAACTATAATATATATCAACCGAAAAACATTTTTATAAATGGACAGTTATGCCATGGAAATGTGTTTTTTGGGCAATTTGACAAATAAATGACCTAGCAATAGGCCGACTTGCTGTTTTATTGCTCCATCTCTAGTTTGACTACTGAGGAGCAGATAAACCTGCCCTCTGCTTAACTTCAAGTGCTTACTTGCAGACTGCTCAATCATCTGTCGCGGGACGAACTCAGGGCAGTTGATGAGCTGGGAGAAGTCGGTCTGGCTGTGGTCGGGTACGCTCAGGCCCGGCAGAGGCCACTTCTCTGGCTCCACCTTGCGGCGGATCTTCATGTCTATCAGCTCCACCTCCTTGCTGTCCTTCAAAGCCTGGCAGAGGTGGGCAAAGACATGGTGCTTTGGTTTGTTTGTGTGTCTCATACAAGAAACGCGAGCTCTGCATGAAGCATGACACTGACACTTAGTGACATTTAGAGATTAGTTCAAGGAATATACCAAGTTGTTGGGAGACTGGCCTTGTTGGTCAAATGTTTTATATTACAGCTAGGTGAGTCGGACAAAATCAAACATATAGTGATACTGTGACAATACTGTGGAGATGACCACTGGTGCTTTCATCAGAGATTTATACACAAGATATATGATAAACACATATTAATAATGTGGATATGATGACCAAGCAGGTAAACGTAAATACCAGACTAACTAGAACAGTCTGTCTGGAAAACTGCATCCCTTTACTGTAATGGCGCCTTTAAAACCAGGACAAGACACCAGCTATACAGCACCACATCACAGTGTTATGATATCTAAAACTGAATATTGATAAATCACCTAGTCCTACACTGCACTTTACTGCATGAGTTATGATAAACTTTTGATTTCAGAGCTGCTACAAATTTCAACTTTCTTAATTTTGAAATACTATAGTACACTACATAGTATTCACTATATAGGACTATAATTTATGCTTAGGGGGGGAAACTGGATGATTTTGGTGTTTATGTTATCGTCCCTAATGTTAATGGGGCAATTTCTCAAAATCTTAGAAAATTCCATTAACTTTGGGTTGAAAACATCGGCACTTTGATATTACTTACAACTCACAATGTGTGCTGTCTTTGATTGTCCTTAAAAGGATACGTATGTTGTTTTTCAACCCAGGCTTACAGTGAGGTTTTACTCTGTCTGGTTATAAATGATGGGAATTGAAATTTAGTGTGGAGGAAAGAAATCTCCCAGTTCACAAGTCACGAATGCTTTATCCATCCTCCAAAGAAAGTGAGGTCGCTTTTACAGTAAGAATCTGGGAGGCAATGAGAGCATTATTTACATCCAGAATGAGGTTGACGTCGGTGGTGAGGGCCTGCACCCTGTGGAAACTGGCAATGAGTCCGATGGGAAGGAAGCCATCCTGGTCCATCTTCCTCCGCAGGAAGAAGTCTCGCTCCAGGTTGTCCAGGCTGAAATAGTACTCACTGCAGGGGGATGCAGAGAATAAAAAAGGCATGATGAACAAAATCTCCTGACAAATAGGTGTCATAGCACAGACTCATAACTCTGTAACCAGATGTACCCTGACTGTCTCTGCTGTGATCTGCCTTATTCTTACCTTTCCTACCTTCTCTAATTGAAAAGCAAATCATTTAATATTTTTTAGCTTTTAGTGTGAACAGTTTCTTGTTTGAGTTAATAACAAATGTCATTACTATGGACACGATCAGATTCAGAGTGGGACGAAGAACACAGGAAGGGAGGGAATGGGACAATTCAGAGTGAAAACATTAGAGAAACTGCTCATATTGGAAACAGACACTGGTTTGGAAGTAGCTAGATACTTTCCGAGGAACCCCTAATCAATAACAGATGGTATTTCCAACCAAAGATCAAAGTCTCTGAGTAACTTCATACTTTGTTAAACTGAAGAGAGCACTTCTGCTCACAGCAACCGTTAAGCTCAGGTGCCAGTGACAACTGTTGCAACACACACATCTTCAGGAGCCAAATTGTGACAGAAAACCACCTTAAAGCTAAAAGTGGGACTTCAGGTTTGCAGTTTGAGGACCACAAGCACAAAACCGTAGTGTGGGCAGTGCGATTTTTGAGTGCTTCTATATTTTAGAGTTTTTTTCCACGAGACTTCAATTTATGATTTCAGACAGCCAAGGGCTTCAATTGAAGTGTTTTCAGACAGCCGTTTCTAAAAAGCACCACCGTCTTCAGCTTTTTATGTTGTCCTGATCACATCCCTGAAAGAGCAATGCTGAACTTACATCTGCCTCTTGATGTAGTCTTTGAGCAGGTCCTGATCGACGGAGTAAAGGTCATTGCTGCTCATATTGTCGTAGTAGTAGGTCACTGTGTTGTTGTACTTCTGGCCATAGGCACCATCTTTCATATCGTAGGCCTTGTAGCCGTAGTGGTAGTCATAGTGGCCTTGATAAAACAGAATCAGTCAGTTAGACAAACAGTTACATGGCATCTAGCATTTGCAGTGCGTGGCACTTGTATAATTTGTAAATGGATCTACGCCCTCACTGAGACCATGTTTTCCTGATATTCCTCTTTGTTCTTATCTGGCTGTTATACATTTTAGCATTTTTGCACAGAATATTCTCCAGTGGATTAAAGACACAAACATTGTCTGCTAGGATATATTGGATACACAAAGCCCCTACAGGCCAAATTTATATGAAATAAAATTTTGGAGAGAATGTCAGCCATATTTCCATGTTCAGTGTAAAGAGGAGACTGAGAACAAAAGACAGAGATGGAGACAGAGACAGGACAGGAAAATCATAAAAGCCTTTCTAATCCACACGCTGCACTGCACAGGCGCGCAGGCAGTTTGCAGCACAGCTGGATCCTGGTGAGATGTGAATCCCGGTGGGTGTGTTCCTGTATGTGTTCTTGTATTTCTGTACTTATGAGGACACAATGCCCTCACAGGGGTAGAGCGAGGAAGAAAATCCTCCAAAGTGACAGCAATGCTGTGGCATGCAGGGCTTATTTTTAGGGTCAGTATTTGTGTTTTTGGTTATGATTAAAATTAGGAGGAGCTATAGTTTATGGAAAGGTTCTAGTTAGACATTAGTGGTGGAATCAGAAACAATTTAACGGGCTGTGTAAGGTAGGTTTCTTTGTCAGTAGTAAGTCAGTAATAGAAAGTATTATTGAATATAAAATATGGAAATATGCTGACATAAAAATATGGGGGAAAAAAACAGAATTAAGGAGTGAATGCAGTCAGTGAGGGTCCTTGCAAGTGCATTAACACAACTGTGTGTGTGTGTGTAGCTGAGTGTGTTTCAGCACAAGTGCACACAAAGTAAATAAAAAAAAAAGATGAAGTTCATCTGCCCAGCATTAACTATAACTTCCTCTGGGGGGATTCTCAGGCTGCTGAAAGTTACAGCGTGTCCTGGAGAAGAAGGGAGCGCCGTAAAACTAAAAACTACGCCAAGCTTATATATCGCTGTGGGAGGGAGGAGGAGGGCGGGGTTCCAAATTTGCTCCTTTTTTTCCTTTTACTTTGCCTCCAACTTTTATTTCTCAACTTCTCTTCATTTTTTGCTCTATTTTTTCTTCTCAGTCCATTCCTCTCATTTCCACATCTCATTGTTTCTCTTGCTTCATTTTTCACTCCGTTTCCTCTATCATCTTTCCCTCCGTCGCTCTCTGAAAATTAAAAAAGTTGGCAGAGTTCCTTCTAACAGCCTGGGGAGGGGGCAGTTAGGAGGGAGGAGACAGAAAAATTTGACAGTGATAAAATGAAACATGGATGGTAAGAGAACAAATATATAACAGAGCAGAGTGGAATGAGAGCAACAGGGATAGAGAGAGAGAGAGAGAGAGAGGTGAAGGGAGCTTCGCCAAAACCAACAGGCCTTGGGGAAGTCTGCCGCCCCCCTGGATCCCAGGCCTGGAGGGATTCAAGGCCTTGCCTCATGCCAACACACTCTGGTTGTTATTCCACAGCTTTGTTTTTACTGTAGCCTCACAGGAGGCCGGATCAGGGTCAGAAACACACAGTTATCAAGGCAAAGCCAGTTCACCCCAGCCAGAGTTAGTCTAAGGCAGGATTCATACCAGTACAAGGTCAAACAGTGAGTAAAAAAACATTCAACACTGTTTTAAACTGCCTGTAGTTCTTCCTGCCAGACTTATTCAAAAAGTCTCAAACCATGAAACACAGACAGCACATACATTTTATAATTTCACTTTAAAATTCCACACCTCCGTTTTTAAATGACGCACAATTTTCACTTAGTGTTTAACAGAACTGACTAGATACTGGAGGTTGGTAATATTACCGATCTTTAATAACATACACAGTCTGCTTCAAAGGCAAGCTGTGTGCAGTGTGAGGGTATTATTCTCAACTTTTTTGTTTTTTGTAATTTGTTATGAATTTAAACAAAACAAAACAAAAAAGGTGATGTATTTAATTCCTTCCATAGCTTTGAGAAAAAAAAATGCAGCTCTGATTTTCTGTCAGGGGGTTCACCCCACAAAGAAAACAGCGCTTATAGTTGAACAGATGGCAATGTGATATTTTTATCTAACAAATGAGGTTCTTTGTTTTTTAGACCCCCCCCACACACACACTGCTAGAGATATGCTCTTTCTCACATCTGGCTTTGATGAAAGATCCGGCCAAGACATTTTTGTCGAGGTCGTGATTAAATCTATGGGCGAATGAAGCTAAATGTTCTGCTACTGCTCAAGTCGTGGTAAATCTCTGTTTGGGCCAAAGCAAAGAAAAGAATGATGATGCTAATTTGTAAGTGGGCGTGTGTGTTTGTATATTTTGTGTCAATGCTGAGATCAGAGGTGTGTAACTTCTCTCCATTGGTGTTTAGTCAGAGAAGAGACATGAGAAACTCATCACTTCAACAGCACATGTGGTCAGTGTAAACAGGATGTTCCATCTGCCCGACACAACATCAGCACAGTTGTCAAAATTAAGGTTTTGGGTTGCAGTACATTGAAACAATAACTTTAAGCTTGGTGATTTGTAAAAAAATGTATAATTCATAGCCTATGTTTCTTGAACTATCCTTCTGTCCATATATATCTATATCTATATCTATCTATCTATATCTATATATCTATCTATCTATCTCTATATATACACATATATAGATATAGATATATAGACAGATAGATAGATAGATAGATAGATGCCAATATGTCAGTGCCATCAAGACAAAAAATATGTTTTTCATACAGCTCCTTGTGTATTTCTGTGTGTAAATTAACACATACCTCTGCCACCACCTCTACCCCGTCCTCGGCCTCTTCCTCTTCCACGTCCGCGACCTCTGAACCCGCCGCGGAACGGCGCCCCCTCGCTCTTCACACTTGACACCTCGTCGTGGTCGTCGCGCCACTCGCGCTCGTACTTCTGACTGTGCCAGTCTAGAAAGAAACAAACAAAAAAAATCCTTCATGCTGACTTCCTGGCTTGGTTCAACTGCAAATGCTGATTGGCCACACACACTGTGAGGTCTGTGTTTTCTGCGTACAATACCAAAATAACAACATCTCATGACGAAAAGACGATGCTCTATGGCAATGCAATTTTGAATAATCATAATATACACTCAAGATATCCACAACTTCATTCTGACTGGTCAAAACAGCAATTAGAGATATCTGTAGTTCTGACCAGTCAAACAAACTATCTGAGATTTCCACAATGACATAGGACAAATGATGTCACTTTTGCCGTTCATGTTTATTGGGCTTTCAATTTCAGATACCCACAATTCAGCTGTAGATATGCACAAAGTGAACTGCAGATATGAGCAACTGAATTAGTACTAACCGTAATCACTGTTTCAGATATCTATTCAGGGTTTCCGCTACATGTAATTCATTGTGGCGCACCGCCACGGCAAAATAAAAGCCGCCACACCTTCGGAATGATTTTTTTTTTTTTCCAGATGTTAAAACAATTTTAAAATCATATATATATATATATATATACATATATATAGGCTATCTAGCCTTTTCTGCGCAAATATATTTATTATAATCCGTTTGAAATGATAATTTAAATATCATGAAATGGTACATAACACTGCAATTAACTTTATTTTGAAAAATGAACACCGGAGTCATCACCCGCCTGTTTGATTACTGTCTGCAGCGCGCTCGCAGAGGGAGAGAAAAGGGCAAGAAATGGGGGGTCAACGATGCTGAAGCCCACCCCCACAGTTTCAAAAAATCCTAGAGGAAACCCTGTATAATTAAATTATGACCAGTCGTAATTCCATTTTGAGACATCTACAGTGTCATTTTGGCTAGTTAAAATTCCAGTTCAAAATAGCTGTAACATTATTCTGACTGAAACTTGATTTACAATATCTAAAAAGGACAATGTTGATATTTTACAGATATCTTGAAGTGGAATTATGATTAGTTATAATTAATTTGAGCATATTAGCAATGTGAACTGCGGACAACTGGTCTGCTGACCTGTAAGGACAAACCCCATACACATGAATTGCAAAACTGATGTCATTTGTCCAAGGAAGAATGACGTGGATATCTGTTCTTTTTTACTAGGAAGAACTGAATTTCGGATATCTGCAATACACACCCAGTGTAGCGACTGAATGTTAAAATTAAATAGTAAATGGCTTGCCATAATATTATGTAGTTACTGCAGATATTCCAGCAGGACATTTTTTTTTTTTATTATTTGTAGCTTCTGAGTTACTTTAGCTTGTAATAATAACAATAGGGGGAGAGAGAGAGAGAGAGAGAGAGAGAGAGAGAGAGAGAGAGAGAGAGAGAGAGAGAGAGAGAGAGAGAAAAATTGACATATGGACACCACCAAGGAAGCACAGTGAATAACTGGAGCAGAACCCAGTCGTATTACTGGGTTACTCAGCCAGCTGTGACTCTAACTCCATTTATCCTGTACAGTGATGGTTAGTTTCCTGCTACATTTCGTTTCCTCAATGAATGTGACAAACTAGGTCACTTCTACTATGTGCATCTGAAGTTGAGGCTTTTTAAAAATAAATGTTAGAGGATCTGGTTAGATATCAAAGCAGAAGTAGCACACACACACACACACACACACACACACACACACACACACACACACACACACACACACACACACACACACACACACACACACACACACACACACACACACATTTTTTCACATAACAGTCATCACTCCACATCCTGCTGCTGAGTCATGCACTACATCTCTGCACTTATAAGCATTACCATCCAAATTCAGTAGCATGCAGCAATAAATCTCTGACTATAAATGCAGCAATATTGATTCATAATCCGAAATCAACATCTTCTGTCACACATGGGTCATCTGAGACCAACGGCATTAGCAAATAACTCTGGGCTTTTAAAGCTTGCACACACTTCCAGTTGGGTGAGGTTTTCCACATTACACATAGTGTCCGTTAGATGGCAATCGCAAATACTTCCCAAAACTTTGTCGCGGGTATTTTACTGTCTCTGACGTTTTACAGTGCCCTTCCTGGCACCCTAGTAAACTCAACACACACAGCCATGCTGTGGCTCAGAGTGATTATGTAGACTGCAGCCAAAATGAAAAATAGGGTCTAAGGAGACAGCATTTAGAAGAAAGAAGGCATCAAGTCATGTCCTCATCAAATTTTTGCATGAAACGTGGCTTACTGAGGTTCCTCCGTCTGGCTGTGTTTTGAAGGCAGAGGAGATGTATGCTACACTGAGTAGGATATCCCACTATCCTTTGTGCCCTGTAGACAGTGGTCACTTAAGCCTGATCTGTCACACACCTGCACTCTTGGTTTGGGCCAAAGCAAAGCAAAGAATGATCATGCTAATTTGTAAGTGGGCGTGGGTGTTTGTGTATTTTGTTTCAATGCTGAGATCAGAGGTGTGTAACTTCTCTCCATTGGTGTTTAGTCAGAGAAGAGACATGAGAAACTCATCACTTCAACAGCACATGTGGTCAGTGTAAACAGGATGTTCCATCCCTCTGTCCATATCAGTCCATTTAGTATGTATATATTATACACTATTTTGAGATGTCAATATGTCAATGCCATGGTATCAGTAATGAACCAGTATTGACCAGTAATGATGACAGCTGTCAAATGTAACACCAACATGATGTCTCCTGCCTTGGTAACCGGTCCAAAACCAGAGAGGTACCTCGGAGAAAAGTGGCAAGTTTGTAATTCTGAGGTAAATGTGTGAAAACAATGCTTGCTGTTGCTGTTACTTACCTCTGAGGTCGTTCCTGGCGTTGGGGGGCATGCGGGGGTTTTCATTCTGCCGGCTGTTGTTCCTGGAGGCCGAGCGCTCCCTGGGACCCTCAGACTTCACCTCGATCATCAGGGGAACCCACTTGTGCTTGTTGCCTAATAGGAAGGGTACACGCACAGGCAGCAGGGGTCAGAGAGGAAAAACACGACTTCATTTGATCATGTGTCTAGACATGATGTAGATGAAGGTTTTCACTCATCTATGCAAGGATGTTGAGATCTGATCTAACGAGGAAGTGAACTGAAGAAGTATTCTGGATGAGTTGCAAAATGTCTTCAGGATTACACAGAAAGTCCAGTTGCTTGTAACAGGCTATTTGTAGGTATTCAGCCCTTCTTTGCATGAATAAAGCATGGATAAAATGGGCAATACACTTAATGTAAAAGTTTGTTTTGTGACAAAGTTCTGCAATTAGTCACATAAACTGCTCATTAACAATTCAATAGGATCCGCACCGATTTGAACATTAACTGAACAGTAAAGGACAATGACAGTGACACACAAATGGTCCTCATAATTAATCACAAGTATATGTACACCTACATTTTCCAACTACTACTGACATAATCAGACAGTTTTGTCAACCAGAGGTCACAGTGGGCGGATGATTTCAAAATCCATTGATCACTTTTACCACTTTTTACCTGCCAAATGGATTTCTGGGACAGAGAAGCAGCTCCAAATGTTGGACAGATTTTATCAGTATTTGGCTGCTGCCTGGGGTTAATGTCCAACTCCCTTATGAAACCCTGTGATGATGATGATTAAATCCCCATGCGTAAAACAGGTCTCAGTCAGCTGCAGTTCCTCTGCTGGCCAGCAGGCTGCACCAGAGGTCTGCTGGCTCAAATTTCTGTGAGTGAGTGTGTGTGGGAGTGTGTGTGTGTGACAGATAGTGGACACAGTGGGATGAATTTGCTAGTTTAAAGTGACGTGGCCCTATGTCTTTCTGCTGACTGTGTCGGTAAAAGGATGGAGAGGAGGAGAAGAGAGAGACAATGAGACAGAGAGAGACAGAGAGAAAGAGAGAGAGGGAGAAAGAGAGAGAGAGCGAGAGCAAGACTGAGAGCGAGAGAGAGACTGAACAACAAGCACAGGAGAAGGGAGGTAAAGTGAAAGAGAGAATGAAAGTGAGAAAAAGGAAAAGTAGAACCAGAACATGGCAGGAAGTCCTCCCCCTTAACAGAGGGCAATCCTGTTGGTTGACTTGGTTGGCTGGGTTCATGGTCGGCTGGCCGGCTGATGTAATTTAAACCCATTATTGCTGCCAAAACAGCTACCAGCTATCAGGGCCTCCCACTTGGATCATTTGCTGGTGGCTCGTGTTGAAAAAGGAAGCTGTGTTCAACTTTAAGGGCAAACACCTCAATAACAGCTGAAGCCTCACACACTGTGTTGTCCTCTCATCATCTGTCCAACTGTCTCTGGGTGCTGCTGATTACTTGTACAACATAGCTCAAGTGTCATCACGTTGACTTTTATAAAGTTTAGTCTGTTCGATTTCTTCACCAAGGGTTTGTCACGGAAACTGGGAAGACATATTTTGCACATTTCGATCTAAAATACTCCTAAAGTGGCTTGCTAGCTTTACTTATTGAAAGCGGTGCCAACACCAGCCACATGGGGCCCTACACGACATTTAAAGGGGAACTGCTTACAATGAACAACAATGAAACGTGAAACTAAAACTCAAGAGAGCCTTGTATGCCTTTACGATAATCCACAATGTAATAGTGAAAATGTTAAAACCTATCTCTACTATATACTTCATTCTTAAGTGATTTGAAAATTGATTTACACAATGTAAACAATAAAACAATCAAACAGTTATGTTACAGAGTCAAGGTCTCTCTTTGAACATTCATAACACAAATACCCAAGAAAAATCTGGACTCGTCCCTCACTGGAAATCCTGATCAGGGAAAACCCGGATGACAAGATCAAGAAAGTCCCTTCCCACATCAGTGGCTGACATCACACTTAGAATTAAGTGACACTGCACCTCTAGATGAACGATTGCACATGAGCAATGTGGCTCTTTCCTGTCTTTATGCTGGGTGACTGACAAATAAGCCAATGCAGAGGTCATTCTGAGTGTACAGGATTTTTTTTTGTTTCCACAGGCAGAATGAAACCTCCTGGCCAGCTACAGTAGTTTCCTTTCAATGAAAACCGAATAAAGACAGTTTGATGAACCAGTAGCAGCACACTGTTAAATTTGGTTTCTGGCTGCTAAGATATGAATTGGAATGCGTGTTTGATCAGCTTCATTGAGAGCCACTTCAGAGAACAGAGGGGAAAACACCCTTTTAAAAAAAAAAAAAAAAAAAAAAAAAAAAAATCAAAATTTTCCTACCCAAATAATTTACATCTTACCACCATGTACAGTGTAGCATAACTAGCAAAACATGGCATGACTGCAGCTTTGATTTCCAAGGGGATACACCAAACTGAATAATACAAAAACTGTTACAAAATGATAGTCACCTTTTTTCTTCTGCCCATTCTTCTGCGAGTCCTCATCGCCGTTCTTCTCCTCTCCAGAGTCGTCCGACTTGGCCTTCAGGTTCTCCTTGCTCTCCTCGTTGCTCTCCCTCTTCTCCTTTGACTCTTTCTTCGCTGTCGTCCTCTTAGGAGCCTGGAGAAGGAGTTCAAATAAACAGACTGCACTTAGAAAGGGCATGTTAGATAAAACAAACAACAGGGCTTATTAAAGGAGGCTTAAACCTAATGCACAAAGGATTAGCAAAATGTGGGGACCTCAAGTAATTAACGAATTAGCCCCCTGAACTGTGTGGTGTGACATGCATTTGTACAGGATTATTAAATTTGTGGAAATCACAAGAACCCTGGACATAACTGCAGCAGTTTGAGATTTTACATTCTGTGACATTCTGATTCAGCAAAGCACAATTTCAAGTTCATGCCAAGAGTACACTTAAAACGTTCCTCTATAGAATGCTGCTACTTGTTATTTATGACTGGAAGATAGAAAATAGAAATCTCATGTCTCTCAAAAGAAAAAAGAAGAAACTAGACTTTTAAAACAAATTATGGCTGAAATTACCCACAGCTTTGTTTGCATGGGATTAGCATTATCATCTGATTTCTGTTTGTACCAAAATTGGAGCTGGAGTTTTTTCCTTCCACAAGAGCGAAATCAATTATGATCTCCAAACTTATTCCAAAACACTGGAAATTGTAGCTAATAATATCCCACTATTGAATTAGCAGAAGAAGAGCAAATATTATCGACACATGGTTCAGGTGATAATGGGTCAATAAAACAAACTTTTGAATAACTGTGAATTAAGTAGAACTGTTGGCTGAAAAGATTACAATAACAACAATATCAAGTGCCATACAGAAAACCATTCTTGGCTGAATTACCTCATTTTCCCCCAGTCTTTACCCCTCCTGGCATTACGGAACATATTCATTTCATATGGATGTAGGTTTGAATTTTATTAACATAGCCATAATGATGGGCAGCTGTGGCCAGGTGAGTTGTCAATACCAGCAGATTCGGATGAACTTAGAGGCACACAAATTACTAGTAGACAGAGGTTTAGTGGGAAACGCATTACACACACACCTATTTCCTCTACCTGTACCTGTTCTCAGTATCGACCAATACTTGAAATTTAGTTTATTGGTATTATAATATTTGTTAACCCCTGGTTAGTGGTGACTGCTTTGTATATACTAACCTATACATTCAACCAAAATATAATCAGCATTCAGTACTGGCCAACATTTTTTAGTTTAATGACTGCAATTCCTACTTGAAGTGAACATAAAACACACAAAAAAAATTCTGTACACCCTGCAGCCTAGTTTGCAGAACATTAGAACATGCATTACATACAGTCACGTACAAGTTCCACTGACACACGTTATAACTGCAAATATTTGGTGCTTAGTATTCAAAAATGGTATTGTTGGGGGAGATTAACAAGGTGTCTTCCTAGATAGCTGAACTGTGTAATATACTCGATATATTCAGACAAAGCACCATGGCTGGCTACATCAGGTCTAATGCAATTGTGAATAACAGCTAGTTAAAGTTGTCCACATTGTGTAGGTTTGACCAGCATCAAACTTTGATGACCACGTTTCATGTCAGGTTTAAGCTGTAGATGCAACATCCTGCAGGCTAAAGTAAGTGACACAACAATCTAGATTTTGCAGGTGGCTTGGTATTTCCATTAAGCTTTTCTTTGGTTCAGACTCATTATAATGTCTTAGTGGAGCAGAGCAACAGGAATGGTATCAGTCCCTTCCAGCTGAGCCCCAAGGCTAAGCTAACACACAATAACGGACACGGGGGAGTTCACCGTACATGGTGCACTGCCTTTTTGCTTATCTTTGTTCACAGAGCCGATACTGAGTTTATTCAAATCAAACAGAATTCAGCCGGCACTGTGTTATAGCAGCTCAGCTATCAGCAGCACACATATCTGCAAAGTTTGACACTCCGAAGGGGGTTTGCATAAGAACCATGCAAAGCACTAGAGGCAGGCCATGTTTCATCTCCCAAACCTTTCTGTTCACACACACATATACAAACACACTCACTCCTCAACATGCTTTTGCTTCAAGGGATCTCATCACAACCTAATGTAATCACACTTACTACATGGCAAATGTGCCCCACACATGCACTGCAGTTATCTCCACACATTGGGCAACAGGGAGTTTCAATAAATGTCAGACAAGAGAGGCACAAGTAAAGTCTCCTGTGCTTTAGGGCCCACAAAGACTGTCACTCATTTTTAGGTGGCTGAAGCCAACACATCTGATATCTGTGCAAATGTGTGGGAAATTTCATGAAATATAACAGCTTTAAAATTACTGTGATTAGACTGTGAGAAATCACCTCAGATTTAATGGAAAGGGATCTAAGTTATAAATGAATGAACTAATGTATTAATAACTAGTATGCAGCTTTAACCCTTGCACTCCTTAATCCTGGTTGCTTGTAGGGTTAGACCTATATACTGGTTTAACAATACACTGCACCAGTGTTGCCTCTATAAAATATCAGATATTGGCTTGTCATGTTTTCCAGTGTTGATATGGAGGTTCTCCCAACCACAGCCACATAAAACTGTCAGTAGAACCTACAATATTTAATATCTTTACTATTTTGTGTAAATGTTAATTTATAAGCGGTGCATAATCCCTGTTTATAACCCCTGCTGTTGAACAGCTAGAGCAGGTTACTCCACCTGAAGATGCTAACTTGAAAAGTTTTAGTGTACAAACTCTAAATTCTTACTTATTTTTGGTATGGTTATGCATGAATTTTAAGATGTCAGTAATTAGTATAGTGCGCTAAGCATTTAGAATTGGGATGCAATCAGAAGAGAGAGAGAGAGAAAAATTAGGAAGTAGGAAATTAGGAAAAGTTATTAGAAATCAGAAAACCATTAGAAATGTATGACAATTGTGTCCAGAAAAAAAAGACAAAAGAAAATGACTTCCCTGATTGACTAAATCAAGTTAATGAAGACCAATCATCCAGCTTTGATTCAAAGGTTGAAAACTAGCAAACCAGCAAACCATTTCATTTCATTCCATTCCAAAAAAAAAAAAAAATCCACACCATTCCTCCATATCTGCAGCCATCACACGTTGCCCTTCAGTGCTGATTTAGGACCAGATTTACTCAATCCCAATGTTATTCGTAACCATCAGCATCCACTTAACTCTACACCTGCCATCACATGAGCTGTGTCAGAAAGCTTCTTCTTGCTTCTAATGTGGTCACAGTAACCAAAATTTCAACACTACTTTGATACCACTGTTTAAGACAAAATTTGATTCTGCTGCCACTTACAGACAGGACAGTATCCTTTTGTCACAATATGATTTGATCTATATGGGGTTCAAGATTTGATTTATCCAAACTGTAATGTACTAAAAAAACAAGCTCAATGCATAAAAAACGCGTGCCCAAGCAGAGTTGTATTTGACTTCTGAGGCCCAAATATTTTAATCGATGGTATTAGCTTGCTAATAAGTAAAGTAAAGTAATAAGTTGTCATTTTGAATTGCAAAAAAATCTGATTAAATTAAAGGGCCTCTGAAGGGGTGAGTCGTCTCATTTGTGAATAATGCAGCAGAATAAAATGTAGCTAAATGTAAATGACACTCCTTTTTTATGCTCCACAACACATACTGTCATCATTCTTGCATTGCAATATGTTTAATTTCAATATAACATCTCATCCCTACTTTCTGCAAATGTGTTCTGCAGCCTGAATACGAATTTCACTGTCGCTTCCATTCCACAGGGCACATACATACACACCACTGGCATGTGGAATGCAATAGTCAAAAGAAGTGGAAGGATTTGAACAGACAGAGTTACAGGCTGGCTCTTGACAGCTGCTGATGGAGCCAAACATCTGAAAATGGCAGAAGGGTCAAACAGTCCATTTCTTGAAACTAAATACCGGGCCAACTAAACTGGTTGATAAAAGTGGGAGCAGGAGCAAAATATGGAAATAGTGTTTAAAGAGCCTTCAAAATCCTGTCAAAAAGTTCTTAACCAAGTAATTTAGCAAAGCATCTACATGAATGCTGCTTAATGTTTTTTTTTTTTTTTTTCTTGTTTGCTGTGGTATCATAGCAGTATCAGATTACGAGATACAAAACTTTTTATTTTTTTCAGAAGTCTTGTACTGTGACAATACTTTTTTTTTTTTTTTTTTTTTTTAATTTCCCTGTGCTTTGTGTTGTATTAAACTTCAGAATATTGCACCTTACTGGACTCAACACAAATAGAAGGCAATATGAGCTTTCAGATACACCACAGTGACTTGATTAAAATCCACAGGTAGGCAGGCTTGCAGGTTTTGTTGGCTGCAGGTTAAACTTACGGCAAATCTCCGAGAGTCTCTGACCTGCCTGACAGTCGCCGGGCAGGACACGGTCCGTGTCACTACCTCGATCTGAACAGAGGGAGGGAAGGGCAGTTTAGAAGAAGGCAATGAGATGGATGGAGATGTGCACACACATTCACACATAAACAATCATATATATATATATACACATGAGTATATATGTATAGTGTATACACAAAAGCACACAAATAGTGCCCATATGATGCATTTTAAGGGACAGTAAGAAATCTATTACCTTTATCAACCTCTTTATCAAGACTCTGATACAACACCCCCCAAACCCTCCCAGCCCCAACACTTAAAATTGACACAAGTAATACAATTACATTTTTTAAAAAAGAGGCAAGCTAGCCATCCACTAGAAACATCCAGAGAAGAGGTAGTATATCATCATGCAAAACCTTGTAATAATTAGCCCATCTATTTTGTCATTTGGTTTAGGGCAAAGCTTTTTTGTTTTTGAAGCTGGAGAATCATGCAATGCTGATCGCTCGCTCAAAACCCCATCTTCCTCTGATGCTGTGTGAATGCATGAATATATGCGGGATCTGTGAGAAGTTGAATGCATCATTGGTGGAATTACTAGTGGCACAACACTACAATATTGCCCAACCTTGCTCCACTGCTGAGCAGAAAAAATGTAAGTGGGGTATCTTGAAATTCCAATGTGTGGGGAAATTTCCACAGATTGCAATTACACACTGAATTCAGACTATCAGAAAGAGTTTTACAGGCAGAAAGCTCAGCAACTGATGCCAAGTAATCAATATTGACAGGCCCATCAAATCCCAACAGTTATATTGTCATTTTGTGCCATGGGGCAGGAAATTTTTTAGTTACTGTCCCTTTAAAACCTCCTCTGTGGTTTATTGTTCTGCTCCTACAACATTAGGGCAATATGCCTCTTCCTGTTGCCATCCAACACACTGAAAACACCAAGTGGATACTCCCCAAGCTGTGGATGGGTAAAAAGCATCTGCTGTTTTCACAGTCGACTGATTTCCCCTCTGAGAATAATAAAGTACATCTCATATCATCTAAATGGCTAATGGTGTGTCATTACATCAAGGCAGCTGATTTATTTGTTTTTTTTTCTTTCTTTTGGAAACTGTATGGATGGAAACAATGGTTGATTTTTTTTTTTTTAAAGAGAGGACAGAGATGATTGAAATGATGAAGAGAGAAATAACCACTTTGTAGAAAAATGTGTTAAAAGTCCAGGTGTGACTGGTAGAGAGTGTGTTCTTAATCAACAATGGCATGTGGCATAACGGCTGAAAAAATGTCAGCAATGAAAGTGAGATCAGAGGAATGCTGATTCATTCTGCCAACGTGTCACCATCCGCCACAGGAAGGTACTGATCACATCTTTACAGGGGTCCCACCTCGATGACACTGTTGCTACACGGCTGCTGCTTCACCTCTAAAACCAGACAGTCAGAAAAATTTAACACTGCCAATACAGATACAAAGATGGAGGGGCTTCTGCAACGGCTACAGCTGCAGTACAAGACTGCATCAGGAAGTGAGAACTACACTGAGAACACACATCCACCCCCTAGGGAGTACAGAAAATACCCTCTTGAAAATACCCCATGTAAAGAATTCTATTAACAAATACTCCAAGGGGTATTTGTTAACAAATACCCCAACAAGTACCACTATCACTCACCCCTAACGAATATCCCAAGGGGTATTTGTTAGGGGTGAGTGATGAACGCTGCCGTGTGGACATGAAACTCATCTGCTTCACTTTGTGCACAAAAATTCATCAATGAGCTACAAATAGAAGACCATCAAATCATCACAGGGAGATAATTCTGAAAAGGAAAAACAATACCAATTCAATTTTAAGACAGACTCAAAGTACTTATTTGCAGCAAACCTGTAAAATCCAGGCAACAGGACCATTTATTGCAACAAAATCTCAAATTTAACTTCACCATTACTACAGCGCCATACTTTACGGCTAAAAAATGCAAAACCCTGCTATCACACACACAAAAAAATGTCCCAGGATTAAATTCCAGTATCCAAATCCCAGTGTGCATAATTTGTGGAATTAAGTGACTGATTTATTGCTGTAAAGGTTACGTGGCGGACGGCATACTCCAACAGCCTAAGAATAGCAGCAGAACAGATCCAGGGGTGCTTTTAGCATGGGGGACCCCTAAAAGGACATCCCTTCCCGGGCTTTGGCCCCGTCTCCCTCCCTCAGCTCCTGCTACCAGCCCCATTGGTTATTCCTGGCTCTGATGACGTGACCCACATTTTCCTCCCTGGGCTTCTTGGCAGAACCACGGGAACACGCGCACTCTTGCATGTTCGCTTAAACCTGGCAGTCTAAAATAGTGGGGTTACACGGGTCACTCTGCCAGTGACACGCTATCATCCACCCAAGTCCCAGGGGTGCCGAAATAGAAACTAGCCACCTGCCTCAACCCTGAGGCAAGGGGCTGATGACCCACTGCTGTTACTGTAAGAGGACACAAATGAGACGTATCCGCTGCGGGGCGGTGGTGGAGATCTGACCGACGTCTCTGGGTGACGAGAGGATAAGGGGAGGAGACGGCATGCTGGGTGCATAGCTGGTGGTTCAATTGACACCTGAGCCAAGCGAGCCCAGGTCGTCGACAAGCTTGTGTGAGATGGTAGTGGGAGTTCAAGGGTGCAAATCTACAAATCTACAGTACGTGTCTGTGTGTGCTGGATGTGACTGGTCTCCAGAGACACTGGGGGAGGTTTACTGTCTCAGAGAACCAGGCAGGAATTGCTAAGGCACCAAAAATCTCTTAAGACTTATTCACAGTGGTCTGATATCACCTGAGGAAGTTTGACGATTTGGAAAAAAAAAAAAAAAAAAAAAAAAAATGCACAGATTAACATTATTTTAATCCCATGTGAATCTGTCATGACTGTAATTTGAAAAGAAAAATTACAGCACAGATACCCTAACCAAGCTGTTTCTGTATAGCGTTGAAATGATAAGCTTGATATTCATTTTACTAAGTATCAAAGATCTTCTGGTCACAGCCTCAAAAAGCTTGCATTGTCCAGCTTTTCTCTGTTTCAGATCGTTATAAAAGGAAGATTTTAAGGGTTTTTGACTGCTGGACAGACTAGGTAAGCAATTTTAAGACATCACTTTAGGTTTTGGTAACTTGTGATGGGCATTTGTCATTATTTTGGACATTTTACAAAATATATGAAAAAAAACATCAATCCATGGAGAAAACAATGAGCTTGAATCTGAAACATCCTATGCCATCATACCTTCTGACCTCCTGTAAAGCCATCCGCTGCGCTAAAGACATTCATGTGAGTTTTGTTTGAGCTGGATGTTTCTTTCATATTGTGTACAGCTTTGCAAGCTATGTGTTTTGGTTCTTCTCTTGAGTAGCAGATGTCTGGAGCCTAACCAATGTTGTGCTGATGCTTTTTTTCTGATCCTATTAGCCTGGTATGCTAATGAAGACTTAATGTCTAAGCATGTTCATTGTGAATGCTGAATAAAAACAACATGTACATTTCTCTAGCCTTTTTCCTCCAGTGGGTGACGCCTGACATTTCAATGTTCACACCGCCTTTACAAAAAATAAGAAATGCTCCAGATTTTTGTTGTTTTGTTTTTAACTCCTCAGATCCCTGTTGTGAGGTCGGCCATCTTTGTTTAGTCTCAGCAGTATCCAAGACGTCCTGCCAAGGTGGTGAGCCTGGACTAGACCTAATCCTAAAAAAAGAAAAAGCAACGCTAAGGACACAAAGACGAGCCAGCAGCTCCAGAAGTGAACTACTCTGTCTGGGCGTGCTGTGTAGCTGTTGTGCACTGTGTAATTACACCCACAACCACTAAAATACCTATTGTAGCACACAACACTTCATCCACTGCAAAGTCAGGCAGGGAGCGAGCTGAGCCTCCTCTTCATAATCACTCCACTCTAAAACTGAATTCCTGATTGATGAGGAATTAAACCGATGAAAATTAATTGAACTTAATTAAATTTAAATTCTGGAATTCACATCTGCTATCCCTGCCTCTTGGTCAGGGTTGTGACACAATTATGACAATTCTGAAAGACAGAAAGGGCTTGATCCTTTCTTTTTGCCCTAATATATCAAGAAAAACTGGTCTGTCTGACTGGCTGATGAAAACTAGGACTTCTAACTGAGGTGTTTAGTGTCCTCGGGCATCTGTTGTCAATCTGGATCAGACTGTCGGGCCCACTAGGCAGATCAGCACCTGGGGCCCCACTTTACTCAATACAGGGCTCCCACAACCAATCAGATTTTTTCTGAAAGTTCATTTACATGCTTCTGAAAGGCGTGTGAGGGTCCAGCAGGCTCCGAGTTCAACAGAAGAAATCTGACCGAGTATCTCTGATCTGGCATTTAAATATATAATTTTGCTAATTATAAATACAGTTTTCTTGCAATTGTTTAAGGAATTTTTCAGTTTGTTTTTTTTTTGGCTATTTTTTCCCCACTGCTATTTTTTTTTTTTTTTACTAATGTTCTGGTAAGTTTTCTTTTTCTTTCAAAAAACATGGGGAAAAAGATAATTAGGAAATTAGAAAACACACTGGTAAAAAAATACAGAAAAACAATCAGAAAATCAGCAAAAATTCAGTAATAAAAAACAAGAAAATTAGTCAAAAAAAAAAAAAACACAAGAAAATCTGAAATAAATAAAAATAAAAATAAAATGAAATAAAATAAATTTTGTTCAGAGGTGAAATGAAACCTTTTAGAGTGTTCATCCTTTGGACCTACATTGATCTATTCATGGCACAATGCAGGGACCTTTTTTTCCTTTTCTTTTTTTAAACCTAGGGCCCCCACATGTCCAGAGACAGTACTGCTTGGTGACAGAAGGTAGCTGAACAAGCTGGCCTGTCTCTCCGATGATAAGGTATTCCATTCAGGATAAACATTACAGAGTCCGAGTTGTCGGCTACATAAAAATAACTTCCTGATATTTTTCCAGCTGTATTTGATTACAGCCATGATACGAGAGGGAGAGACAAGCTCTGTCACATCTCTGCAGATCCACCAAGGTGTGTGAGCTGGATCAGAAACTTATCAAGGGCAATAAAATATCATTATGATTATGATTATGATTATAATACAAGGGTAAAGTTTGAACATTAGTCCCAATCTCTTCCTTGTGCAGTCTGCAAGAGCTTTGATTTAGTCTCCCTTTATCACCAGATGTCCTCTTGCTAATTTTCCCCCCAGTAACTTTATGAATTAAGAGCACGTCTCTCTAACCACCAGACCATGAACACTTATTGAAAGACTATACCTAGTTTTTGTGAGATTGTCCTGATCAACTCAGCTCTTCCGTAACAAGAACAAAGACACTAAAACCATCACCGTGAACAGTCTGCCACGTGTGTGGTACATTGTTCATGCTGGTGATCCAAGCCAACACTTGACCATAAACTACGCTGAGTGACGCTGGGCCACTAGCATGCTCCACGTTTTTAGTAATACAAATGTTAGTGTTAAAATAATATATAGCCTGGAAATTAAATTCAAAAACAAAATATTATTCATTTGATATAGCCAATGCAGCTAGTATAATTTTGGAACAACCGCATTAACTGGCTAGCACTTATTAGCTGTTGGTAGTCACCCACCACATTCACTCCCCAGGAAAAACTAAATAGAGCCCAGGAATTTCATTATAGTTCATGTAAATTTCACCAAACTGCTACAATAAACTGTCACACCCAGCAAGATACAGAACAATTCAAGAGTGCTTATCATTTTAGCTTTTAGAGTGCTGTGAGTTTGATCACTTTTGAGAAATAGTTTGTGCTGTCTCTTAATCAACATGCAGTATGCCAAGAGTTTGTGTACCGGAGAAAATAACTGGATGATTTTGGCATCAGTGTTGCCTTCATTTAAAAACGACAAGTTGCAGCACTTTCAGTTGGTGTGTCTTCTTCTCTATGTGCTGTAAAAATGGAGCTGCTGCTGATGTATAAAGAAGTTCAGTCCTGGCTGACAATACACTGAAAGTCATCAATTAAATCAGTTGATCATCTCCAAAACATTCCTTATCACAGGGTGACAACATATAAAAGCCACGTGTATGGCTTTATGGGCATGATCATATTGTCTTTCTGCAGTCTAAATGCACTGTTGTTCTCCTACAGAAAAATAAACAGTGTTAATACCCACTGCAAAGAATTGTGGAAAAGAAATGTGGGAAAATAGAGCTTTCAGTATGTAAAAGGGGTTTCTCAACACAATTTACACAAGGTAAAGTGGTCAGGTTTATGGAGCTGTCTGGGGTCAGTGACTTGCTAAAGGGCACTGTGGCAGAGTTATAGACACCAGATACAAGCCAACACCCCCTTGCTGGTGCCAAGAAAAAACCCAGGAAACTCTTGTCTCTCTACCCGTCTACCAACCCGTGACTCCACCTGGTTTTCATACTGACCTTAAATAACTGGGGAAAAAAATGAAAAAAACAAGACCCACCTGCATGTCCTTAGTAGCGATCTCCCCTGGTGTGGGCCAGTTGTTGGCATCTCCAAAATCTCCAACCTGAACAACAAATCAAAAAGCAAACAAAAACAGATTAATCCAGTTTCTAGAAGGCATGTGGAGAGGCTTAGGTGATAACATACCCCATACAGTGGCTTTCTACAGAGGACGGGGAGTGTCCTTAAGATCAAATCAGAAAGTGAAGGTATTCTAAGGTCAAAGCGAAGACAACTACAACCTGTAAGTTCAGTAAGCAGATGAAAAGACACAGGCCTCCCGTAAAGCCTGTATTATTTCAGCAAATGAAACTGAAGGTTTTAATTTTGTTTTTCTATGAAAAGAGTGTCTTCTCCTTGGGTTTTACTATGTGCTAAAGCACAGCCTCAAATGGGTATCATATCTAGGAAGCCAGGGCATGTGTTTCTCCAGATTACAAATATTGTTGCCTGCCATCTGGTAGCAAATTTTCACTTACTGGGGTCAGGGAAAAGCAGCCTTAGGCATTTTGCAAAGAGAGCCGTGATATCAGGGGCTAGAAAACCAAAAGGACAACAACTACAGCAAGTTGCTCCGTTTGTACTGTCAACAGGATTCTTAAGACAGTATACATTTCAAAGAACATTTTTTATGGCTTATGCACAAACACAATCTGTTTATGTTTTACACCAATCTACGAGTGTGTATGTGGACAGTAAATAATGCACATTTGCTCATACATTTGCACACATCGTAAAGGAACGCCCTTGAACAGGAATGTGTGAATAGGGCAATTACAAACAGGTTTGTACCAAGTACCTGTAAAATTATTGGTAGCAGGCCAAGGAAAATACTTTTCGGTTTCACTTTCATTTAGTGATTTACCTGCATTAAATGTATAGCTATCAACACACTGATGTTTTCTTTTTTATATGTCTAACAACGTTTAGTCTTTACTGGTTGATCTGTGACTTTGATTGTGCTGCTGCAACAATGCATGTTACCCAAGGGAATCATTAAAGTTTCTTGCCATCTCATTGCACCAAGGTGTGGTCCCATACCTGGAGTACTACGGTCAATTATCTGCCATAAAAGGTTGAAAGTTGTGAATGAAATGCTTCAGGGAGAGTTTGTTTGCCTTATCTGGCCTGCCATTGGCTTACCAAGAACTCTCATTTGCATTACAGGAAGCATACTGAGCCTTTCTACACACAGCTTGAGGCACGGCAGATAAACATCAGTGCGCAGAAGCACACAGCCCAATACCAACAATGAGCTGTCAAGCCAAACATTTTTTTGTGTTAATTGGGTTGCACCATTTTTGTTCTTTAATGCTAGTTTGCATAATTTATAATTATTACATGCTGGTTTTTAAGCAGCAGTAAAACATTTTACTCCATCCAGAATGCCCACAGTATTTGAATATAGTAAGGATCCTGACAAAAGCTGAGCACAGCAATTGTGAAGCTCTGTGTTTGGCTCAGTTCATCCATTTTAAACCTGCAGATAGATCAAAATCCTGTGACAACTGAACTGAAAGAAGGGCAAACTTTAGATTAGTGATGAACTGTTGAGATCCATGACTCAGCCAAAAGCCCTGCATGCAAATGTGTTCTTACACAAATGTACATGGTCACACACTAGTTGTTACACACATCCTGCATGTTCAAAGTGTTAGGCCCAACTTCTTCTTAAAAGCGACTGAACAGATGAATCGTGACACAATCGATCCATTATTAATTTCAGAGATTAAAGGGAGACATAGCTGAAAAGGCTTTAATATTTTGCACGTGGCATTAGGTCATTAGTGTCCTGAATCTGTTTTAAATTCACATGCATATTTAGGTGCACACCCAAAAGTGACAAAGATGTGCATATTTCAGTTGGGTGATTTTAAACTATTTCAATAACTGTCACAGAAAAATCTGCGACATTAAGAGCACAAAACTTATTTTTGATTAAATGTAACCATTTTTTTTTTTCAGTCTATTCCAAAACTTTCAGCTCAAATGTGCAACTAAAACAGGTTGGCCCACAGACAAACAACTACAGCCAATCACAGAGCTAAACATATGCTTTAGGGGGCAGACAAGCTGAACCCCAACAGCCAATCAGATGGCAAAAACAAGCTTGCACACTGCTGAGGCACACATCCCCTCACAACAGCAGCATGACAAAGTGTCCACGAGTTACTGAAGAAGATAATGCACTAAGTGGTGATAAGTGGATCTAGATTAACAAGACGTAAAAATGAGCAGGTCAGAGGGGGAAAGCAGCAGGGTCAGCAAGAACAGGAGGGCAGCTGCTACAGGTGAAGACACTGGTGACAATCGGTCACCCAGCCTCCGTCACATTGCAATGGTTTAGCTATGTCAGGCCTAACAAACCACATAGTCTTATGCTAATTATGATGGGAAAACGTCTTCCAACATGTGAAAAGGTATCTTTCCAAAACAGCACAAAGCAAGTATGAGTTTGCAGTATCATGCAAGCTTCATTCATCTCTTCAAGCAGTGGCCAAACTAAGCTTCAAGCAATTGTGTGAAATGACTTATAAGAAACAAAAACTTCCTTTGTGTGAATGCAAACAGCAAATTTAAATTATGTGTTTGGCTGTAGCAGGAAGTTGAAGTTTCATACAGTGTTGGGAGTTTTTGGTGTCACTATTCTACAAACAAGCAGGAGGAAGAAGTATAAAATTGAGGCATCTGGATGTGACACTGTAGCAGTTCATGTCCTATTGATTTTTTTCCTGATTCCTAAGGCTTTAGTATCAAGCAGAATATTGTTCAAATGTAGCAATGACTATCAGTGTGAGTCAATGGGTTAAAAAACAAACAAACACCTTTTTGGCCATATCGCACATACAGGTACATACATACAAACACTTTCAAAGTGGTCAATAGTTGGACAAGGCAGATGAAAACATGCACACACACACAAAGTACATTACCTTTCCTCCGCGTCTGGCTCTCGGTGGGTTCCCCGCTCTCACGACCTTGGCAGGGCCAGAAGACTCTGTGGAAACATAAAAATGGACATTACAACAGGCTTTGAATTCATGAACACAAATGTACAAGAAACTGGGAGAAAAATAATGATTAATTGAAATGAGCAAAAAAAACAAAACACAGATCAACAAGACAAAAGTAAAGGGAGAGAACATATGAAACGCAGCTTCTTTGCCTCTTCATTTTGGTTCTTGGCTTTGGCACTTGCCTTCTAACATACTCATTTCTTTATCTAAACTTCATCCGGGTGTTGTTTCTATTGCTTTCATTTGCTTTTTCATTATTTGTCTTTTCTATCTGGGGGGGGCAGGCACTCAATAAGCCATTTGGGCTCCTTTGGCTCTCATCCAGCACTTTTCCCTCTCCAGGTCTCCTTTACTTAATATTCTCCTGTGGCATCATTTGCAAATAAAACCAGCTAAAGCCTGGCCTAAATAACGGCCAGCAGCAACAAGGAACCAATAACATCAGTATTCTGCCAAGTCATAGTTAGAACTGGGTACAATAGCAAGGATTATTTCACCAGACCGACTCAAACAAACATGCAAATCAATCAAACATCAAACCATAAGTGCTGCACACTGGCTCAGTACAAGGAAAGCAAAACTGCAAGTTTTGTTTTACTAAAGCCAATGAGTGTGCTGAATGTCACTGGCAAAGAGACAAAAAGAAACTGTTGAAAATCTCCAGGGTGAACACTCAAACACACACACGCACGCGCACGCACGCGCACGCACACGCACGCGCACACACACACGCACACGCACGCACACACGCACACACACACACGCACACGCACGCACACGCACGCACGCACGCACGCACACACACACACACACACACACACACACACACACACACACACACACACACACACCACAGCAGCCAACAGACATTCATTGCCAATAGTCTCATCAAGAGAAAGTAATCAGTCTGGAGGCTGCAAAAAGGCTAAAGACCAAACGAGCATGTAAGAGAGAGATCTGGCAGGAAGTAGGACTTTTGGGAACATATGCAGCTCAGAACTGCACAATC
This sequence comes from Myripristis murdjan, assembly GCF_902150065.1. Classification (NCBI taxonomy): domain Eukaryota; kingdom Metazoa; phylum Chordata; class Actinopteri; order Holocentriformes; family Holocentridae; genus Myripristis; species Myripristis murdjan. The sequence goes on along the minus strand of NC_043993.1, from coordinate 5,964,303 downwards.
ACTTATTTACATGTAAGTCCATTAATGAATATGATTGATTATGTAGAGGTGCTTTTCCAATCTGTCCCTAAAGAAAGCACCATGTAGCTATAGGTGTGCACCTGGTCATGAATATGCACAACGATGCCAGCAGACCAGCAAGGCTCAAGATATCACGCAGACCTGGCTGGCCGCCACAGGTCGGGAATCTTGCCCCCTTTCCATCTTGGGATGGCAGCAACATAGGACACAGTGATAACAAAGAGCTAAACGGGCTCAGGGTGCCTTCGCCAAGCCATTGACACCATGAGAAAATCTGAGTAATCCCCTTAAGGTGCCATCATGTTGACATACAAAGCCAGAGATACAGAGTGAGTAAGAAAGAGGGGACAGCAAACTCTGCCATCAAGGACCAGTAATGTGCAGAGGTGCGAAGTATCAAAGTAGACAAGTAGTACAGTTGTCCCTCGCTATAACGCGGTTCACCGGCCTCGCAGTTTCGCGGATTTTTTTTAGTGCAACTTTGCATGCTTTTTTTTTTTTTTTTTTTTTTTACTGGACTTTTTTTTCTACAAAGGTTTGAACTTTGAGAGTGTTTAAACAAGAGAGAAAAGTGAGAAAATGCTAATGCCTGTCTGAGAAAAGTGTATAAAGTGTGTAGTGAGGGGTTTTACAGCCTTAAAACATCTGTAATAATTGTAAAAAATAAAGCTGACTACTTCGCGGATTGCGGGTTATTTTTAGAACGTAACTCCCGCGATTAACGAGGGACCACTGTATTTGCTTAAAGGACCATACCCATGATTCTGCATGTTTGGCCTAACATCTGCAAAATGTATATACTTCACATTTCTGCTAATCTTTTCCCAAAGCAAGCGGTCATGTAACTGTCTAATAGTTATTTTGCAGAACAAACTTCTACATGCAAACATAAAATTAACTCATAAAACATGATGCATTGTTACATTTCAGAATACTCCAAAGTCTATGTCTGCAGTTGAATCTACCTGAAAGGATCAATACTGTAACATTTTACAATACTGTAGGATTTCAGTACTTTTTCCACAACTGGTAGTGTGCTTGGTCTTCAATACAGATGGACACATTCATATATTCATACACAAGCACAGCATTTTCTCAGAAAAGCTGACAAATGATGATGCATAGCGGTACAATACAATGAATGCATACAGGAACATCAGGGATCACGAACAGGGACTGCTTTGAGATGCGGATGAAATAGGACAAAATCAAATAAATGCTGAACCATGAATGAAAACTGTGTTCTGATATGTTTAGTTTAATATCCATATTAGTTCTTGTATAGCCGTTCTTAGCTGAATATCAGTATGTACTGTGAAAGTATATGGGCTGTTGAGCCTCTTTGCACCAATATCAATCAGACAATTCTCTACTTACTGCATTTGACCAGTAACACACACATGTAAAATGGAGTCTAACTGTAAATCTGTAGCAGAGCATGTCTGCGCTGTGCTCATACATCAGAGTTTCTTCATCAGCTTATGTGGTGGTACAATTATTCACCCTCCTTGACACTGGAAAAAAAAATGTGACAGGCCATAATCTACATTCTGCCATGTCACTCTGTGCAAAGGTTTTGTAAGCATGACTAGTTAGTTCAGTTGCTTTCTAATGACCAGGCTTTGTTTGGTAGAGGAAACCCAGAGAGACTGTATATACATATTTCATGTGTGTTTTTCACTGGAAAATTCAACACTGTATTCATACCTGAACTTAAGACCTCGGTTTTAAGATTTTGTTGGTGTTCAAAATAATTTGTTTTGGCAAGGGCTGGGCAAGTTGACTGTGAGGCAGGTCACATGAGCAGAATATCAGCAGAAGATTATTTGTCATGACAGTATTACAATTTGTGAAATGCCATTTGGTCAACATCTACATTAAATGTCAAGTTGTGTATCAGGGCAACGTTTTTAGGCCCATCATTTTTCCAGAAATATAAGCATTCATCTTCCATACTTTCCCAGGCCTGCTGAGGAATCCAGTGAAAGAACGGGGGTTAAAGAGAGAGATTAGTGGCCGTGTGTAATATCAGTGTACAGCAAGTTGTGCGTACTTACAGTATCACAATCCTTTAAGCAAGAACATAAAATGAAAACTGAGATCAAGTGGAGGTCACTTTTCCAGACTGACTGACTTTACAACCACAATGTAACGAAAGCTAAGGCCAAAAGCAGCATTGTCTTTGACTGAAAATCAGCTGCTTTACCCAGAGCAAGAATGCAGAGTTGTTTTACATTACCTGTTGTACATTGCCTGATTGAAATTCTGGTGTCAGGTACAGTCAACTGACGGAAATGCAGCATACCGGAAGTGCTGACCAAAAATCACTTCCAAAACAGCAGCAAGTGGGCGCTCTGTCCCGAGAAAACTGGACTCACCAATGTTGGATCTTTAGCCTCTCTCTAAGTCACTTTCAAAAGAAAGGGCATGCTTTCACGGTTGTATCATTTGTGTCATCAAGCCACTCCAATAGCTTTATGAAAGATGATTTCCGGGATCTTTTCTTCTCTATTTAGTAGTATACAGTATAAAGTAACATGAAGTACGGGAGAAACAACAATGATTGTGCAACCTGAGCCCAGAATGTTGTGAGGATGCCCAAACCCATCACAATGATCCTACGTTCCACACAAACTTAGATCATCAACTGCATGGCCACGAGTGAAAAGTTCAAAGTAAAAATTCTGCTTTGTAAACTTTGTAAAAGTGCAAAGCTATGCATGTGTGATGGAGACCGAGGAAAATTCACAGTTAAGGTGTAAGGTTAAAACTTCACAACAAACCTTTTGCTTCTTTTGCCCAAGTAGATACTATTAGATCAGCAGAAATTGTGAGCAGGTTTTCCTAAGCGGTGTAACTAAAATTTAACTGTGTCTGGGTGCAGAGGAGATAAACATCTGACTGACAGATCTGAATTTGCCCTTCTGATACCCATTCAACAAATTACAGAGGAAACTAAACTAGAAGGTTTAGTTGCAATGACAGAACATTCCCATAATTAAAGTAAATAAATAAAATAGAAATAAAATACAAAAGCACAGATAGCTAGCCTTGGGTTTTTGACCATGATCAGCAATCGTCCAACACTGGGCAAGCTATTTCTCACGAGTAACTTGCCCTGGAAACAGATTTCAGCCTCCTGTTCAGACCTGTTAGCACAACTATGCATGAGATCCCATTTGGACGAAACTGCTTGAAGGGAGTAATCAAAGTCAGTCATCTATCCACTTTGAATGAGGCTGCATCACTTGACAACACCATCAGAAACTCAGCTTAAGGAAACTGTTTAGTCTACTACAGCTACTAAATGAAGCGTCTAAAATCAGGGAAATGAGACTTTAGTTTGGTTTCAAAGAGCATTTTGTCTGTCAGTTAGCAAGCAAAGCCTTCTGGGGCTCCAGACAGTGGAAACACTTCAACAAATCTTGTCTCATTCTTGGAGAAGCAATTGTCTTGGTGTGTAGTGCAGAAACATATTGACAGCTTCCAAAGCAGCACATTACACGCTGATGGAAGTGGGGAACAGCATTTTTATATAGGCCCCTGTGAACTCACGCGCAACTGAAATGTCTATAGGCTTTGTGAAGTTGGCTGCTTATCGTCTTTACTAACAGTTTGTTGTTAAACGTAAGCTTCTTTAACACTGGAGGCAAAAACTGCTGATTTGAGCAGTAATGGCCAGTCAGCATCTCATACTCCTGCAGGCGTGACGCTGGCTTCAATAGTCTGCTGCTTATCCTAATCATGGCTGATAGCATCACGTGAACTCGTCATTCAGCCAAAAATCACCAACAAACGATGAGAACTTAGAAGACCTCCAAAGTTGCCATTCTCATCCATGTGCAAGACTTTGTTTGACTTGACTAACTCCAGATCAGGATCGTGCTAAAAGGGATATATAAATTAGAACATTTTCTGCTACCAGTATACATAGATCCCTTAGATTTTTAGGAACAGTAACCCTCTGGAAATCTGCTTTCCCACTAGCACTAGGTTTTTGTTCAGTTTGGAAGCTGCTGGATTTCAAAGTTTCCCTGCCAGGCTCACAAGCCAAACTGATTATTAGAGAGGAAGACAAACAATAAACCAAGACCAGTGGTTTTCAAACTGGCGTCTGGGGACCACCAAGGGGTCCAATGAGAGGGTTCCACGGGATCTCCAGAAAAAGAGGGAATAGATGAATTTACTTTTATGACATTTTTTTTGGACGTTAGAAAAGGGAATTGCATAAGACATCCATTTTGATCCGTCTTGGAATTCACGGTGATCCTAGTTTAATCATCGTTTAGCCATGCTGGCTTTTGTTTTTTCCAAACCGAACAACAAAAATTGTCTCAAAGGGAATCCCTTAGAACAAAATCCTCTTGAACAGGGGTCCGTGGTTTATTGTGCATGGATTTTGGGGGTCCTTGACATGAAAAAGTATGTGGATGCCTGAAAAACAACTGCTTACAAGAATACCACCAAAAGAGCAAAAGTGATTGGGCATTTGCTTAGCTTCTATTTACAGTTGGCATGTAACACCACAAGAGCAGATTAAGATTGAGCATTTAAGACTCGTTTTGAAGAACACGATGGAAGTCCTACATTATAATTTTTCTTCAGGGGTCTCCTCAGTAATCTGATCTAGAAAAGCCACCTTGTGCGACAACTTTCTGCTGAATAAAGTAAAGAAATCAGAATGAATTCCTTATGTATTTATTCAGTCTTTCCTGCTTTTGTGAGCACTTTCAGCGTGAGCACTAATCTGAAAGTCTGCTATTTTGAAATACACCATGCCTCTGCTGCTTACAGTCCATGACGTACACTGTTTAATGAGTGTGTTGCTTGTATGAGCCTACACACACATGCACACACCAGCTTGGAGCTTTTTGTGCAACCATTATGAATGACCTCCTGACATTTCCAATGGGGTGCTGAAATGCCGCAGCATTCGACAGTCATTGGCTCTCATACAAGTTGAGCACGAACACATTCTGACATTATGGAAGCAGAGTTGCTGGCATCACTGTTCTGGATTCCTCTTGGCTTTTTCTGAATAGCTATCGATGCAAATGGGAATGACTGGTGACATGCTAAATATCGAGGTTTGCCGCCCTTGTCATCATGAGAAGACTGACAGACTCAGAAAAAAAAAAAAAAAATCAGACCACAAGTTGGGGGGAAAACAAAACAGCAAAACTGCTTGGCCCATATCACTGCATTACTTCTATCTAATAAGTAAAAAAAAAAAAAGAAGAAGAAGTTGGAGGATTTTACATTCTGAAGTATTTTTAAATGACCACACTGTCACTATTTCCTTGGACCATAAAAACACAGCTGACGTTTCAACCTGTTTCTGCCTGTTTGTTTTGTTCAGGACGTTTCTCGATGGTCACTTGGCACTTCCCAGACGTCAAACTTTTATTTTGGGTTCCTGCTATTCAATACAAACGCCACATTGTTGATTTCTGTTTACAGACATTACAGGACTGCATTTCAGGGAATTCAGAGATCACATGCAGCTCTGATGAAAATCTAAGCTCTGAGAAAGGCAGTTAAATAGTATTTTTTCTATTTCCAAGTACGATGTTCCCCTGTTGTCTTGAATGTAGCATAACTCCGGTAGGTGTATTCCTTCTCAACAGAGTGCTTTCTGTACCGCTCATTTTTCTAAGCACTCGCCGACTTAGCAAAACAACATAAAATAGTTTGGAATAATGTTTTTTTTTTTTTTTTTCTGAAACATAAGGTAACCATAAAGACATGTAAGATGTTGTCATTATTTTGTTTATGATCATTATGCTGGGTAACTTTTTCTGCAGACGGATATGGCATGAGAAAGTGTCTGGTTGTCTTTGTGTGTTTCAGTGACAATTTGAATGAACACAGGAAAAACATGCAGCATGGGGAAAATATTGCAGAGTTTGCTGTTAAGTGGCAGTTACGTGCTTTTTGTTGCAATCAAGCATCAGAAAAGTATTGAATTAGACTATATTCAAATGTCAAATAATAGATAGGTGGAGATCATGTTAGATTAAGAACTGCAAAATTGTCACATCGTCGCCCACATATCATAGGCCAAGTTAATTTTCTATGGCAACTCACATCACTGATAAAAAAGGACCGAAAGGTTTAGGCCTGCAGCACACATCTAACTGAATTATATTTTGTAAGACACAAACCTTTGTCCCTGGAAAATCCGCATATAGCAACTGGACACATTTGATGGTCAAACCTATACACGTGCACTTCAGGTGCTCAAGACTGGGGACTGGATTAAACAGTAACTACAAAGACAAACATCACAATTCTCAAAAACCTTGCTAAAAATAAACTAATATCTGCCATGCTGATTGTGAGTGCAGTGTGTTACAAAATGACCTTCAGAGAACATTTAACACTACAGCAATAACTACATTTAGACATTAACATTGGTATATAGCAATAAAAATCTTAACGAATGAGAGGCTGTAGGGTTGGGGTGAGGTAATTACAACAAAATGATAAAACCTTACACAATAAAATAACAAACAAAACCAAAAGGGCCTACCTGTTTTAAAGCCGGATAAAACAGCTGCAGAAACTGTAACTGTGGTCTTCATGGTCTAAATATCTGGACTAAGCGCCCAAACAGACTAATTTCATCCACATATTTTAAATACCTGTGGAATTTTTTAACATCAATATGTATGTATTTTTGGAATCCTTTAATGTCTTTAATTTTGCATCAGAAAATGATCACTAAAATTCTGCTGAGTTTTGGTTTTAGCGAGTTTCTCCATGTTCTACCTTTCACTTAACCAATTAAACAACAGTCACTTGCTAGGTCCTTTGAAATCTTTCAGGGCATCGTTCAGGGGCACTTTCCTGTTCATAAAACTGTATTTGACAGGTGAAAACTGCCTGATCAATACATGTGGGGTGTGGAAATGGTGGAATGCATTGGCCAAACTGTCATCTAGATCTGAAACACGTACAAAATTTTTGACTTGTGTGAGGACAGAAACAAGAAAGGTTTCAGGCTTGTTTCCAGCTAAGTCGGAAAACCCCCCAAATTGTCCATTGCCTTCAGGGGCTAAATGGTTGTCGGACAACAGCCGATGGGTTCTGGGATTGAAAATGGGGTGCTGTGTGTTTGAGTTGAGCTGATAAAAGCAGTGCATGGCTATCAGCTGAGAAGCGCATCACGATTCCCCCACTATGCGCATGCAAGGCATCACTCTCAGGCTTCTAAGTGTTTTTTAGTGTTCAAATCAGATGACAGTTTAATGTCAGGGAGAGCAGCCTAGAAGCAGGACGCCTGCCAAACTGTATGCTTGTGCTCCTCAGGCAAAGTCAGCAGCTACTGGGGGAGTTTGCTGTGCGTTAAAATAAAACACTCATTTACAGAGGTCAGCTTCTTTTCACTGAGAAAACAAGGCCAGATGAACAGCAAAGAAGTGGTCATTTTGATTACTGTTCTGGCACTTGGCAGGAGTTAATATACCACTCTGCTTATAACATTTATTCATTCTGACATTTAATTGCATTAAATTAAAATTCCACCTTTTCATACCTATACACCACGTAAGTCAAACTCAAGGCCAGTGAGATGACTTTGATTTTCTGTAAAGTCAAGTTTCATATTTCCCACAAAACAGATACTACAAACCCCAGCATGCACTGCAACGCCCTGCACTATCAACACCACAAAACACCTTGGTGCCCCCATAGTTACATAGCTATCAGAGTAAATGTTTTAGGATGGATCCGAAACACTTCCCTTTGTGGGATATTCTTGCAGTTTTTTGCTTCAGTTAAATGGAAAAAAGTAACAAACACATTACCTGATAAAAAAGTAAGCTGTTGGTTGGCTGTAAAACAGTGGAATTCCAGTACATAGTCTGCTTTTCTCTTCTCTTACGAGAATCAAACAATTGAATGCCAGCAGTCAACAGATACATGCTCTTACATGTTTACCTTACTAAACATTTGGCTGCAAATTCAGATCTGTGTGAAAAAGCCCAAGATCAAATTTGTCCCAAGGCGTTCCCAGCACACCCTGTTTTTGGCTCATTTGGCTAAGCACGGGCGTTATCATTTTATAACCGAAGTCACGACTCTTGGTACCAAAGGCAAAATTTTGGTAGTGTGACAACATCACAATAGCTGACCCTGCCATTTTTTTTTTATAAGATGGCCCAAGAGGCTCCTCCAGCCTATTACTCCCTTTTTTGAGGAGTGAAAGCACCTTGAGAACAGTCTGACTTGACAGGTACGAGTGAAAGGCTGGGTGTTATCTCAGCTCTATGTGCGACACTGTACAAGAACACTGATAAGACTGTTAAAGTCTCTCCAACTCAAGGACAGGACAGGTGTGCATGTGTATGTCTGTGTGCATGTGTGTGTGTGTGTGTGTGTGTGTGTGTTCACCAGTGTTGGACATGTAAGTGACAGAGTGAGTGAAAGAAAAAAAAGGCACATGACAAACTTGTGAAAGGATAATGAGGAAAGAAAGAGCTGGACAGGAGCGAGAGGGAGACAGAGTGCGCAGTACAGAGCGAGACAGCTGCACCGCACTAGGTCCACTTGTCGGGGGCCGTCACTGTGTGGCTGCAGGGCTGCGACAGCGCTCTGCACACACGCTCTCCCACTCGCCGCCTTCTTCTAGTGTTTCTCATGAGATGACAATTCTGGTTACCTGCCAGGAAAATTAACGTGCCCCAGCAAACTTGATTCCTATGTATTTTGGCTGCTGTGGTGGACTGAGGCTATGTCCACCCTAAACAAGGTAGCCTAAATATGAACATGCTGTTTTAGCCTGTTCAAACGTTCTGCAGACCATTTTCCAAAACTCCCGCCATCTCTGAAATGCCTAAACTGCTTCCCCCTATGGAGCACGCCCACACTCATGGCCTGCATATGCTCAATACTAATTACCCCGTCTAGACTACAATGACACACCAGCATTTTCAAACTTGCATACCTTGGGGAGAGTTTTTGGAAAAACAAAACAAAACAAAAAAAGGTTTCAAGTTTACCTGGCTAACTGTGGGCTGTCAGATTTGGCATTTCTGGTCAATGTGGATTTCAAACAAGGCAACAATAAACATGCAGTCCCCCCTCCGGGGCAAACAGCACCAAAAATAATCACCTTGTTTTGACCTGTGATTGTATCTCTCCCCTATCCTCCACCAGTGTAATCCTAAAAATGTCAAAATGCAGCAGTGAGATAAATCAGTGGTGTCTGAAATATTTCCCAACACAAACAGACAAATGATATCATCCTTGCTTTGGATCAGTCAGTGTAGTTTCTAAGACTTTAAAATGGCATAATAAACATCTGAAATGCACAATATCCCAAAGTTTTTGTTAAAATTGCATCAGTGGGGTCTCAGATGTAGCACAAGTCAAGACTAAATGACAGCACCCCGTTGCAGTGCAGTACTGAAAATGCTCAAATGCTCAATACTGCACATGTGCTTCCCCACACAGAGCTAATGAGATGGGAGTATAACAGTTGGCTAATGTTGCAGGAGCAAGGAGCAAGTTAGAGTGTGCTAGCCTCATGAGCTTATAGCAGAGGGAAAAAAAGAGATACTAAGACATTAGGAGTAGCCTCTCTCTGGTGGGACTCAGCAGAGATACTTCACTTTGTTAAATGATGTACTGCCAAAGTACATCCTGCTTGGGTCTTTGCACACAACAGCAATGGCCTAGAAAAACTGTTAGTCACAATGAAATTACACTGATCGCATCTTGCTTACTAAATGTGATGTCTTTCCTGTTGAAACAGGATATTGGGGTGTGGCTTAACATGGGGAGGGGTAATTCAAAAGGATAAATCATAAATCAGCTAAAAATACTTTTTAATGCATTCTGTTGTTAGCTCTTTTTTTTTTATTTCACTGTGACTTGAAACATCTGAATCGAGTATTAAACCGCAAACATGTTCCACCTCACCTCTCAGTTCCTCATTCTCTCATTTACCTACTCCTCCTCCTCCTCTCTCCTGTGGTAGTTCATTCCCTACCTCTTTCTCTCACTCTCTCATCAGAGCTAGTTTTTGCAGCTTGCTGTGTACATTAGACTGCCACAGGCTACCATCAGCATTAGCCACCACCAACCCCCACCTCTCCTCAACGATTCACATTATCTCTTCCCATTTCTCCATCTCCCTCATATCAACTCGAAAAGTTTTACAGACAATAACTTCAACACACATTACAATCATGTAAATAAACAAACGAGTTTGTTGTGTTACCCCGACATGCAGGGACATAAATTTAGGGCCGGGACCACTCATCGCTCATTACTGATAAATCCGTAACAGGCAGATCATCAATAAGTAAAACATATCATTGTATTTGTATTATTTCGTATCATATAGTATTATATTTTAACTAAATAAATTTGAAAGCCAACTGGGTTTCCAAACGCTCTCTTCCTGGTTTTCCCTAGTAACAGTTGAGGTAGTTGGCTGTGATTGGCTGCAAAGTGAGTGCAAATGTTACCCCTGTACCGAGTTAATGAAGTCAGAAATCAGACTGTGTTCAGAACTGAGGAACTAAACTGACGCTGAACACATCTGTTTTTTTTTTTTGACGACTTGATAATTTTGTGCCGATGTATCGAATTTTCAAAATGGCATATTGTCCCAGATCTACTTAATTTAGCTTATCACTACACTGGCTCTCCCTTAGCCAGCCTTTCTCCCTGCACACACAGGGAGACAGAGGCACCGCAGTACAAACACTTCAGGTGGAGTCTAATGCTACATTCCCAAGGGTGCTACAGCATGCAACCCTGGCAAAACCAGCTCCAAACCCTACTGGGTATTGCTGGTTAAGCCTATAAATAAACCTGGTGCCACGTAGGCTCTGAGGTCTCAGATAAACACACTGGTGGAGCAGAAAACCAGTCCAGTCACCGGCCAAAAGCTGGTACATGCTCTGGTTAAGGCTGCAGAATTTGTCTAAACCCCCAGTTACTTTGTAAGGTTGCAGCACATCAACTGGGGGTCATTAATTTCATTCTTAACACCTAGATGGCTGGTAAATGTGGGTGGGGAATCTTGGGATTTCTCAGCTACCATAGCCAAAGTTTCATGCAGTCTTTCACTTTTCACAAGACAATATTCAGCAAGACGTCTTAGTCAGCCACAGCCTAACAGAGAAAATCCTTGGGTCTGCAGTGACAAATCTTCCAAGGACTACATATCCTCCAACAGAGAAAAAACTACAAGTAGAGCAAAGACATCAAAACTAATCGAAACCACCCATCGTTTTCCAGCTCATGTCTGACTTGGCAGCTCCTCTCTAGTGCTCTACTTCTTTTTAAACTCCCCTCAGTAGAATGAATTTATTTTTAGAAGTATCTGTCACCGAAATAGTGACATGACACAACCCTGTCACAGAATAAACATCCAAGTGTCTCTGCATCTAATACACACACACTGACATGAAAAAAAAAATTCTGATTTTACATGCCAGTGAATTCAAATGTGTGTGCATGCACAACAGTGGCAAATCCACCGTGTCTTAATTTTAGCTGTGACAAACTGGCAATAGAAAACGGTATCTGGTCTTGACCACGGTGGAACTGAATTTCTCTCTTAACAAGAGAGATGAAAAAAAAAATATATATATAAATAAGCCAAACTGTCAGGACTTGTCTGAAAGCTTAATTTACAAGACATGACAAGCACCTATTAAGTTGACAAAGCTCCCCAAAAGACATTTAAGAGCTAAGATGTCTCATTTTGCCTTTGCAAGTGTTCATTACTCTGAAATAGGAACTGAATGAGGAGGAGTGATAATCATCTTAAAAAACGCCTGTGCTTCCAACAGCTTGCGACGGTGAAATCTCAAGACGTGTAAATAGCGTGAACAATAATGAACAGTAATCTGTGCAAGCTCTAGTGCGCTGACAGATTATTTTCACAGCAGCAGAACAGCAGAGCAGCGTGATGAGTGGAGGGAGGCCTGTCTGCAAGAACCAAATATGGAGGAAAAGAGCATACGCCGGCAGACGGCCTGCCTGTCTGGCTGCCACACACTCACGGCGGAGACTCTCCCTGGCGTCACATGATCAGCCTGATGACATCACCTCCTGCGGAGTAAAAGGCTCAGGCAGCAGAGGGCTGAGTGGCTGAGAGGGAGAGGGAGAGGGAGGCGTCACTCTGCGCACACTGAGCCACAGTTAAACCCACAGAGAAACACTAACATACACACACACACACAAACACTGAGCCTAGGTCACAGTACAAGACTGGCACATTTTTGCCTGACAAGGGCAGTTAAGGCCGGGGCCCTGTTCATATTTGGTTATTAACATCACATCTAATCGCACATGGTCAGCTGAGACAGATCTCCAGTCACACCTGGCATTATCCTGCGTCTCCAGTGCCTGGTGCTTGAACTTATGCTCAGCCTCAGATCAATCCATACTCCTTTCCTTTCCTCTCTTATGCAGACTTCTCCATAGCCTACTCCACCTCCCTCCCATCCCAGTTTCCTCATCACTTCTATCGCGTCATTATCTTCCCAATATTCTTTATCCCATATTCTCCGTATCTGGCCCATTCACAAAGCAGCAATGCCCAAACGGTCCTTTTTTTCTGGATTACCCGGCAAAAACACCACCAGCTTAAAACAAAAACAAACAATTCAAATATGAATTCCACTCTATCAAACGCCCTCCCCTTCCAAAGTGAAAAGGTGGTTTTCCCGTGTTGTCGGAGATGCATTAGCGTTCATGCGTCCCTGACCACCTCTGAAGGTGGTTTGACAGATCCCATAACATCTCAAAGACACACTGAATCCTGATCAAATCTGCACCACAAACTGTTGCTTGTGATCGCATCACTCCAGACTGATGTTAAAACCATGTGTCAGTGGAGTTTTAGGCCACATTCACAGTGCGGGGCTGCATGCTCAAATTCCAAGTTGCTGCTTGTATCCTGTTTTTTTTTTTTTCTCTTTTCCGACAACCTGCCTTTAGCTTCAAATTATGACAAATCTCTAAAGTGAATGACACAAGATTTGCCTGTTCTCATGTTAACAATGATATACAGCGCAGACTTTGGGATTCATTTATTAATTTTTTTAATGAATGGCCATGTGGTCCACTTTGGACTTTAAAATGCCACTCCATGCTGCTTTGAGCTTTTTGTGCTCAGTAGAAAACATCAGATTTTGAAAGACTTCACTAACATAATTGGGACACTTTCAACTGCAGTGTGAATGCAGACCAAACACTGAGTACACTGCAAAGAAAAATGCTGCACTACAAACACCACTTCCCTGTTCTGCATTGCTTTCTATAATTCATGTGTGGCATGCGCTTTTAATTTTGTGCAAGCCTTTTCTGAACTGGCTCTCAAATATCCTCCATTATGTAAGAGGATAAGTATTTAAGGCCGGGCTCAAATGTCATTTATCTTGTACAGCTTACTACCTACTTGCATTCCCACTATACCAGCCATTTCTTACTTTTCTTTCCTACTTAGCAGTCCTTTGAGCTATGCCAGCTACTCTACCACCCTAACTCCTCTGCTTTTCAAGACTCTCCCAATGTCTGCCTCACTCTCAAACACTGTCTCTTTGAGCAAATATCTTACAGTTTGTGTTTGTTCTGTTTCATGGCTTACGCCGCAATGTTTTTAGGACAAACCTGTTTTCCCAAAATCGTTTTAGAATCAAACTACACTTGAGATCATTACTAAGGCTTACGACCACAAGAGTCCATTCAGAGTTTTTATACACTTAACAATTACATACACACGCTGTAACACAGAGTCCACGCCCAGAGCACACACCTACACAGCTGAGCCCTCGCACAGGGTTGTGCCACTATCACAGAGTCCAGACATGACTCTGAGCCAGATAAAGCAGCTCAGGCTGGAAGGCGTAAGGCAGCAGCTCATCTGAAACAGCTGAGTGTGTGTGTGTGTGTGTGTGTGTGTGTGTTAGAGATGGAGAGAGAGACAGAGACGGGGGTAGAGTGATGACACCAGGCTGCTAACTACCATTTTCACTGGATCCTTTTTTTGTGTTTTCTTTTTTCTCTGATAAGGCGTAGAGTTCCTGTAATTCTATTCTACACACCAAAATACATTACATTTATGGCCAACTGTGGACTTGATCATGAGAATGAAATGCCGCTGTAATTTCAAATATTTCCTTCTTCAATTTTCTCATATTTCTCTTATTTTTCATGTATATATATATATAAATATTTGCATGACAGTTCCAATATTTCCATCTGTCCACTTTCCATACTGGCTTATTCCTAATCAGGACCACAGGTGGATGGAACTTATCCCAGCATGCATTGGGCAGAAGGCTTCCACTATTTCATTCTGCTTTAATAGGCAAATTTTTCTTTTTGTATTATGGAAATTTGTCGCTCTGTATATTTTCTTCTTCGGTGTATTATCCACAGGGGAAAGCACAAAGGTGGAAAAAGAGCAAAATATGATGCTCAAAGAGGTAATACTCAATGACACTAGTAAAGAGATTTGTACAAATCATTGGGATCCTGAATGAGTTGTGTTTTCCTGTTCAAGAAACCAATAAGAGACCGGTGGGCGGGTCTTATCAGCTCTCTCACTTTTTGCACAGTAATTGGAGATATTCTTCCAGGCCTCCCCCACTCACCCACCTCCAGGTCTACACTTAAACAAATATACTGTCATCAGTGGGAAACCCTGAAATCAATTTTAAAAAGCATTCAATTCTAATTGTAATGCAAAAAGGAAACAGCCCTTCGGGTTTCCCTGTGTTCCCTCTGAAGGGCTTGCTTCTGTTAGTTGCTGGTTCTCTCAAATATGGTACTTGCTTGATCACCTTCTGCTGGAAATGGGTGGCATACAGTGTGAGACATGACTAACTATCACCACCCCCATCCCAATGGAAATTGATGCTTCCTCAATATCAGAAATAATATTTTTCACTTTGCCTCCTAGTTCAAGGCTGCTGCCATGACACCCCACGCTACACAGTCAGATCAGGACGGCAGTATCCAATTCTGCTCAGGATACAGTGACAGAGTACGGAGAGCCAATAGGAGCATTTGTTACTTTCAACTAGTGGCACACCAGAACCTTGAGCTGGAGCAGAGGCCTGCAATAAATAACCTTCCACAAATAACCTCTACAATACCATTTCCCACTTTTAATTAACAAACACCCCCAGCAGTGTGATAAAACAGAAGGCTACTGGCCCATTCAGGCAAGTGACAGACCGATCAGCTGGCCTGAACCTCTCTCATACTGCTCCCGGGCCACCTGGCGCTCCTTACTGTCACACCCTGGTTTAAAATCTCATCGTCTATAAGACCACAACTCCTTTCATTCCAATAAGCCTCTATTCTATTGCCTTTTTTCCAGCTGTTGCTAATTGCTAATTTTTGCATTAGATTTGTGCACTTATTTTCCATTTGTTTTTTTTTTTTTGTTTTTGTTTTTTTCCTCCTGCTGCATCCAGTCACTCGTCCCATTTGCTCACTCAAAAACCATGCTGGAGGAGAAAAGAGACACACTTGAGATTGAGAGCCAAGAAGCCGAAAACTGATCAAAATGCTGAATGGAGAAAACTTTCGTACAAAAAGAAACTGCTATTACTACTGGAGAAACATTTGACTGATGGAGAAAAATACCTGTTGAGTAAGAACTGCATGTGCACATGGGTACAAAATGGTAAGCCAGCTAGTCTCGCTACCTGAGTTTGCAAACAATGTGCCAATGAGTGAAGCAGCTGATATGATTATCTAAAATGCCTTCTACTCAGGCCATCAATGAAATGAGGAGGCCCATCTCCCTGACAAAGCCATTCCACTGAGATCAAGATGTAAACGGCTTCTTTGTTAACATGAAAAAACATTCGAAATATCATGCCTTTGAAGGTGATAAACTCAGTCAAAATACCTGCTGTGACCTAACAACATACTCCATGTCTGTGTGAGGGAAATTATGGAAGTAAACAAACTGATGTTGTTTACATGGAAAACTGTTAACCATTTTTAACCTCCAAACATGAAAACATAAACTCATTTACAGACTAACCAACCAGCTGGGCTCCAGTCGACATGGGAGTAGCCATTCAGAGACAGTAATGGTGACAGTCTGTCCTGCAACAATGAACCCACTTTAGCCCTTCACGCATCAGCACTCCTTCCAGGTTCGCGACCTCTGCCGGGTCCTGACACCTCGTAAAGCCGAGCTGCAAGCAGCTACAGGGTCTGATCACCAAAGGTGTGTGTGGGGCGGGGGCTGCTTCTTCTCGGCAACAACAAAGAGGAAAAGAGTCAAAGGGTGAGAATAAACACCGGAGACCAACAGGTGCCCATGCTAATTTTGAAACTGCCACCCCCAATCCTGTGAAGTCAAGCTGCAGAGAACTGCACCTGAATGGTTCAGGTGTGCCAGACAAAACACCATGTAACCCAGGCTCCTTAAAATTCACAACTTCTGTCTGTGCTGGTGCCTTTTAGATACAGACATTTATAAAAAAAAAAAAAAAAAAAAAAAATTACCATTGAATTTTAATTAAGTTTTGCTATCAAAAAGCATCACAAATCATGTTTTTTTTTTTTTTTTCATGTGTTTTAATGATATGTGTGAGACAGTGGTTTCTCTTTTAACACCACACACGTCCTCCCCCGTTCTCTTCATATCCAAATTTAGTTAAAACAGAGGGGGCTCAATTTGCACTTGTTTGTGAGGGTTCCTGCACACACTACAGGAATGCTAATGTGTCAGGCTGAACCTGCCAGTCATTCCTGAGCTGATTCCTTGACCAACAAGTCATCCTGCAGGATAGCCCTACATGTCGGTCTACATTTGTCGCAACAACCTGGCATCCACTTACTGATTCAAATAGACACTGACCAGTACTAAGGCTGGGTATTACATATGATACCTCAAACTGAAAACTATTTCCAAAATGATAACTTTTAGGATATCTCTTTACAAAATAGAAATATATGGACTAGGTGACAACATATGCTCAAAACATCCAAGAGTTTTAATGCCTTAAAATCGATACCATAGATTACAAGAGATAGGAAATGTGTGGAGAACTTAAACCTAAGTTCATTTTGGAAGCTGTAAATGGAAATCCAAGATCAACTTATTAAGACTTGATCTAATTTTAAATGGTTTTCTTATTCTTGAAAAGATACAACTTGATGGATTATACAGTGTTGAGGCACTGCAGAGCCCAAAGAGCCCTGTGCAAGTGAAATCCAGCATGCACTCATACACCAGACAGCACGGCATAAGTCACACAAGCACACCCACATACCAGGAAGTAGTTTATTAATATTTTAAGTGTAGTGGCTTAATCAGTGTATTCATTTAATAGTTTTCTGAGCAATTCTTAAGCCTCTGATATACTAAGCCGCCAGTCAATCTGACCTGGCTGTCTTGGTCTGTCTGTGGCCAACCTGTTGAGCACGTGGTGTGTGCTGCAATGTCAGACCTCAGACGCCTTTCAGTCAGCAGCTTCCCAGCCGATTCTGCATGTGGAGTCAACAGTGAAGGCCATCAATGACTGAGTTGTTGAGTTGATATTGCGCTAACTTGCCACTAGCAAGTTTGCTAACCAGACAGCTGTGGTCCGGTTAGCAACAGACCTTCAGGCTGACGACGCAGTTTTGATTCGTAAAACTAACTGCTCAGAGCGCCATATTTCTATGATCCCAAGACTCCTGGATTACTTTTTTGAGACTACTGCCTCCTCTTGGTATGGAGGATCATTTCCCCTCACACTGGAGTATGAGGTGCTGCACAACACTGGACATTGTTTAACTCCTCAGTGTTGCTGTAGCACAAATTACGTTGATTTTAAAAACCTCCACCTTCTGATACCAATCTTGCCGAACCTCCACCTAAGCTTCTGTAAAGCACTAGCACATTTGTTGGTCAGTAGATAGTGGTTACATAGCTAATGTGATGATTTTTTCGGCAATGATAAGCTCTCCAGGTTAGGTTTCAATTTTGTGCTCAGAATTCACTCTGTCTCTCACATGCAGAGAGACGATCAGCCAATAGCAATGGGTGCCAGTCAGAGCAAGAAAACAAGCTCGCTGTCCACCAGCACAATCACATTTGGCTGGAGTTGATTTTGCACCCTGGTATCCAGTCATTTAGAACATGTTTGCCTAAATGTGAAGCTAAGTTTTTTTTTTTGTTTTTTTCTCGCCCCAAAAAACACATCAGCTCCAATGATTAGCTAACTCTGTCCAGAGCATACCAACAGCCAATTCCATGTTAATTTAACCACCTGGCACCTGTCAAAAGCCACTGAAGTAGTGAGAGACAAACTATCTCAGCTGAAGCCTATCGCCAGTTTTGTACAAGTGTTTGTTTTGGGTCACAAGATGAGATTATGAGACAGTGATATAATTACATGAAGGTAAAATAAAAATAATAAAAAACACTCCATTTAATTTCCACCTGTGACACCCCCAAAGTGAAGCTAATGCACAAGTACCCTGCTTTCTTTTAGGAAAATGTATCTAAATTTAGTGCATGGGGCTGTGAGAGTTGCAAAAAACTTGCCAGTGTGTGTGGTTTGCAGTGTTTTTTTTTTTTTTTTATCTAGGACACAGGACAGCAGCTTGGACATTTCTCACATATTTCAACATACCATCAAATGACCTTCAAGGGAAGGCAACCAATTCAGTGACACTCTGGAAATGAACAATGTTTTTTAGCCTGGGACAAAAAAAGTTGTGAAACTTAGTCTCAACCTCAGAGACAGTCTTGATAATAAAAACACATTAATAACCTTTTCTGTGGCGAGTCACCAGAGAGGCTGACGGCAACACTACAAACATCTACGGCCATTCCATCAGTAGTTTTCACAGAAGTACATGAACTGAAGTTGTTCGGGGAAACTGGGCCTCCATGTTTGGAATATGCACGCAAAATTCAGGCCACGTTTATTCATAATACACAGAAAAGCTTGAGTGAATCCAATTTAGTTTAACTTCCATGGATCACCAAGACAGTCAGGAGACCACAATGCCCTGCCAACCAGGTGAATGTTGTGGATTCATTTTCGGCCTAGTGCCCCACTTAATATCTTGGTTTTTATTTTATGGCTGCAAAGCTGTAACAATTGTCAGATATGTGGAAAACACAAAGACACCTATCCAACAAACACAATACAGCTCCACTACTGCAAAATTTAACAGAAGTCTAGCAGCCACCGACAGTGGAGCAGTGTGTCAGCTAAACAAGGGACATGTAGCCCTAAATCTCATACAAACATTTACACTACTTGAGTAGTATAGTTCTCACCATGACTGTATAGTATGCATAATAGTAACCTGTGGTGTTTTTTAAAGACCATGCTTCTGCAGTTTGCCCTCACTTACCAGACTTTCAATTGGAGCTTATGGACAGGATGCAGAGACTTGCAGTCTAATACCCTGGAGACGGCTCAACTACACAGGATACATGTCTACTATTTAGTATGATCACTTCTGGCTACAGCTGGAGACTTTTCACCACCTGCAAGCTGTGTAGGTGGGTAAATGATCACTATCAACCAGCTGCATTCTAAAAACCCAGTTTATGGGAACAAAAATGAAGTAGCTGGTGGCTTCTGGGATCTACCTGCTAGTGGGGGCAGTGGCTTTAAAGTGAAGTTCCTGCCTAAAATAATGGTAAAACCTTGAAGGATTTCAGTTCCTGATTAAGCGGCATGTGTGATGATACTCATAAGCAAGTCAAGTAAAAATCCACTCTTCACTTGCAACAAATTAAAAAAGTTGTGTAACTTATTTGTTAAGTGTTCATAGAACCTGTGCAATACAGTTTAGAGCTGCTGGGTATTTGACATACAACTTTAAACACTTAGCCAAAAATTCACACAATTCTTACAACTGAGCAGGAATGTGTTCAATATCTTGCTGAAGGACACACTCTGAACACACATGACTGTCTACAGATGCACACTGACCATTTAAGGCACTGACCTTATGACCTTTTGGTCACAGGACAGTCTTTCTAACCACAACACCATACTGCCAGACTCTCTAGGAATAGCTATGAGTGCCCAGCACCACAGCAGCCCATCATTTTTGTGTTTTTGAGTAGTGCTACACACACTAAAAGACCCAACATTATTTCCTTGTCATGAAATAAAACTTGTCGTACATTATGGGGCTCAAAACATACCTGGGAGACCCCAAATTTCCCCACTGCCCCTTTCATATTCAACAACAGCTTGTGGTGGATGTTTGCAGGATTATCATATCGTGGAGGACTATCATATCATATCATCTGTGTGCAACTGGCACTGCTTGATGTAAGACAAGACTTGTCAGAGATATCAGATTTATGACTACCACAACCCAATAACTTGGACACTGATAATAATGCAATATCACAACCCATGCTGAGGGGTCATGGGGGTTGTCTGTTACACACAGCTACAAGGTTTGCCTTATTTTGCCATCACCAACAAGCATGGTGAGACTGGCCTTGGTCTTCACAGCTGCAGACACACAGCAGCATCTGTAATATACAACTGAAAACTTTTGGTTAGGCTGTACAGCTTGCCTGAATGTGTCGTCACAATTAAAACAACAGAGTGACATCATGAAAAGTAAGATCAATTTTTAACACTTCTGTTCCTTGTTATCTGCGAAGATTTTGACAGCCACAAGAAAAGACAAATCTTGAAAAATCCCTTTTGGGAAACTGGGAAATACTGGCTAGTTGTCACAACCAGTGGCTGTCTGCCAAGTTACTTGCTGATGTGACAACATTGGGAGCCATCCATCCACCCAGCGGCCCAGACTTCAGAGTACAGACTGTGCTGGGTTGGGGGAGGGGGTCTGCATTAGCTGTATTGTTTACACGCGGATTGGCACACCAAACAACCCACCTGGCAAACACAAAATACCACAAATATCGTGTGCTCGGGGGAAGAGCCAGAGACTTGACCGTTCAAGTGCGTAAAACCCTATGTATCAGCGTGTATATCAACATGAGAAAAACACATGGCAGAGAGGCAAGAAACCACGTTGCCTAGACATACAGAAGAGGACCGGCAGCAGTCTCCTCCCTAGTCCGCATGATCAATAATCACAAAATCATTTGACGTGGCTTTTATTTGATACCCGCCCTTTCTTTGGACATAGCATGCATTTTCATATTTATAATATTGAGTAAAAATACACTGTCGTTGCCTTGGATCAGTTAGATAGGCTAATATAATCACTGGTAGGGGCCAGTGATCATGCGGAAGCCATGATGACTATGGCAGCCTAGCCAGCTAGCTTCCAGGCTAACATTAGCAACCTGGGAATACACTGGGCTGTGCTAACTGTCGATACACGACATGACAACCAGCGTGAAGCTCAAATATCCGTACTTTCCAGAGTCAGACGGGCCAAAATTGCACAACAACTGGGCATGGGCCGCAAAAAAATAATGAAGATAGCAGCGCCCATGCATTTCTGTCGGGGAACACGTGGAGAGAACACGTGACGTTCCATAACAAACCTGCTCGTTTTTCAACATTAAATGGGCAGATGTTTCGTCTTTTAGGTGTTTTGGCCTCTGGACTGAATTATCTCGCGTATAAATGCTCACAGTGTGATTTTACTCAGAGTTACTGGAAGTCGTACATGGCAGCTAAGGCTAAGCTAGCCAGCTAAAGGGGAAGGGCTTGGCGTCGGACTAGGCCAAGAGAGGGACTGGCTGCTATTGTTAGCTGGTTAAGCAGCTAGGCAGCCAGCCAGTCACTGTCTCTCTTTAATTAACACACGGCACATGCCAGGGGTCAGTGTCTTGCTAATGCTTCATAGGACTGCCGAAACCTGCGCCTACAACACGCTGACAACATAAACACGGTTAATACCTGGCGAGGAGATGCAAACAGGGGTGTGTAAGGGATGACAGGGTGGCAGTACACTGGACATACTGAGGGGTGGACATGGTGATCAGGCTAAACAAGCAGGCATCGAGTTGTCGTTACAGTAAAAAGACCCGAGTCTCAACTCCACAGCCAGCATATGCAGGCCACGAACACCGACAAAAAACAAAACCTTCTTTAAAAAAGAAAAAGGAAATAAGGGATAGATATACGAACACCGACGTTGCCACACCATAACTTTAATGCCTGCAAATCCAGCCTGCGACTCAACTGCAGCTTGTCTGGGGCTACTAACACCAGCAGAGCAACTTTTAGCGTTGCATGAAATTAGGAGTGCCCATAAAAACGTGCAAAACAAACGTCCCATACACAAGGAAATGACTGATAAATTATGTGGGTTTTACGTGCAAGCCAATCCCAATTAACCACCCCGGTTCACTCCCCACCCTCAAATCCAGGAATAGTACGGGGGCCTTTTACTCTAAATATAACCAGCTAGCTCGCCACACAGCAGTCCAGAAACAGACCGAGGCAGGGAGCAACAAGAGGGCGACCTGGCTTGTTGTCCACACTGGGGTCTCTTTGCACAACTAATATATTTCCCACCTTACAGCTGCTTGGTCATCTTTGTGGCCCAGGTGACCGCACCTGGACCGACACGTACACGTTCCTGACAGCAAGGCAAACAAAAATAAATAAGACAAATAAGACGAATAGGGAGGGTACAAACCATGGTGTGCTTGTCCATTCACGCTGACCACGGTCACCGCGTTCATTTTCCTAGTCCATGGGTTCACCTTGGGCGGGGGAGCTTCAGTAAACTCCCTTTTGCTGCCTTTATCGCCCTCCTCGGCTTTCTTGTTGTTACAACCCTCCTGATCCGAGCTGCTCTTCCCCTGGTGGCTGCCCTCCTCTTTCGCCTGTTTGCAGCTTTGCCCCTTGCCGCTGGCCGTCCCTCCCTGTCCCGGGTCGCCGTCTCCCCTGGCGCTGCTCCCTTCATCGGCGACACTCGCCGGCTTGGCCGCCCCCGTCCAAGCCCCCCTCACCACGCATCATTTTGCTCGTATGGCCGTGCTCCTCTTGTTTGACAAGCGGGTTGCCGGGCAGGAGAGCCTCCACCTGAGTGGCCATTTCCCCTTCTTTTCCTCAGGATTACCCCCCCAAATTCGCCTTCAATTCAAGGGACGAAAATGTGAAGTATTCCTCGGAGTCGGCTGCTCTCTTGTCGCTTCTCCACTCCACCCCTAGACCAAATGCGCTTCAGTCTAAGACGCAGAGTGGTAGATGTTGGATTAAAACATATAAAAAGCGTGTCCGAGAGCCTCTCAAAAATTACAACCTGATCTCCACCACTAGCAGCAATATGGATGATCCTCACCACGCGATAGAAGGGTGCGCGCACGTACGGTGTAGGGGGGAGTATCCACGTAAACGGGGTGCGCGCATCCGAGCTGGCGCTGCCTTCAGGTGCTTCTTTTTAAGCTTCCATTTCCCACATCGGAGGTCGTAAAACACGACTTGCTGAGTGCGGTCGGGTATAACACGTCTTTTTTTTTTTGTCAAATGCATTTACCAGTGTGTCTCAACATGGCGTCTAACTGCTTGTTTAATCATGTTTGGCTTGCTTAAGAAGTCGAGTAGCACAGATAAATCAAGCAGCACAACTTTATGAGTTGAAACAATGCAGCCGGGGTACTGTGTGTAAGTTGGTTTGTTGGCTTGATTCATCAAATTATCTACTGTGGCACTATAAATAACTAAAGGTCAAATGTTATATTCAGCTGGTGCATTTTCGACAAGATAAAAGCTTGAAAATGGAAAACAGAAAAAGTTAAAGCTTGTATAAATGATTAATCATAGAATAATATAAATGAGAAACTACCCTATATAATAATACAATGAACTCAAACAGCTTCCTCTAACTTCGTTTATAGAGACGCATAGCAGACGCATTTCTATGGCCAGCCAGACAGAGGCCATGGAAATGGCTGATTTTCTGTAGTTCATCTTAATGTATACACTTTTTATTTACTTATCTCTAGTTGAGTGTAGTTTAGTTTACGACATGCTAATAGTGAAGTTTCCGATAGTACATGAAGGCAGCACGCAGTCCTGGATGACGTTGGTCTCACCCTTCTGAACGTAAATCCATCAAATCACAGCCAACTGTGAAGACATTTAATCTCTGTACGAAACATAACGATTTTGTGTGACCGCCTGTAGTCCGCAGCACATCTGTGTTATTTATTTCTCTGCACTTCTGCACGCCTCTTTCAGGTTGAATTGTAGAAAACACGAAAACGAAGGAAAGTAATTATCCGCCCAATGCCCCGAATCACCAACCCTACAGCCAAACAAGCACGTGTCCACACCGGAGTAGCACGTGTGTCCGCATGCTCCAATTATACCATGTATTTTCTGGAGCATACCGGCGATATTGCGAAGCGCTTGATTTCAAAATGTCTGGAAAATATATTCAGGCGACCATGTGCTTTTATTATATTATTGCTATTATTGTTGTTGTTATTTTAAGTCCACTTGTGTGGAATCATGATGTCGTATAGACCTATGTGACATAAATCCAACGTGTCAGTCAACCTTAACTGGCCTTTTTATGTTCATGATTACATAATCGTCATAGGAGTTCAAGTCAGAATTACGCCTGCCATTTGATGCTGTACATATATATATATATATATATATATATATATATATATATACGTGTGTGTGTGTGTGTGTGTGTGTGTGTGTGTGTGTGTGTGAGAGAGAGAGAGAGAGAGAGAGAGATTGAATTAGAGCGCATGTTTTTTTCATCTTTGTTTTCATGAGAGAAGGGAAAAAAAAAAAAAGTTCAGATGAATCCGAAATATCCCTTGTAATTTGAGGCACTGTCAACTTAATTGCCCAAATGGTCTTATTAACCACATGTTACAGGTACACCTCTTTGGTAACTGATTCAGGATGTTGCCCCATAACTTCATCTATGTTTGACCCCAAGTTCATGTATTGTTATGACAGCAACTCAGTCTCAGGGTGAAAGTTAAATAGGAAGGAAGTTTGTCTCAGTAGAAATCTGGCACATACATGCGCTTGTTCAAAAAATAGCCGGCTTGAACCATCAAGTCTGTCACCACAGATTTTATACAACACTATTTTTTTTTTTTAATACCATAAAGAAATTCTAACGTCCAGATTTGACACTAACCCAGGACAGTTATCAAATAAATAAATAAATAAATAAATTCATGCCTATTACAAACTTAATTTCATGATCATTTGACCAGTTATTAGTATTTTTAGTGAGTTGATGATCCAAGTGGGCATGCCCTGACATAATAGGTTATAATCCAAAGTGTGTTTCATAATGGCTGTTCAAACTGTTCAGTCCCTGTGAAGCCTGGTACATGTGTGCATGTTAGCACCTGTATCTGCACACACAGATACAG
The DNA here is from genome assembly GCF_902150065.1 of Myripristis murdjan. Lineage (NCBI taxonomy): Eukaryota > Metazoa > Chordata > Actinopteri > Holocentriformes > Holocentridae > Myripristis > Myripristis murdjan. The sequence continues at coordinate 5,938,979 of NC_043993.1, read as the reverse complement.
ATACCAATCTTAGTTATATTTACACATGTATTACCTATACCTAAGAAACACAGTCAGTTCAATTGCTATATCTCTTTTTGAAATTTCCATTGCAGCTACATAACACACATACAGTATGCCCAAACAACCTGAGGGGTAACATTAGTTGATTTGTAGTTATAGTACCTAGGGGAAGAGCAAGTCCAAACAAAGTATTACATATTTCATTTCTCATTTAATTATTTATATTACATAAATTATCATGCAATAAAGTATGCTTCCAGTCGTAATACAGCAATGTAAGAATATGCTTGAACAGAGCCCTTTTATATTGTTAATGAAATACCAATCAGGACAATCAATAACCTCAAACTTTTACTATATGTAACTCTCTAGGCCAAGATCTTTTAGTTCCACCTGATATCCCAACAATGTAAACCTGTTGTTGCAGGATTATGCAGTGAGACACAACTTTCCATAACATTTGTAACAACTGGCAATGTTAACTTGCCTGTAACTGTGAGGATTTCCCAACATCCAGTCACTTGTCATATTTCCATTTCATTTGCTGTTGCAGCGTTTGCACCTATAACCTTGAGGCATGTGTGGACAGAGGCTGAAAGCTGCAGTGGAGGATTACACATAGTTACACACAGGCAACCATGAAAGGAATGCTTCAATATTGCTGTTAGGTGAAACCATACCATCTCCAATGAGTCGACCTTGAACGAAACATGAAAATCATGCATTTTGTGTGAAGGGTCTGAAATACTCTACACAGGTTGTGCAGTTATGGAAACTGAGTAACTCTGAAAAAACTATCCAGTCCAAGTAAAAATATGAAAATCATCTTTCTACATGGAAAACTAAATTTCCAGAGACAAGTAATTTTTCGGTGACAGTTATGTAGAGCTGGCCAGTGGGCCAGTGTTTATCAGAGAGTTGTTTGGCTGTGCACAGAGCTGATATAGCTCTACAGCAGCTCTTCAAAACAATAGAAAAGTGTTGAATTGACTGAAGGGTATGTATTAATACAAACTGGTTTTGTGTTGATTGTTTAAGTCTGAGTTAAATTAATACTGATGATTTTGCCTCAGGTTTGCTTCAGATCCGAAACCTTGCTTGTTATCCATTTGCTTACATTATTAACCACTTTAATAACATGTGCTAGTCTCACACACATTGCCGTTGAGGTTTTACTGTGGGTTTGATGTAAGCAGACAACTGGAGGAAAAAAAATCAAGATTAAGAAAACCACGAGGTGGTGTTTCAAAATGAATCTACGCATGATATTTAAGAAAAAAGTAGAGTTTAGATTGTAAATCCTTGAGTGTCATATCTGATGTGATGCTGTCTTCCCGATGATAAAAAGTCCTCTGTTCCATGAAGCATCACATGAGCTGTCTGCCTCTCCACAGCGAGCCAATTCACTACAGCAGGACATCTCCTCTCAAATCACTCCCGGCTACACATTCAGGATTCCCTGAGAGTTCATGACTAAATGCTAAAAAATGCCCACAGAAATGAGCATGACATGGAGTTTCTCATAGCTTTCTGTAAAAGGCTGTGCTAAGGGTGTCCAGGGTGCTGCATTAGAATAGTAAGGCATGAGGCCTTACTCTGTGTGAACAAAAGGGGTGTGTCAGCTTTAAGAGGAAAAAAGCATATTGCATGGAAAGATAACCTGAGACAGACAAGAGAAAGAGGAAAAGAGAGAAACGTGCTAAAACAGTGTTAGAAAGAAAGGAAGATAGAAAGACAGACAGAAAGAATGAAAAGGGAAAGCATTCTTCTGCTCTTCTGAATGACACCCAGCCCATGGAACAGCTCCCCTCCGCCCCCCAGACACATACACGCTCTCACGCCCCTTTTACTACTCTTCCTCATACCTGTGCAGAGATGTACAGCTTTGAGGGGTGGAGCCACCAGCTCTGATATGAGACCGACAGCCAATAAGAACGAAGCCGACCCACATTTGTAGTTGAACCCTGGCTGTGCAACTGATTTTTATTGCTTTAAAAAGCTATGTAGTGTGTTTGAGTGAGTCATGAGTCAGCAGCAGATTGGCCCAGCAGTTAGAGAACATGCTCTGTGATTAAAAGGTCGGAGGTTCAAATATGTGTACCAAAGCAGTGTAAGTAGCTCTGGCTATAAGAGCAAGTTACATATAAAAACAAAAAAAAAAAACAAACAAACAAAAACAAGACATTGCTAATTATAATGAGCTCAACATGCTTAACCTTATTTAAATGGACTTCCTATGTGGATTATAGGGTATGCATGTAAATGCCATGCAAAATGCAATGGTACCATTGCATTTTGCATGGCATTTATTTAAAAATCATTTACTTAAAGGTTGTATGACAGTTAAAAGAGCTTGGAAGAAAAAGCCATGGTGATATTCAGAGAAAAAAAATTGCATTGAATGCACTTATCATACATATACAGTATGTACGCAGGTAACTCAATAAATACTGACATAAATCTTGAGTCATGTCTGGAGGATGGCTTGAAAAAAACTTTGTAGGTGACTATAGGAGAGTGCCCTGGTGGATTTTTTTGGGCCAAAGCTACACTATGAAAAAATACTGTAAAATAAAATAAAATTAGGCATAAAACCACAAACAAATATTCTGTGCATTCGCAAAGTTGGAGTGACATTTATTTTCTAAGGAGCAGCTCCAGACCACTGGTAATGTTATAAATGTGAGTGTTGCTTGTTTTTGTTAGTATTGATTTGGCTGTGCAGGATATTAGAAATAGCATGCATTCATTGTTAAGGTCGTATTTATGTCCCTTGTAAGTTTCATTTAACACTTTAGGAAAGCCAAGAGTGTTTTGTAAACTTTTATTAATTCAAGGAAAGGTTGATGAGCTCAAGCAGTATCAGAATCATAAATTTATTTACACCTGGAAGCCAAACAGTCTCATCATCACCATCTCCACAGGTATGGAATGCCATGCCCAAGAGCACGATAACAGAATGTGATTATAGACCGAAGCAAATTAATCATCACTTTCCTTGGCCAAGGTGTTGGTAGGTTCTTTTGATAAATAAAGCCAAAAACCAAATAAGATACAAGTAGGAAATAAAATAATTAAATAAATATATAAATAAAAAGTAGGGAAAAAAGTACAAAGTCATTATTATTATTATTGTTGTTGTTGTTGTTGTTGTTGTTGTAATTTATATAACACATATACAAGTAAAAACAGAAAAAAAAGAAAAATGCATACAAATGAAGGTCCTACATGCTAATATCACTACAAGAAAAGACACGTAATTAACCATTAAGTCATTATAAATATGCTACCTCCAGTATGGTTAAGTTTTGGTGGTACAACCTGCACCTGCACCAAGTCTGGGGGCCAAACCATCCCCAGATTAGAGACCACAGCCAACATGATCTCTGACCACAGTTACCACAGGAGACACTGTAGTGGGGCGCGCTGAGCAAGACTGGAGCAGCTGCCTGCGACTGGCTGGCGTAAAGCCTCTGGTGGTTAGTCATGTGTTCATGTGACCATCAGCCTGACCACCTTGCTGGTGAGAAAAGCAAACAGTCAAATGTCAAATTCCTGCCCAAACATAGACCTCAAATAACTAGACAAGGTGGGGAATTACCAGACACCACCAGGTAAAAGCTGGTGGACTTATTAGTCCTCTTCCACAGAGTTTTTTTTTTTTTTTTTTCTCATTCTCTCTGCTAACAATTGATGGTGCTAATTTTCCTGGGCTGGATACCAGTACTAATTAGAGGTTGTTGGGGTGGAGGTGCTGGTTGCACGGTGAAAAGCAAGTCATAACACACAGGTGGCAGACCAGCAGTGATGACACAACCTAATCCTCCTGTTTGGCATCTTTCTTTGTCTGTCTCTGTCTTTTCTCTATTCTCATCTTCCTCTGTTGTCCTCTATCCACAACAACACCAACACACAGCTAGCTGATAGACAGAAATGCCGCCTGCCCTTTCTGTCACTGTAACACACAGGCAAACATGGACACACACACACACACACACACACACACACACACACACACAGAACAAACGTCTCCCTTCCCTTGAGGCAATGTCACTAGATCAATTTACCCATTTAGGAATTAGGCTCAAGGGACTTTGGATTAGAGGGTGTTGGTCTTTGCTTAGTCACAGGGATGTGGTGAAGAGTAAACACACCCCAGGACATGTAAAGTCAAGGCAAAATTATTTCACTCACCTGTTGTAATTTAAATGCCATATATCAATTTTCCAAGGAAAACGAAAATGCTAATACCTGACCCATACATCTACGATGCCAAGGGTCTATTTATTCTAAACATAAATGACTCTACCCTCAAAATGTAGACATTTTGAAGAGGTTTTCACAAGAATTTGTTCAATTTCTTCAAAGTAATAAAGAAACACATATAATTGGCCAGTTTATACAAGCGTTTACATTTGTTGTGCTCAATGCCTGGTGCCGCGTAGGCCTTTACTGATAAAAATCCTCTGTTGCACAGGAAGCGGTGTGTTTTAGTTTTCAAATAGCAGCAGCAACAGCAGTTTGCCTGGAAAAAAAAAAAACACAGAGGGGTGGGAGCAATTTTTTAAAAATTATTTATTATTTATTTATTTATTTATTTTACCAAATTTACAGCTCATAACATAAAGAAAACATTCACGTCTCAATTAATTCAAACATAAGTAAATCAAAATTGAGAATAAATAAATAAATAAACAAATAAATGAAAAGAAGAACAAGAAACAAGAGAGAATCTGGCGGTTTTTATTTATATACAAAATCCTTTTTGTGAGAGATGATGTTTTATAAGGTGACATCTAATTTTAGAACGAAGCTAATTGTAATTGCATTAGGGGTGCATTTCACTTCTATTTGTGCTGCTTTTAGGTAGGCATGGATGCCAGTGCGTGTCTGTGGCAAAAACACTTAAAATAATAGAAGAGTGGCTTTGGTTTGATGACAGACTCCTGCATGGACCTATTGTGTGACTTGTAATGACACTGGGTATTCAGTGCCAACCTGCAAGACTGAATTAATCTCTCTCTCTCTCTCTCTCTCTCTCTCTCCAGGGACACCCAAACATGTCTGAATGTAAAGGCAGAATTGCACCACCAACACAATTGTTTGTCTGTCTACAGCAACTCCTCTCTCACCAGTGTGTGTTAAATCTGTAGCACTCGTCACACACCCTCAAACACTATATCTCTACACTTACACCCACTAAGGCCTTTGCATTCACAATTATAGCCTCATCTGGGTGTTATAGGCATGTAGACACACACACACACACACACACACACACACACACACACACAAAACACACAGACACACAGACACACACACCCTTACCCTCCCTACCCCATTGTGGCCCCTTGTTGTAAACACTCTGATTCTCCGATCAATGGCAGGATCCTATTCTTTGCAGGCGATGACACTGGTGACATGTAAAGCTCTCTGGCATTGTGCGGCCCTCTGGAACTCTTTAGCAGCGTAATCACCAGTGAAATGGCAATGGGCCACAGAGATAAAAACTCAAGTCAGCAACTGGTCAGCAAATCACAATTGAAAGCCGTTAAACGGTAGAATTGCTCCGTAAGCAAGGCGAGCACCAGCCTTTGTGGGAGCGCTCTGTGTTTGAAGAAGAGGCCGGCAGGGCGTAACGTTTAGTTTTTCATAAACGTAGCGAGTATAAAACAGGCTGCTGCAGTGTGCCATCATCATGTGGGATATCCAGTCAAGGGAATGGCATTGGGCTTGACAAACTGATCAAAACCTTAATTAAATCTCATGCCAAACCTTCCTCGGGGGTTTGTCAAAGGTGCATCCAGAATCTCAGCCAATCCAATTTCTTAGCAGCCCAAGTATTTTTTCAAAGAAAAATTTAAAAGTGACTGGAGACAAGCTGGCTACTTGCCAAGTTGAATTTCAAGACATGCCACCTGCAGCCTGGAGTTCCTAATTGGCAAATCTATTTATTATTTGGCTGCCTATTGCTAATTTCAACCCCTGACATAAGGAGGCTCTCGCCCGTGGGGAACAGATTTCAGAGTCAAGCTTTTCAAACACTGAGCTGAATTATTCCATAGTTTTTTTTTTATTTATTATTATAACAATTTAATGATAATGTTTATGTATCTTGCCCTTTTCAACACAAATTTACAAAGAACTGATGTAAGAAAAAAAAGCAGCAATAGCAACATCTTTAAAACCCCAGTATAAAAGCAAGGTAACACTCCTAAAAGGGAGGTCAAAAACAATAAATGGAACATATCTTGTATTAATTGTACGCATTTTTAATTGCCCAAAAAGAGAAAATATGGTGTTATATGGATTGTACCCAACTTATTTTCTTACACCAAACATACAATGTGATTCAACAAAACAAAAGAATAAACAAATAAGTAAGAATTCCTAAAATCCCTATAATCACCTATACAAAACACAATCTTAAAAAGATTGTGTTTTGTATAGGTGGTGTTTACATCTCACCCAGAAAATCACCGGGTACAACACAGAGGCAGCAACAGTGTGACCATGACAGACTGAGCAAGAATTTCTTTCCACAAGAAAATGCCCACCCTTTGCAAGTGATACCTAGTTTTCCAAAAATTATTAATAACGCAGCACTAGAATGCAAAGAATAAAAATGGATTCATGGTATTTTAGAGAGGTACTCTTTATTCTTTATGTGTAGACTTTTTTAAACTATGCTTACTGTATCTCAGAAACTCAGCTCTGACTGTGCCAGAGGAGTTTCCTCCACCTACCACAACCAGAAAACAGGCAAAACAGGCAATAAATCACCATGTGGCAACCAAAAGCACCATCTAGTGGCAGATCATAAAGTATATCTTTTCTTTCATATCCATGAAAATAAATGTCTTTTTTCACAGCATTTCATGCTTTCAGTCATTTAGTCGAGGCTCTTATCCAGAGTGTCTTACAGCAAAGGCAGCAACAGAATATGCTTCATCTCCTAGATTACCAGTGTTACTGTGCAGCAAATAGTTGTCGAGTCGAGTGTAACTCTATCATCCAGAGCAGGAAATTAATTTGGTCAATCCATCCAATCAGTGCTGCAAATCAGAAAGTTAGTGAAAGTTATTTTGCTTGCTTTTCTGCGTTTTACTACTGCCTTTCTTTCACACACCCACACGCACAAATGAAAATGTACCAAAATATACATAAAATGAACCAAAATATATATAAAGTACTGTTGAAAACATAAAAGTGATATAAAGAAAAACTGTGCAAACATAAAAGCTAAACAAAAACAAAAACAAACAAACAAACAAAAAAAAAAACAAGCTCAGCACTGACTTCTGAAACTAGTAATGGCAGCAGGAGCACAGGACTATTTAAACTGTGGTGTTCTGGTTGTAAACTGCAGTAATCTGCCTCTCTGATGCATGTTTATGGATATTCTCATTCATCCAGGTCATCGTTCTCTTTGGGCAAATTGAATCGTAGGCAACTGGACTTGTATTTGTCTTAGGAAGACATTTCGCCTCTTATCCAAGGGGCTTCATCAGTTCATGCGCATCGGTCTTTCTAGTCCGCACTAGTCTGACACTCTCTGACGCAGTTAAAATCTTAGCTGTGAGGATGTGAGCGGTCATTGAGGAGTCCTGAAACCTCACTGTGCAGCTGGACTAGTGATTTCTGCTTAATTCCTACAAGCTCACATGCGTATCCCAACCCATTCCAGGGAAACTGTACAACGTGACCTTTGACCCTCCTGTTCAATGAGCCAAACGAAACCAGAATTTAGACTGATGACATCCTCTCTGTGCGCTTTTAACACTATGCATATTATGAAAATATTTATATCTTCCACTGAATTTTAACCAACATCATTGCTGAATTAAAGTGTTGTTACTGTCACAGCCATTGTAGGACATTTCTTGTGGTTGCGAGAGAACTCTGTGACCTCAGTCCCACACGCTGCTTTCTCTCTGTCAGTGAGCAGTAAGGTTTAGGGTTAGTATGCACAGTCTTGCCAAGCATGCACATCAAAACCTTTTAAGTAACAGACATATTACTGCTCCACAATGTCATGAGTACAAGGCCCTGTATTCATGGACAGAAAGAGTGAGAGCAGCCGTCAGGCAACCGCCAGTCCAGGGGAGAGGCATGCTAAAGCAACAATCACAACCATAGAAAATAGTTTACCCTAACTTCATCTTCACTATACATATCAAACATACACTTAACAAATAAAAATGCAATATCGGATTACTGATAAAAATCCACAAAATTTTAATGTTTTTACCAGTTTAAAATTTTGTAATTTCTTTTTGTTCTCTGGTCGACATATTGAAGTTCTATTTAGTTTAAACTTTTCCCTTAGAGCTGTTGCTATTGGGTTCATCCTCTCGCAAAAGCACAGTCGTGAAAATTTTCTTTCCCCTCATTGTAAATGCATAGTGGCCCCACTGAGGTCTGCATCTATTGTATGTAATATCTGTGTGACCTACACTCCACTAGCTTATTTTTCTTCCGCGTGGTTTGATCTGTTTCTGCAGATGAAGAGGAGATATACCAGAGATCCAGTCCACCTCTGTTTGTCGTCCCCCAAGCGACCTCTGCCTGTCCTGAAGCCCCGGCCAGTTGCACTTTGTTTGCTGTTGGGACACCTGCATACTGTGCCCCCCTATGGTCCTGTTGCCCAACTTGCTCCATCAATCCCTCCCCTTCCACCTGCCAGTGGTCACCCTGCCTCTAGGCCAAGGTTTAACATGAGGAAGGTGGTGTCCAACACTTGCAGGAAATGTGGACAATTCAGGACAGCATTTACTGCTCCAATACAGAGACAATACAAGGAGCTATGGTTGGAGCAGATGAAAAAAAAATCTAGAATGCATCCTGCTGTCTGACTGTATTATCAGGACAGTGTCCCAGGTGAGGCTTGTACGCCCCCTTATCCCTGTTCACCATCTTCTGGGCCTTTTTCTCTGTTTCTGTCACCTCCTTGAACCAAAAATAGAATTTGTTGCTTTCAGGTGTGATAATCACTCCCGGTTCATGATGTGGTTTTCCCTTTTGCATTGGTCAAAGACTGCTGATTTCAGACATTCCTGACGAGCTGTCAGCTATCAGATATTTCTTTTCCACAAGAAAAGTGATGTGAAATCCCATGTTTTTTATGTCACAAATCCTACACAGGAAAAACAGAATGATCATTTGACACACTAAAAAATAACATCACAAATAATACGAATAGAAAGAAAGAAAGCAAGAAAGACAGAAAGAAAGAAAGAAAGAAAGAAAGAAAGAAAGAAAGAAAGAAAGAAAGAAAGAAAGAAATGTGACGTTCACATTTTTGACCAATAGATGGGGCTATAGTGCTTTGTGTGACTAAGGGCTGCATTTATTTGATTACAGTTTTTGTCAATTGCTTTACCTCCTCTGTCAACTCAGAAACAATGGTATCAAAACAGTAAATACATAGGCCTAATGAGAGGCGCTCTTCCCAAAATAACACATTTTGTTTGCAAAAGACTCTTACCATGACAAAACATTTCAAACATGCAGCGAAAGCACATTTTGTCACCGCCCAATACAACTTGCAGTCAGGTGAGTTAATCCTGCCACTCATAGTTTTTCGACAATTTACATCGTTACATATTGTAAAGCAAGTAGCAAAAGCCAATATTTCCCTCAAACAACTCAACTTCTGCCCAAATGAGTAGATTCCTTCAATCAGCTCTACTGTAGCTACTGTAACACAGTTGACAACAGAACACAAAATACAGCTATCAGTTTGAACAAGGTTCTCCTGTGTGCTACACATTCAAATGTGAACATATAGTAAAGAATTGCATCCAAACTCAGAAAGACTTTGAAGTGAAATTTTACTGTATTGATGGCAAAAACTGAAATACTGTAATTCATATAAAGTATTACACAGAAAAACTCAAAGGAGTTGAAAAAAAAAAATACAGAATACAATTTATAGGCCCCTGATTCTGATTGATTGATGGAAAGGGTAGTGATGCAGGTGCACAGGTGATTTCACAGTGATACAAATAATTTCTATCAACTGTGAGCAGATGTTTTGCTTTTGAATACCACAGTGAAGTCAATGGAGTCAGGGCCGTGTAAATGACACATGTGAGAAGTGTTGTGCAAAAGAGTGTGAAAAATGTGTGAATCCAATGAAAAGGTATGAACACATTTGCAAAAGAAAACTTCTGCTGTGGTTTGGAGGTGAAGATAATGACAAAGTGGATCCCAGTTTCATTACACTGGAAAAAGCAGTTGAAAAAAACTGTAATGACCCATGCTCAAGTTCAAAGGTTGCTAGGAAACAAATAACCAAAAATTGAAACTAAAAACTAACTAAATAAAAAGACCAAAGCATCAACACTTGCGTGTGCCAAATGATCGGTCTGTTTTTCCTGTTTAGGCTTTGTAACATGAAAGACATAGGGTGCTCTTTTTATGTTTGTGTTTATTTTATTTAAAAAGGGACAACGCATAGTAATGAATATGAGCACCTGAGTGCACTTCAGCTTTTCTTTTGGTCAAACAGTGTTCAAACCACGGACAGTTTGCCAGCTGGGGGTTGTTCAGATGCCCTTTTGCTCAAACTGAGACTAAATTAACCTATTCTAATTGCTAATATATATATATATATATATATATATATATATGCACCCACCCCACCCACACAATCTCTGGACTCTGACCCCTCTCCAAACTATATATGTGCACTTACAATTTATCCAGTCTATAAACTTTCTCAACTCAGATTCATACTTGCACTACTATTACTCCAATTGCGCTACTGTTATTCATATTATGGATTTTTTTGGATATGGATTTTTTGAATTTGTGTTGCTGCTACTGTGCCTCTCTACTTTTTAATTTATAACTTAATGAAAATTTATAAGTTAATGATCTTCAGTGTGGTACATGCAAAGTCCATGATCGCTGTTCATCAAGCCAAACATTTTGCTATTCTAACAACAGTGTGTTCATCAAGCGTGGTGGTCAAAAAACTATATCTGTTCCTCAGTCCAGCAAAACCCATCACCTGAGTTAAGTTCCTGTCTGTTACCTGGAAATTACCCAAAGCAAAAAGGTGACACCTACTGGACCAGTTTGTGCCGACACACATTGTATATAACATGTAGAAATGGCTCCTACAGGTGGAATGGATCTAAGTTTTGACAACTAACCTAAAATAAAACACCAGGGGCTGTATAGATTACATTACAGATTACATCAAAGTGCTAGTAAGATATTAGCCTAACTTATTGGCCCTTTGCTATACGGATACACCAAAGTATTTGGTGCCAGCACTAGCCTGCTGTCACAGCCTCACTTTGGAAAGCCAGCCCTACACAACACCTTGACTGGGAGATTAGAGCACTGCATCTCTGTTTTTCCCACTGGTATTTTTTTCTCTCCATTGCAAGGGCACCTCATGGTGTTTTCTCACTTGGGGGGATATCTCAGAGGGCACCTCCTGAGTTTTCTTCATCAGAAAGGCACCTGGGGAACCTCTCCCATTGTAGTTCATCCCAAAGGTGTTGGATGGGGTTGAAGTCAGGGCTCTGTGCGGGCCAGTCAAGTTCTCCCACACCAAACTCAGCCAGCCATGCCTTTATGGAGCTGCTTTGTGCACTGGGACTCAGTCATGCTGGGACAGAAAAGGGCCTTCCCCAAACTTCCCACAAAGCTGGAAGCAGAGAATTGTCCAAAATGTCTTGGTGAGCTGAAGCATTAAGATTTCCCTTCACTGCAACTAAGGGGCCGAGGCCGAGCCCAGAAAAACAAGCACATAACGTTATCCCTCCTCCACCAAACTTTATAGTCGGCACAATGCAGTCAGGCAGGGAACGTTCTCCTGGCATTCACCAAACCCAGACCTGTCCATCAGACCGCCAGATAGAAAAGTGTGATTAGTCACTCCACAGAACATGTTTCCACTGCTCTAGAGTCCAGTGGCAGTGTGCTTACACTGCTCCATCTGATGCTTGGCATTGTGCTTGGTGATGTGAGGCTTGCATGTGGCTGTTTGGCAATGGAAACTCATGCCATGAAGCTCCCGGCTCACAGTTTTTGTGCTGATGTTGATGCCAGAGGAGGTTTGGAGCTCTGCAGTTACTGAGTCAGCAGAGTGTCGGTACCTTTTACGCACTATGAGCTTCAGCACTCAGCGACCCCACTCTGTAACTTTACATGGTGCTGCCACCTGGTGGCTGAGTTGCTGTGGTTCCTAAACATTTCCACTTCAACTGCAATAATCCCACTTACAGCTGATGGTGGAATATCTCGGAGGGAAGAAACTTCACCAGCTGACTTGTTGCAGCGGTGGCATCCTGTTACATTACTATTACAGCACCACGCTGGAATTCAGTGAGCTCTTTAGAACGAGCCATTCTTTCACTAATGTTTTTAAAGGCAGACTGCATGGCTAGCTGCTGGATTTTATACACCTGTGGCAATGGGACTGAATGAAACACCTGACTTCAATGATTAAGAGATTTGTCTTGATACTTGTCCATGTATAATTTGTCAAGCACTAAGATTTTGATAATCAAACTTGCTGCTACTCGCTGCTTGCTGCTGCTTCCACTGTGCATTCTCATAAATAATTGTTTAGATACTCATTTCTGTAGGGGTCAGACTGACAAGCCATGTTTAAGTAACACTCATATTAGTAAGGACCTACATACTGGATGTAAGATGAAAAACATCTTCAACCACTGTAGTAGGAAAATTTTTATTGACTCTTGGGAAGTTGACATGCCTCAGTAAAGAATCGAGCTACACCTGATTTTCAACTTTGATGGTTGATCCGTTCTATTATCACATAAGAGCCTGAAGGGTATTCCATGAAGCAGGATATAGCAATTTAGCCAGACACCTTTAACCCTCCTATTATGTTTGGGGTCAATTTGACCCCATTCAATATAAAACATTATATCCTCTGAAATTTTGTCTTTTTAATAGCAACTAAGTGCATCTAACCAAAATTCTACTCAGGGATAAATGAGGTATTTCTGTTTCTGATTCTGACTTTCTCTGGTTCATGTCCAAGCTCTTGTTGCCCTAACTTGCTTGGTATGCATTTTGCTCTTGTGTCTGCACATTATTGGCACACAAGGGTGTGTCCTCTGAGGGGATTTAAGAACAGCGATGACTCTTCTTGATCACACAGTTTTTTGTGTGCTTGAAACTGACTTTTTTCCCCTTACAGTGATATAGTCATTCATCCTTCCGTCTTGCTGAAATGGCATTAACTAGTAAAGTCGCAATTGTGACTGGAGCAGCGCAGGGGTTAGGAAGAGGATTCTCAGAGATCCTTCTGCAAAACGGTGCGAAGGTAAAGTATTTCCTCAGTTATGCCCCTAAGTAACATTTATGTAGGTGCAAAACAAAGGTTTTCTGCTGTTAGGCTTTTGGATATGAATGTATGTGACAAGTAGTGAGTGTATGGAAGTATCAAGATTACATTACTGCAAATGTTAAGAATAGAGCTGCAAATGTGATGGAAAATCCGATTATACATTTGCATTTCCAAACATTTGCAGATCTAATTTCTACATGAACTTTTCATAGTTTCATAGTTTCATAGTTCATTTAGTTTTAGTCTTTTAGTTATGGCAGTGAAATATGCTAGTTTCTGTTCCTTTTTTTGTTTGTTTGTTCTCTGAGAACTTTGAAACTCTCTTGAAAGCTCTCTTGTTCACGCGAACATTTTACTGACTGACTTCATATCAGGTAGCCCTCCTGGATGTGAATGAAACTGTGGGCAAGAGTTTAAAGGAAACCTTTGATAATCAGTATGGACCGGACAAAAGCCTCTTCCTGAGCTGTAATGTTGAGTCAGAGGAGCAACTCAAAGGTTAAAACTCACGCTATTATTGTTATTATTATTGTTATTGTTATTATTATTATTATTATGATTATTATTGTTGTTGTTGTTATTATTATTATTATTATTATTATTATTATTTCTCTCTCTCTCTTTGTCTTTCTCTCTCTCTCTCTCTCTGTGTGTGTGTGTATGTGTGTGTGTGTGTGAGCAGAGGGCTGTACTACGAAGGAGGCTCAATATAGCCAGGCTTTGTGTTCACTATCAGGCTCAACAAAACCTAAAGCTCCAGTCAAAGTTAAGTGGTATCACGACGGCGGTTATCATCAAGGTTTGTTAAGCCCGGCTGTCAGCTTTGTGCTCTGTGCGCATTCACAGAAAAGGGGGCGTTTTGGCGTCATATGATTCTACTTCCGTGAAAAATGGACCGTTTACGGGCTGCATATTTCACGCAAGAGGAGCAGCTTGTCCTCATGGAAAGCTATGAAAATTTCAAAAATAAAATTAATGCTAAGAGCAACACTGTGGCCGCGCATAAGGCGAGAGAGGAGAGCTGGCGATTAATTTCAAAGGAAGCACAAAGGGGGATTCTGTCACTGTTATAGCCATTTTAAATAATTGCTGCAATATTCATTCAGTATTATGAATTTTAGTTTAGAAATAGGTAACTTCAGTAGCCTTATGGGAGTGTTGCCTAGGAATTGGAGGTAAAGCCTGAGGTTAAGTCAGGTGACTGAAGGTGTGTGTGGGTGAGTCTAGCAGTGTCGGACGGAGCAGGCGGTGGTTACCATGGTTACATGACAATTTTGACCACTATTTACGCTGCTTAGAGCCACTTGTCAGTAGTTTCAGATAATTGTTCGTTACATTTGAAGTTTAACTTGAATTATGGAGCCATTTCGGTTGATGTTTGTTTGCTCCTTTTTTGTTAAATCTTTTTTTCTAAATCGAAATAAGTGGCGTTTGGAGTGCGTTTGAATCACCACTGGCTGCTCCCGTCCAATCATCATGCCGTGACAGTCACCGTTATAAGGGGTTTCCTAAAAAAGTAGCCTACTATAACACAGTCTGTGATACAACGGAATATTTCTAACAAACGTGAAGTCTGTGCACCACTAATAGTATACCTGCATTGTGCATATGTGTTACCAAACACCGGACAAAAATTACTTTTCGTGATTTCACCTGGGTGAGATAGCGCCGCTTTTATATCCGGGTGGGGTTAAACTTAACTCATAACCTGGTCGGGAACAGGTTATGAGTTAAGCATAAGTTACCATGGTGATCTAGCCGGGTTAAAAGAGAGCCACCTTCGTGATACAGGAAAGCCTGGCTTTAGACTCAACATACCTCGCTAACCCACTGAACCTGCTTCGTAGTACACCCCTCTGGACAAGTGTTTGGTTTATTCTTCTTTTTGCAAAAATGTCAAAAGTCTCTCTCTCCGTTAAATCAACAGCTGCCTTTCAGAAAACCATACAGACCTTTGGACGACCACACATCATGTGCAACAACGCTGGCATTGTAAATGAGAGCAACTGGGAGAAAGCTGTCTCCATAAACCTCGTAAGTCACAGGAAAAAAAGAGATGGAAATACACTCAACTGGCTGTGGCTGTGATTATGAAATGTTTTCTAAACAGCAGATGTAACCTTAATGACTTGCTGTTGTGCTCTTGCAACACTCCCTCTTGAAAATAGTTGATTTTTCCCCTCTTTTTTTTTCTTTTCTTTTTTTCTCTCTGAAGAAGAGAGTGTTTTGGCAACTGGCCGTTCTTGCACCACAGGCACTGTTCTGTGAACAGTGACGATATTTTGAATTAAACAGCTGTAAATATCAGCAATATGCACCAGAGATGTCCACATGTACAAGATATTGCTCATTTTTATGTGTTGCACTCCAAATCTATTTTGGTTTGGTTACACATACCCCTTATGGCACTGAACATTTTTATGTGGATTAGATGTTAAAATAAAGATGCCCATTAGAAGAAGCACATGACCACTGTTTAGATTACATTTAATGCAAACAGCTGTAAGTAATTTAAACTTCTTTCAACACCCTGTAGTAAATTAAATACAAGAAATGAAGACAATATTATGAGCAAACTGATCCTTGCTACCTGTTCAACCTGATCCACTGAAAATATGTTGATTACATCGCTGTCGGTTATTTTAATGTGTAATTGTAGATATTGAAATGACATGGAAACAAATGAAACATTTTCTTTTTAACCTTAAGCAGACTAAATTAAGCCTAAACAGGTATAAGTCATTTCAACATCTTTTAAATGTGTCATCAACATTAAACTGTTGAAACGGTATCCAGACAATTTTTTTAATTTTTTTTATTTTGCTTGTGACACATAAACAACAATACAAGACAAGAACAGTGATGGTGAATACAAATACAATACAAATACAAACAAGACCAAAACATAAAACAGTAGTAGCATAAAGGGTGTGTGTGTGTGTGTGTGTGTGTGTGTGTGTGTGTGTGTGTGTGTGTGTGTGTGTGTGTGTGTGTGTGTGTGTGTGTGCGTGTGAGAGAGAGAGTGTGTGAGTGTGTGTGTGTGTGTGTGTGTGTGTGTGTACGGTATCCAGACAATTAATAACACTGTGTTTGGTATTGCAGAATGCCTCTTCAGTTCCGTTTTACAATATTTTATAACACAGCTGCTGTAGTAGTTGTCTGGTGGAGAATGGAGTGACTTCTGCTAGAGTTACTACTGTACTCTAAACTAAATCTTTGCCATGCTGTGATGTAGATGGGTGTTGTGCGAGGGACCTACCTGGCTCTGGAACACATGAACAAACTGACCGGGGGTCAAGGAGGGGTTGTTGTCAACGTAGGATCAATGGCAGGTACAGCCATCAGTGCAGTATCATTGAGCTGTATAATATGGACAGGTGTAAGACAGAGAAATACTTAATTAAATAAACAAAAGCCAGTTTTTTTTTTTTTTTTTTTAAAGTTGGAGTTATTGGGGGCTCTTCAGTGTTTCAGATCATAATGTTCACTGATATGAGCCTCTTGCACTGTCTCATAGCTCTTGGCCCTCTACCGTGCACTCCTGTTTACACAGCCACCAAGCATGGAGTGGTTGGTTTCACTCGAGCCATGGCGGTAAGCATGATCTTTTGGAGAAAAACATATGTTCTTTTTACATACAAATGCATTTTTTATGTGTTTGTATAGGAACATTTTATTCATGTACTTTTTTTATATAAGCATCTATATTTTTTCTATGGCTTTCAGTTTGGCCATGATGGTTGTGCTTTCTACTGAGCAGGAGCAAGTGACTTATGCACAGTTTCCCCCATGTGCTTGTTTCGACGTGTTTTGGCTCTACATGGAGTATCAGTTTATATTTATATTTGTAGCCATGATGCTCATTTCTGTGAGCTGTGCAGTTTTCGCTGAGCATCTTACACTTTCACTTCCATATTTGCACTTGAACTTGAGGAGACAGTCCAGTGATGCATGGCTAACTTTGAAATCAAGTTTTGTGGATACATATGACCAGTGACTTTTCTTCATCACTTTCTTCTAGCTTATTCCATGCAGCACTCGCTTAGCATTTCTCTACCATGAAGAATGAACCATTATAATCCAAGATGGAGACATCCTCCAGATGGATATGACCAACTTTTTGGGATAGTTTTACAATTAGTCTAGAGTTAGGCTGCATAAATTGAGTGAAATAAAGTTTGTGCATGTAAACTGATAAAAGGTGCTGCATGTAGTGTTGAGAAACATGTTAGTGATATTGTTCCCAAGGTTAGAAACAACAGATGCTGATTATGTGTTTTAGTGCTTTTACTGGCAAACAGAAGCAGTGGAAACCCACATTACTCTGCAGATGTGTGTGTGATGTGTAAGTGATCTTGCACTTCAATATAACTGGGACTTGATTTGTGTTTGTGTGTGTATGCAATTTTACTAGGCTGCCTCCACCATTTCAGGCTATGGCATACGATTCAACATCATTTGTCCTGCTTTTGTCCAAACTGACATCCTCAATGCCATGTTTCAACCAGAGAAAGCTGGACAGTTCTTCAACCTGACAGAATATGCCCAAAAAATGATAAAGATGTTTGGGATGTTAAAGTGAGTATTTGCAGCTTTTGACACAACAAGCCATACAATTTTAACATAAAATGTATATACTTCTTCTGCTAATCTTTTCCCAAAGCAAGCATTTTCAAATTCAGATATCATTTTTCCTCCCTTTAATCCAGCCATTGGTCTCTATTCCACTATGATATGAAAATGAGCTTTCAGAGACTTACTGGTTTTCCTAAAAGTGTACTTATTCTTATTCAAAAATTTTGATTATATATTGTGAAATCTTTAGTAGCCTACTGCTACATGATTTGATGTGATTTAATGTGTGTAAGTTGTAGTAAATGGGCCAAACACTCAAAATCACTGGTATGGTCCTAAAAATGCCCTCTGGTATTGACCTCACTGGTAATGAAAATGTAATATAAATAATCGAGAATTTCATTTAGTCTTCTGCTGCAATAAAATCCTCTTTTGCAATTTGGTTGTTGGTAAAGCAGGGTTTGAATAAAACACATAGTTTTAAGTACAGTGGATAAATATCTGTAAACAACACTGTCTGCCAATAGGGTGTGTCATGTTGGCATGAGTGATCCCTTGGTGCCAGTGTAAGGTGAATGTGGTCAGCTTTATTTGTATTGCTTACAGTTATGATCCACATTGAGAAACAACAAATGAAAATGTCCCTTTTTTTTTTTTTTTTTTTTTTTTTTTTTTTTTAACTTTGTAGCTTTGTAGTTATGTAGTTTTGACTTTATACATTCATGCTTTGATTGTTTCAGCAGCTGTGGTGCAATGTTTAGTTCCCATTTCTAAGCACTGATCTGAAATACAATAAAATTTAAAAGTATATTTGAATATATTACACAACTTTAGTTGCCATCTTCACTGTAGTAATGGTAGATGAGGCTCATGGGCACTTTAGTATTTAGTGTCATTTGAAAAACTGTAATTTTTCAGAAAGAAAGTGTAAAGATTTAGAATCAGCCGTAACAACCCTGTAGTATTGTGTATTTATTATCCAGGAAACCCCTGCAACTCACTGCTGGGAATGCTGGGTATGCTGGGTATTTAGTTGTAGTTTAAAGTAAGTAAAGTAATTTCAAATGGCGAGAAACAATGGTGAAGGTCCTTCCACCACTTTGCAACTCTATACCATTTTAGTCATTAAGTGAAATGTTTGTGTTGTTTCTTTTCAGGGTGCCTGATGTCTCCAAGAACTTCCTCCAGCTTGTGACAGATGAGACTAAGAACGGAGAGGCCCTCGTGGTGCTCAAAAAAGGATGCAGTTATGTCACATTTCCAGCATTGTAACTGCAATTCTTTGCACATTCATATAGGAAAGCACTTGACCTTGTCACATTGAGTGTAGCCACTGGGTCTGGAAAACAATTATTGTGTAAATTAACATTTTGGAAGATTGTAACGATTTACTCAATTCACAAGATTGAGCTGAAATCAATGCAAAACAATGTGCTTTCTTTGTGTCTTCATAACATTTTACACTCATGTATCTTCAGTGGTGTCTGCTCCATTAATGGTGCTGCCACTCTTGCAGTTCCAAATATGAAATACGTATTTTAATAAAAATTTGTTTTTGTTATTGTTGTGTTGTGTTTCTGTATATATTTGAGTTGTTATCTGGGATCTGGGATGAAAAAATTACACTTAAGCAATGTTGCCAGATTGGATAATTTTCTGTGCAGTGGATCATTAACACTTGGACAACTGTAGGGACTACAGGAGACTTTTCCAGTATTTATTGTTTCCTGAGTTCAGGACATTAGGGTTTCCATTTCCAAAATGGTGATATTGATGTTGACATTCATTTTATTGATTATTGTTTATTTTTGCCCCATTCACCTTAAGTTAACAACAACACAAATGAAAATTTCCAAAATTCCCAAGCTTAAATTTCCATGGAAACTTTTTAAAAACCTCATTCAAATTGATGACAAGAAAAAAAAAAAAAAAAAAACGAAAATTCCCAAAATTCCCGAGCCGAATTTTCCCGGGAATTTTCGGAAAAATTTTAAAAAAAGTGACAGCAAAAATCTTCTGAAAATTTCCAATATTCCAGAGCGAAAATTCCCATGGGAATCTTCGGAAACTTTCCGGGAAATTTACCGGAAACTTTCCACCCCTTTGCAACACTAATACATACATACCACTGATTCTTGGGAATTTGGATAAAACAGGTTTTAATTTTGAGAAAAAAAAGTGAGTTAAATTACAAAATCTGAAGGTATATCATTATAGGCCAAGGTCTTGGCTGTTCAGCAATGTACCGGTGCAACCTCCTCATTTTGCATTTTTTTCATAAAATAGGCGTTTTTCCAGTTATTCGGCTACTTTGTTTTTGTCAACACTGTCACCATAATGTTTTTTTTTTATTTGAAACACATATTTTTGTATTAAAGAGACTATTACTTTAATAACTCAACAGCACCAAAGAAACATATTGTAAGCATATTCATTTAAAACAAATATAACTGCCTCTGACGGTGGTGACACTAATCTGACGGTGGTGACAGTGGCCTCATTACAACATACTATAATATTTCCAAAATTTATACCACTCAAGTCAATGGCTTCTTGCTTAACAACTTTATTTAACTATTTGGTACAAAAAATAAGAATCCTGAGCACTGTTATAAGCATTTTTCAGACTTCACTCATCACCGTCAGCGTGTTCACATTAGTCATCTTGTTTCCCCCCTGTCGCTACCTACATCAGACCTCTTCTTAAAAAGTATACATTTATTCCATAATCTAATGTAATATTTTTTATACAAAAGTGACGGTGTTGACATGTTATGGTTGTGACAGGAGCAGTGTCCCAAAATAGATTTAAGAGAAAATAGCAAACTTCCAGGAGCCTGAGCGGTCTTGAAGCATGCAGTAGAGCTGAAGGTTTGAAAAGGACTCCTCAGGAATGTAATTGACCTTGTAGTTTTTTTTTTTTTTTCTTTAAATAAATATCTGACGGTGGTGACGAATATGTGGGACACATTTTGAGCAACCACAAAATAATAGTAAATATTGTTCAAAACTCATCGTTTGTAGTTTTTAATACATATTATGATGTACTCTTTCATGTGGTAAATATATTATTCAATAAAATTATTACTTTTTGTTGTTTTAATCAAGTTGAAATCATTATCTCCTATCCGAGGACAACTGGTTTAGTAGGCCATGGGCCAACATATAATCATTAAATTAATACAAATTAAAAATGAACCTATAAAAGAACCTTACAAATGTGCAAAGGACCCTCTGATTATGCCCTTGATTCTTTTTATTCATTAAAATGTTCTAAATTTCCAACAGAAATAGCATTTTTCTTAGTGGGACATGATTTATCCAAATTCCCAAGAATCAGTGATAGATAGATACAGCGCCAGTAACTATAGCCCCATCTTTTGGTCAGTAATGCAAATATTACTTTTCAGGCTTGTAAGGTGATTTCTTTCTTTCTTTCTTTCTTTCTTTCTTTCTTTCTTTCTTTCTTTCTTTCTTTCTTTCTTTCACAGCCAGTGAATGATTTGTTATTATTTCCATCAACATGGACAAAGAAGCACTCAATCATCATGTTTTTTAAGAATTTATTAGGCAAGTCAAATAAAGACAGTAATTCAATTTTGTCAACAGCAGCCAACACTCAGTGCACCTGTATAAGACTGTCAAGCTGATTATGAATTATGATTATGATTATGAAGATAGAAATTAGTTTAGTTATATATAATCTGCTAAACACCAGAAATTTGATCATCATTTGCATTATTGTTAAGAAATGTTAATGAGCACTTAATGTTAATGAGGGTAGGGGGGGTGGGGGCTCTGGCAGACTGCCAAGTCTTATGCCCCCGAGGGAGGAAATAGCACAAGGAAAACACAACCACGATGCTGTTCTCACACAAATTCTGAGTGAGACAGGCAAATGTGTGAGAAGATATTTGTTTTTTTTCCTTCTTTTTTGTCTCTAATATTTATGTGATATATATTTTCTGAGAGACTTTATTTTAATTTATTTTTTTTATAGAGAGTGATTTGATACTGTAAGGAAGGCGCAGGACAGAAAAGCTTTTTGCTTCCTTCTGCCCGTTCTTGATTGCACAATGTGTATTTTCTAAATGTCAACTTTTTAATGTATTTTTTAATGAGAGATCAATCAACCAACCAATCATCAATCAATCAATCAAGGGGGGCAGGGGGCGCTCCTGAAGACCATCGTAGTATGGACTCGTTTGCTGAGGCAGCGGCATCTCAGCTACAGACAGGAAGAGGCTGGACAAACTGAAGAGGAGGGCCAGCTCTGCCCTGGGTTGTTCACTGGACTCAGTGGAGGTGGTGGGGAGAATGATGGCATCCCTGATGGACAATAACACCCACCCCATGCAAAACAGTGTGAAACTGTGAAACCTCTGCACAGCCCCTTTAGTGACAGACTGGCCCATCCACGCTGTGGGAAAGAGCGATATCGTAGCTCCTTCCTTCCAGCGGCTGTCAGACTTTACAATCATAGCTGCTCCCAGTAGAGCATTTGCACATGCACATACATAGACATTAACTTCTGGAGTAGAATAAATCAACATAAAGCAGTCTGGTGTCCACAGTGCAATGTCCTGCTCTTGCCTAAGCTTTTCTGCGTGCACAGTGACACATGATCAGTGAGCTGAGATTAGACAGGCTGATGAATTTACCAAGAATAAATTTCAGAAATTCTTTTTTAATCATATGCATGTAATATGTCCATTGCTTAAAACTGGTGTGCGTGTCATAAGCATAATGCTGGAAAAATAAACACACGGCGTAGTTGGTCAGCCTTTATACTGTATTAGGGGTCAATTTCATCTGAGGCTATGGAAGGGGCGACATCTGCTGGTGAAATTTAAAACTTGTGTTGGTTGAGCCAAAATATGGTATCCTTTTGGCCATTTACAAAATGCTACCATTGGTAATGTACACAGCATATAATTATTTGAGACATTTGTTTATGTCCCACTAAATAAATATAATAGTTTAATATAGTTGTCATATCATTTGACTCTGGAATATCTCATCTTTCATCTCTGACCTGGATCCTTTAAAATCAAAACTGAAAAATTATTTATTTAGGGTGGCTTTCTATACCCACTAGTATGGTGGCATGCTTATTCTATTTTATTTTATTTTAATGTATTTTTTTTATTATTTTAATGTATTTTTTTTTTTTGTTGTTGTTTTGTTTATTGCTGCTGTTTACCACTGTTAAGCACTTTGGTTCACCTGTGGGTGGTTGTAAAGGGCCATATAAATAAAGGTTATCATAAAGTTTATTATTGTGAGATACACATGCTTCTAGATAGCTCTGACACAATGAAGTGTTTTACAGATAAACCGCAGACTTAAGCTGATGCATATGATGATGTTTTTGAGTCACCACTGCACAGTAGTGCAACAAGTATGTCCAGGGAGCACCAGATCCTCAAGATTCAGAGCAGCCATCAACTAGCCAGTGGATGGCAGGTGAAACAAATGTCAGTGCTTCCACTTCTGTAACTGGGAGCCCTCCAGCAGATGTTGTGCCATCTCCAGCAGATGTTGTGCCATCTCCAGCAGACGCTGTGCCATCTCCAGCAGACGCTGTGCCGTCTCCAACAGATGTGCCATCTCCAGTAGACCCTGCCCTTTGGCCCGAACATATTACTGATACAGACATATATATACTACGTAGGTATGTCTATTTAAAAATAAATAGCATCTGTTTGAGTGTAATTTGGACCACATTGTGCGTGTTTGTACCGGGTCGGGCGGGGGGGGGGGGGGGGGGGGGGGGGGGGGGGGGGGGGGTCTATTATCAAATAGCCTGAGGAGTGTTCCACGAAGCAGGACATAGCAATTAAGCTATGTTTAACGTCGCTAAATAAATGATTGACACACATATATGTGTATATATATATATATATATATATATATATATATATATACAGTACAGGCCAAAAGTTTGGACACACCTTCTCGTTCAATGCGTTTTCTTTATTTTCATGACTATTTACATTGTAGATTCTCACTGAAGGAATCAAATAGCCTGAGGAGTGTTCCACGAAGCAGGACATAGCAATTAAGCTATGTTTAACGTCGCTAAATAAATGATTGACACACATATATGTGTATATATATATATATATATATATATATATATATATACAGTACAGGCCAAAAGTTTGGACACACCTTCTCGTTCAATGCGTTTTCTTTATTTTCATGACTATTTACATTGTAGATTCTCACTGAAGGAATCAAAACTATGAATGAACTCATGTAGAGTTATGTACTTAACAAAAAAAGGTGAAATAACTGAAAACATGTTTTATATTCTAGTTTCTTCAAAATAGCCACCCTTTGCTCTGATTACTGCTTTGCACACTCTTGGCATTCTCTCGATGAGCTTCAAGAGGTAGTCACCTGAAATGGTTTTCACTTCACAGGTGTGCCTTATCAGGGTTAATTAGTGGAATTTCTTGCTTTATCAATGGGGTTGGGACCATCAGTTGTGTTGTGCAGAAGTCAGGTTACTACACAGCCGACAGCCCTATTGGACAACTGTTAAAATTCATATTATGGCAAGAACCAATCAGCTAACTAAAGAAAAACGAGTGGCCATCATTACTTTAAGAAATGAAGGTCAGTCAGTCCGGAAAATTGCAAAAACTTTAAATGTGTCCCCAAGTGGAGTCGCAAAAACCATCAAGCGCTACAACGAAACTGGCACACATGAGGATGATGATGGTGATGGTGTGGGGGTGTTTTGTTGGTGACACTGTTGGGGATTTATTCAAAATTGAAGGCACACTGAACCAGCATGGCTACCACAGCATCTTGCAGCAACATCCTGCAGCGACATGCCATCCCATCCGGTTTGCGTTTAGTTGGACGATCATTTATTTTTCAACAGGACAATGACCCCAAACACACCTCCAGGCTGTGTAAGGGCTATTTGTACCAAGAAGGAGAGTGATGGAGTGCTGCGGCAGATGACCTGGCCTCCACAGTCACCGGACCTGAACCCAATCGAGATGGTTTGGGGTGAGCTGGATCGCAGAGTGAAGGCAAAGGGGCCAACAAGTGCTAAACACCTCTGGGAACTCCTTCAAGACTGTTGGAAAACCATTTCAGGTGACTACCTCTTGAAGCTCATGGAGAGAATGCCAAGAGTGTGCAAAGCAGTAATCAGAGCAAAGGGTGGCTATTTTGAAGAAACTAGAATATAAAACATGTTTTCAGTCATTTCACCTTTTTGTGTTAAGTACATAACTCCACATGTGTTCATTCATCGTTTTGATTCCTTCAGTTAGAATCTATAATGTAAATAGTCATGAAAATAAAGAAAACGCATTGAATGAGAAGATGTGTCCAAACTTTTGGCCATATTTAATTGAATGGGTACTAACGGATAAACATGAAATTCACATCATGATATGTTTTCAATGTCCTGTAGGCCTACGCACTTTGTACACAGGGCAATTGCTAGGAATTCTGGGCCCCTTGAAAGAATATCGGTGTGGGCCCCTCTACCCCATTCATTGCCACTTTTTTAACTGTGTGTGGGCCCTAGTGGGCCGTGGGTCCTTAGAATTGTCATCACCTTTCCCCCCTATAGAACGCCACTGTTTGTACGCATCGGTTATAAACAACAAAATGTTTTATTTAAAGGGCTATTTAGGTAGTCAACAAAGAAACATAAAGTACCTGACACATAAACTTTGGTAATAATTTTAATTATAATAATTTTGTGGAGGTTTAAACTGCTGGGGTCAAATTGACCCCAAATATAAAAGATGTTAGTAAATTTGAACAAAACAGGAGGGTTAAAAAGTGTTGCATAATATCCTCTGAAACTTTGTCTTTTTAATAGCAATTGTCATCAGGGTTCATGTCTGGCTAACTGCTTAATCCCAGGGTTTGGGGAATATGCTCCTGTTGGTCACTGAAATAAACCAGGAAGAGCAGAATAATCACCGCTTTCTTTTTCTTGTACACAAATTCCCGCCCCCTCAAACAGGAAAAAATGCTCCTTTTGCCTGTAACTTGATTCACAGGATCTTGGTTTTATTATTTGATAGCACATTCAAAATGTATCTCCACCATCTAAAGCCACTTATAAATTAATTCTTCTGCGACTGCAACTAACCCAACTTCTACTCAGGGATAAATGAAGTATTTCTGTTTCTGATTCTGACTTTCTCTGGTTCAAGTCCAAGCTCTTGTTGCCCTAACTTGCTTGGCATGCATTCTGCTCGCGTGTCTGCATGTTATTGGCACACAGAGGCGTGTCCTCTGAGGGGATTTAAGAGTGGCACAGTGATAACTGTTCTTGATCACACAGTTCAGTCTTTTTGTGCTTGAGGCTGACTTTTTTTTTTCTTACAGTGATATAGTCATTCATCCTTCCGTCTTGCTGAAATGGCATTGAACGGTAAAGTCGCAATTGTGACTGGAGCAGCGCAGGGGTTAGGAAGAGGATTCTCAGAGATCCTTCTGCAAAACGGTGCGAAGGTAAAGTTACATTTACGCACATTGCGATCTTGACTAAAACGAAACACCTTTTCTGTTGCCGTTTTGGATGTCAGTGTATGTGTATTTCTACGTGAACTTTTCATAAATTCAGCTGCACTAATGCAAATCCAGTCTTTTAGTTATGGCAGTAAAATATACTAGTTTCTGTTCCTTTTTTTGTTTGTTTGTTCTCTGAGAATTTTGAAACCTTCAGAAATATGGAAATGCTCTCTTGTTCACGCGAACATTTTATTGACTGACTTCATATCAGGTAGCCCTCCTGGATGTGAATGAAACTGTGGGCAAGAGTTTAAAGGAAACCTTTGATAATCAGTATGGACCGGACAAAAGCCTCTTCCTGAGCTGTAATGTTGAGTCAGAGGAGCAACTCAAAGGTTAAAACTCACGCTATTATTATTATTATTATTATTATTATTATTGCTATTATTCTCTCTCTCTCTCTCTCTCTCTCTCTCTCTCTCTCTGTGAGTGTGTCTGTGTGTGAACTGGACAAGCGTTTGGTTTCTTCTTTTTGCTACATGTCAAAAGTCTCTCTCTCTCTCTCTCTCTCTCTCTCTCTCTCTCTCTCTCTCTCTCTCTCTCTCTCTCTCTCTCTCTCTCTCTGTTAAATCAACAGCTGCCTTCCAGAAAACCATACAGACCTTTGGACGACCACACATCATGTGCAACAACGCTGGCATCATAAATGAGAGCAACTGGGAGAAAGCTGTCTCCATAAACCTTGTAAGTCACAGGAAAAAAAAAGAGATGGAAAAACACTCAACTGGCTGTGGCTGTGATTATGAAATGTTTTCTAAATAGCAGATGTAACCTTAATGACTTGCTGTTGTGCTCTTGCAACACTCCCTCTTGAAAACAGTTGATTTCCTTTTTTGGTCTCTGAAGCAATTGCAATTACAATTCACATTTGGTAAATGCACTTATCCAAAGCGAAGTGCATATGAGATTTTTATACACCAACAAGCAAAGATCAATACAGGAGAGAAAAATGACATGCCATGAAGTTGTGGTTCTTGTCCAAAGGACAGAGGAGCTGCAAGGCAGTGCAAAGATGGAATATATACAGTGCAAAAAGTGCATGGAGGAATGAGCAAACAATAGAGGCAGATTTTTTTTTTACACAGTCCATTAGGTGAGCAGGTGTTCCCTGAAGAGTTGGGTTTTTAGCCTTCTCTTAAAGACTGGGAGGTTCTCTTAAAGACCTCCCAGTCTTTAAGAGAAGGCTAAAAACCCAACCACGCTCGTCCCACCACTGAGGAACCACAG
The DNA here is from genome assembly GCF_902150065.1 of Myripristis murdjan. NCBI lineage: Eukaryota > Metazoa > Chordata > Actinopteri > Holocentriformes > Holocentridae > Myripristis > Myripristis murdjan. The sequence continues at coordinate 5,911,279 of NC_043993.1, read as the reverse complement.
AGGAGAAGAATCTAGCTAGTGATTTAGGGCCTTGTTGTGCTGGAGCAGTTTTGGTTGCTGCTCTGTAGGCCAGTGTTGAGATAGATAGATAGATAGATAGATAGATAGATAGATACTTTATTCATCCCGCAGGAAATTCGCATTTCGCATGAGGACTTGAATTTGATGCGAGCAGCAGCTGGGAGCCGATGGAGGTATATGAGCAGTGGAGTGATGTGTGCTGTTTTGGGCTTGTTGATGACCAGATGTGTTGCCATGTTCTGGACCTGCCAGTAAATTGCAGTAGTCGAGTTGTGAAGCAGAGAGTGATTTGGCAACTGGCCACTCTTGCACCACTGGCAGCAGGAAATGTCCCACTAAAAACTAGAAGTGATTTAAGTAGTGCATCTATGCTATAGTTCTCACGTATTATACTGTATGTCTAGCCCAGTTTTGCACCAAACAGCAAAAGCATTATTACATATTGTTGCTGTCCAACCAAAACCTTGTATCTCCATAATGTCAACTTTTTAGAAATGAAGGAGACAGTCATGTCTCTAGGTTGACATCTCACATACTTTCTGAACCCATAGAGGAGCATACAAATACTTAAGTTAAATCAAAACATGAAAGTCACCAAAATTTGGAGATACAAGGTTTTCTCTGGACAGTAACAGTGCAAGTGTTACACACTGAATGAGAGATTCATGACATCCAGGTTCCAGATGATTTTATTCTTCTGCAGTCACATCAAAAACACAGTTTTAGTAATGGCTTTCGTAGCTGTTGTCTTCACAGCCGTTTTTGCTATGACTAGTCTACTTTCGACTTCTACCAAGACTCAGTTTAATTCAATAAACCCATTATGACAACGCTATTTCATGCTTTTACCATAGAGATGGCTCAGATCCATTTAATTAACAACGTTAACAACTGAAAATAAATTCGTCTGGCAATTAAGCCTAAACAGGTATAAGTCATTTCAGCATCTTTTAAATGTGTCATCAACATTAAACTGTTAAGTGAAACGGTATCCAGACAATTAATAACACTGTGTTTTGTATTGCAGAATGCCTTTTCAGCAGTCACTACTGTAAAATGATTAACCTAAACTAAATCTTTGCCATGCTGTGATGTAGATGGGTGTTGTGCGAGGGACCTACCTGGCTCTGGAACACATGAACAAACTGACCGGGGGTCAAGGAGGGGTTGTTGTCAACGTAGGATCATTAGCAGGTACAGCCATCAGTGCAGTATTTGTTCATTTAAACAAGATTTCAACAAGATGGGGAAGATGCCTAAATTTTGTGTATTGTCAGTCGTGGAAAGAATACTGCAGACCGCTACTCAAGTAGAAATACTATTACTTTGCTTACATTTTACTTAAGTAGAAGTAGGAGTACTGCTCTAAAAATCTACTGAAGTACTGTAATCCCAAGTAAACTCCTAGCCAGCATTTCAGTCAACTAGAATTAGACCTTATGGTGTTCAACGGACAACAGGATACTGGCTCTTAAATGTTTCAAATCATAATGTTCACTGATATGAGCCTCTTGCACTGTCTCATAGGTCTTGGCCCTCTACCGTGCACTCCTGTTTACACAGCCACCAAGCACGGAGTGGTTGGCTTCACTCGAGCCATGGCGGTAAGCATGATCTTTTGGAGATAGAGTCTGGGGAGCTCAAGAAAACATTTGTTCTTTTTAGATACAAATGCACTTTTTATGTGTTTGTATAGAAACATTTTATTCATGTACTTTTTTATATATATAAGCATCTGTATTTTTTCTATGGCTTTCAGTTGTGCCATGATGGTTGTGTTTTCTACTGAGCAGGAGCAAGTGAAATGTGCACAGTTTCCCCCATGTGCTTGTTTGGACGTGTTCTAGCTCTACATGGAGTATCAGTTTATATTTAGATTTGTAGCCATGATGCTCATTTCTTTGAGTGGTGCAGCTTTCGCTGAGCATCTTACATTTTCACAGTCCAGTGATGCATGGCCAACTTTGAAATCAAGTTTTGTGGATACATGACCAGTGACTTTTCTTCATCACTTTCAGGCAGGATCAGTAGTTCAAGTCATTATTAATGTAATAACCTTGTGTAGAAGCCATGTATTTGATTTGTGTCTAAGTGTAATGGTCCTTTGAACACTGGGTGGTGCATGGTAAAGGGTGAGTGTGGCAACGGGCAGGGACGGTTTTTGCTATGGGCAATGTGGGCAACCACCCAGGGCGCAATCTACTTGGGGGCGCACGAGCGCCTTCCAAAAAAAACAAAACAAAACAAAAAAAAATCACAGGAAAGCTGGGATGACATAAAGCATAAATGCAGAAGGACGTCAAGTTAGTCAAGTTAGTGCAGTGGGTGCTGAGGCGCCCCTACTATCACGTCAACTTGCTGCGGAGAGTCACGTAAAGCGTACAGGTCGTGTGTGTCATAAGAAAAGGCGGGGGGTCAACTTGCGACTGCAGAGGCTGTGAGCACTAAGTCAGTAGAGGTTTTTGACATGGGCCAAGTGGGCACGTGGGGGGCAGCACGAGCACGAAGTGGTTTTCTATTATCTATTATCAGGCGCTCCAGCTTGCTGAAAAGGTGGGCGGAGGGGCGCCGGTACCTGCTGTTACCGTTATCGTCTGAGAAATTGTCGCTGTTGGGAGGGAGGGTGGGGTGTTGGAGTAGGCCTACTAACATGGTAGGGCACTGGACAGTAATTTCGCCTAGGGCGGCAACAGAGGCAGAACCGCCACTGGCCACGGGGCATTCAAGTTCATGCCGGTAATCACAAGTGCTGCTAACTGGATGAAGCAAAATGTTTTTGACTGTGCTTGAACAACATCGTATGGCTGTATTGTGCTGTGTTTTAATCTTGTGTTAAAAACTGATTGGAAGTGACAGGCACTACAGAACAATGTTATATGGACAATGGTAAGAGATTACACATCTAAAAAAATTCAGTCTAATTAGAAGCCACTAATGGATAAAGTATAGGACTTTGTCACTACACCTTGATTATTCAGCCTCCATAATGTGACGTTACAAATTCTGAAAGCAAGACAAAAGTAAGAGAATGAGGCATAACACAAAGTGTCTCTGTGAAAGCACACAGTTATGACTCATTACTAAAGCTGGTATCCAAAGTACTTTGTCCCCCAGCATGCCTCTTGTGTATAAATAATGCTATGCATAAATAATTGCTCAGCAGGTGTGTGTGTGTGTGTGTGTGTGTGTGTGTGTGCGCGCGCGTGTGTGTGCGTGTATGTGTGCGCGTAAGTGATCTTGCACTTCAATATAACTGAGACTTGATTTGTGTTTGTGTGTGTTTGCAATTTTACTAGGCTGCCTCCGACATTTCAGGCTACGGCATACGATTCAACGTCATTTGTCCTGCTTTTGTCCAAACTGATATCCTCAACGCCTTGTATCAACCAGAGAAAACGGGACAATTCTCCAGCCTGATAGAAAACACCAAAAAACTGATTGAGATGTATGGGATAATAGAGTGAGTATTTGCTCCTTTTGACACAACAAGCCAAACATAAATACCTTTAAAGAACTGTACCAGTGATTTTGCATATTTAGCGTAGTATCTATGAAATGCATTTACTTCATGTTTATGCTATTTTTTCCCAAAGCAAGTATTTTAGAATTCAGATATCATTTTTCCTCCCTTTTATCCAGCCATTGGTTTCCATTTCACTATGATATGAAAATGAACTATCAGAGGCTTCAAACTTTCTTCACACCATTATTCCATCACTGTAATAAAGTCATCCATACTGGTTTTCCTGACAGCAGCAGCATTGCTCTGTTTTGATGACTTGAAATTGGGGAGGGTCCCTCCGCCAGGGAAAATAATCCCTGGGGAAATGTTTGCTTTACACAGATAATTATTAATTCTGTGCTTAATTGATGGTAATGACGGTAATGATGGTAATTTATTAGACGCAAAAGAAGAACATTATGAGGTTGGTGGTTTCCCCAAATGGGGAAAAACAATGGTGAATGTCCTTCCACCCACTTTGCAACTCTATACCATTTTAGTCACTAAGTTAATTGTCACATTTATTACTAAATTTTCACAACTAAAACAGTCACACAGTGCACAGTGACACATCACACAGAGACAACAAGGCCTGAAAAGCAAAGCAATGTATGCTGTCATGTCTGCTATGAAATGTTTGTGTCGTTTCTTTCCAGGGTGCCTGATGTCTCCAAGAACTTCCTCCAGCTTGTGACAGATGAGACTAAGAACGGAGAGGCCCTCGCGGTGCTCCAAAAAGGATGCAGTTATGTCACATTTCCAGCATTGTAATTGCAACTCTTTGCACTTTCATATAGCAATGTAAATTAACATTTTGGAAGGGTGTAATGATTTACTCGATTCACAATTCAATTTGATTCATGATACATGGTTCATGATTTGATATTCTCATGCTATTCTGAACAGAATTTGAATTAAGAAATACTATTGAAAAAAAAATATTATTTTATTTTTGAGCTGAAAACAATGCAAAACAATTTCATTTGTGTCTTCATAACATTTTACACTCATGTATCTTCAGGGGCGTCTCCTCCATTAATGGTGCTGCCACTCCTGCAGTTCCAAATATGAAATACATATTTTAATGAAAATTATTGTTATTGTTGTGTTTGTGTATATATTTGAGTTGTTATCTGGGATCTGGGGTGAAAAATTTACACCTAAGCAATGTTGCCAGATTGGGTAATTTTCTGGCCAGCTTGTCTACAGAGAGTCAATCATTGAACCAGTGTGCAGAGCAAAAAGGACACGAGAGTGTGAGAGGCACAGTCTTATGGTGCTTTTCCACTACTACTTACTCGGCTTGACTCTACTCGCCGCGACACGGTTTCGGTGGTTTTCCATTACAACTGAGTACCACCTCGCCATGGGTGGAGTCGTCATAGCAAGGTGGCGCACCGTCCAGCTCCCTCTGGATTCTTTGGGCTGCCACCAAGCACAGAAAAGTCTCCACCTCTTCATTTGACCGCGGTACCGGTTTGCTTGCCATTTTCCGACTTTGCCAACTTCAGTGATGATCAATGCGCATGGTCGCTGTTGCCTTTTTTTTTTTTTTTTTTTTAACGCCGGGTTTAGTTTTCGTGCAGGAGTTGCTCTCATGTTGTTGGACATGTCGTCACTCCATGTCCAATCAGTGGCCTTCACGGCGTTTACGTCACATTTTCGGCTCGACTCAGCTCGCTTGGAACCCCGGCTGAGTAGGTCCTAAAATGGGACCTGCTATCAGGTACTACCACGTAATGGAAAAGCTCTCAAACCGAGTAGAGTCGAGCCGAGTAGGTACTAGTGGAAAAGTGTCATTATAGTGGAAAAGCAGAATGTTTTTTTTTTTTCCAGAAGAAAAGTTAACAGTGTGAACTTTGTGTTCTCAAGTAACTACATAGCCTTGAACATTGCCTCAACTCTACTGCTGTCTCAACAGTCTTTTTAATAATGAACAAAGACATATTAGTTAATATTGAGGTTAATATAAGAATTTCTCTATCAGTACACATCTTGATTATCTTGTTGGTAGGAGAAACAATACAGGCCAAGAACAGAAGTTTGGATATAATGAAGGACCTTTTCACAGTGTTAACCCTTGTTTTAAATTAGTAGGCAATTTCTGCTTCCCCATCTTTTCACTTTGTCCTTTACATCAACAAGTTTCCATTCAGTTACTTTCATTACCTTCATTCCTGCAGATATATGATCCAAAGAATCAAACAGTTTTTTTTTTCCTGTGGGAGAAGATTATTTAAAAATGGGACATAACCTTTATTAATATTTAGTAGCCTACTTAAAAACAAGCCAGAACTTTACTGCCACCATCTTTAATTTCTGCTTTAGTATGGTTGTCTCGATACACAAATATAAAGGGCTTCCAAAGCACAGACAGCAAAGTAAAATCACTTTCCCAGCAGCAGACAACAACTCAGTACAAGATACATACAGAATGCAGCCTGGGACTATACTGGATGAGCAAGGCAGTTTATTTAGCACTGCTATGGCAGAGGGGACAAAATCTCTGCCAAAGTGAGCTCTTCTCCATTTCAAAGTCCTGTATCTGTGGCCTGATGGCACGAGTATGAAATCTGGGTTGAAAATGAAACCTGCTCAGTCCTCATCTGAACAAACAGGGTCTTTATGCTGAACATTTATCAGTAATCTACCAGGTAACATAAAGGGCTTGTTGCAAAAATGACATAAATAGACATAACAAAAACAGCCTACTTAAAAACAGTGACTGATCCAGAACTTCATTGCCACCACCTGCAATTTCTGCTTTAGCAAACTTTTCCCACTAGGTGTCAGTGGTTAACATAGAATCCAAGTAAGTATCAGGGCTCCCAGCAGGGGTGGACTGGGACAAAAAATCGGCCAGGGCATTTTGGACCAGACCGGCCCACCACATCCAATAATGCACACCTTTCCGGTCTTTTTGCTCTCTTAAATGTGTATACCAACTGTGCAACTCTTTAAAGCCATAATGCCATGCAATTAGTTAGCTGTCATCAGCAGTGTTGGGCACATTACTTTGAAAAAGTAATTAATTATAGTTACTAGTTACTTCTACTAAAAAGTAATTAATTACCAGGAAAAGTAACTATTACGTTACTTTTTTAAAAAAAATTGTTCAAATATGTCAAATTACTTGGCTGCCCCAGTCATACTGGCCTATAGTACTATAGTGGAACAATAAAATACAATAGATGAATTGGAATTTAACTTTTTTATTTTATTGAACAGGCCACAACTGGCCAACGCCTTTTGGACATCTATTTCAGATCAGTAAGTGCAGGTGCCTATTAACATGAATGGAGAATGAGCCCAAACTGCACATAGGAAGGTCATGGCGACAAACAAAGTATATCACACAAATCCTTGTGTAGCCGGTTTGGCCCGAAACTGGCTCCGCTACACCTCCTGCGTTGTGTCTGTGTGCGGTGATCGAGTCAAGTACGACTACGAGTCTGCTCATCTGGTGGATTTATTTTCTGTGTAAACAGATATTTCAATATAACATCTTTCTGCGGTCATCCAGAAACACACCTCCTCTCCACAGCTAGCGCCAAGTGAATAAAATTGGAAGTGACATCACCGCAATGTCAAAGGTCATACACTTAAGAAAGTAAATTTAACAAAATAATGCTCCCTAAAATAATACAAAAACAGTTTTCATGAAAACAATAACAGCAAAAACAGATTTTCGGTGAAATATGACAACTTAATTTACACATCTGTTACACTTGTTTAAATCTGAATCTGATTCGATTGGTCTATCTATCTATCTATCTATCTATCTATCTATCTATCTATCTATCTATCTATCTATCTATCTATCTATATATATATATTTATATATATAAACAAAAACAAAAACAAAAACAAAAAAACAACAACAAAAAACCCAAAACAAAACAAGGCAAAATAATAATAACAACAATAATAATGATAATAATAATTTAGCACCTGGGTTACAAATTCACAAAAAGAGTACAGAAATGAAAATTACAGAAACCCTAAATGCCACTGTGTGTGTCATCTAGCCAATAACAGGCAGAATAATAAGAATCACTTCACTCTCATGGTTAACAACAAAATGAGGTAATAAAGTAAAAAATTGGCTTTTGTCCGGGTGGGGAATTGAACCCCCGGTCTCCTGTGTGGCAGACGGGGGCACTATCCGCTCTACCATCGGTAATTGTACTTTTCTGGTACTATTTAGGCTTTTTCTTCATTCATATGTGGATGTAGTATTGAGGGTCTACATATGTATAGATGTGTATATAGAACTCTAAAATGTAATAAAGAGATGTTTTCTACACGGCACAGTGGAGGGGGCGCCATCATGATCTGGGGGGCTTTTTCCTTCAATGGAACAATGGAGCTTCAGGTTGTGCAGAGGCGCCAAACAGCAGCTGGCTATGTGGAGATGTTGCAGGGGGCATCCCTCATGACTGAATGCCATCGTCTGTGTGGTAATGACTGGGTTTTTCAACAGGACAACGCTGCAGTTCGCAATGCCCGCTTGACAAAGGACTTCTTCCAGAGAAATAACATCACTCTTTTGAACCATCCTGCGTGTTCCCCTGATCTAAATCCACTTGAGAACATTTGGGGTTGGATGGCAAGGGAAGTTTACAGAAATGGACACCAATTCCAGACAGTGGATGCCCTCCGTGAAGCCATCTTCACAACTTGGAGCAACATTCCCACTAGCCTCCTGGAAACAGTAGCATCAAGCATGCCAAAACGAATTTTTGAGGTGATTACCAAGAAAGCTTTTTTGCCTTTGCCATCAGGAGGTCATGACAGTGTGGATACCTGACAGAAAATGACACTGAATCCACATTTTTATGAATATTTGGGCTTTTAAAGGCTGTGGTCTTAAACTTTTGATCAGCTGATGAACAGCCTATTTCAGTTTAATGGTTGTTTGCAATAAATTGCTTACTCTTTTTTTTTTTTTTTTTTTTTTTTTTTTTTTTGTCTCACTCCCATTTCTTCTTTTTGCATTTTGAAGCTCTTCTTAGAACCTTCTTGAGATCCAACAGTGCAAAATGTAAATTCTTGCAATTTTTCAACTGGTCTTAAAATTTTGATCAGGAGTGTATGTTCGAATTATAATGTGGGAGCATATGTTCTTCTCAAATGGATAGAAAACATTTCCACATGTGACAATACTAGTATTGTCACATGTGAATAGGCAAAATGGGATGTAGTGATCAAACCAAAAAATTCTGTTAACTGAAAAAAAGAAAAGAAAAGAAAAGAATTAAATAGTTAAGTGTCTAAAGCAGATATGAGCAGGAAATAGTAAAGCAAGGATAGAGGGAAATCAGGCTTAAGTTGGATATCAAAGAAATAAGTTAATCAAATGAAACATGTAAAATTTTCCTTGATTTTCTCTGTCAAACTGGGTTGATGCATGCAATTACATTTCTGGCTCAAGCTTTGAAATGGAAGGTGGTGGTAAAGCAAAAGTTGGTTGCCATGCCAAACAACAGTAATTAAGAAGTAGAAAAGAATGGATTATAGTCTGCATACAGTCTGCTGCTTTGGGGATTTCGTCGGAGATTTTTTGTTTTAATCTGAGCATAAACGAAATTTATATGAATGCAACAGGAATCTCAAAATATTATTCGGAAGATTTTACTTTGAAAAACCCCGACTCTGCACAGCGGAAGTCTTCTCTGATTGGGCGATAACACTGAAGGTAACCCGACCAATGGAAGAACGGCACGGCAGAGATAAAAACGAAGTTCTCAGGCTGTCGTTCAATTTCTTTTTCACCTGTTGAGTAAAAATACGTCGTCCAATATGTCTGGAAGAGGCAAAACTGGCGGCAAGGCTCGAGCTAAGGCCAAGACTCGCTCTTCTCGTGCGGGACTCCAGTTTCCGGTGGGTCGTGTCCACAGGCTGCTGCGCAAAGGTAACTATGCAGAGCGTGTGGGTGCCGGTGCCCCGGTGTACCTGGCGGCAGTGCTGGAGTACCTGACGGCTGAGATTTTGGAGTTGGCCGGGAACGCCGCTCGCGACAACAAGAAGACCCGCATCATCCCGCGTCATTTGCAGCTAGCCGTCCGTAACGACGAGGAGCTTAACAAACTGCTGGGCGGAGTCACCATCGCTCAGGGCGGCGTGCTGCCCAACATCCAGGCCGTGCTGCTGCCCAAGAAGACCGACAAGCCGGCCAAGGCCAAGTAGACCCAAAGCTCTGCGCACAACACAAAGGCTCTTTTCAGAGCCACACACACCACTCAAACAGTGAAGCCTGAGTTTGCAAAATATGTGCTGAATTAACTGCGAAATTTTCGAGCTATGTGCTTGAAATAAAAACACAACACTCATACTAGCAAATAGTGTTTCTAGGAACAAAAGCCAGGTTTCACAATGCGCTCTTAAGTAAACGATGAAGGACCTGATCATGTTGAATTTAGATTGTGCTCAGTATGGATTGACGCATTTTGTAAATAAAACACACTGGAAAGCCTTGAAGGGAGCGGCTGTAACTTGGAAATGTTGGAGCCCCAACTTTCACAGCAGCCAGAGAAGAAAAAAATGTCTAACGCCCGACCCCCTGACTGTGCCGCTGCCTTTCCCCCGCCAAGTTGTCATTATTTAAATATCCCGCCCTTTTCTCTGAACTGTGTATCAACAATCTGCAGGGTCTTTGCTTAAAAAATATACATTTCGGAGATTGTGGCAGTTCTTAAAATTCCTGCCCCAACGTGATTAAACACAGTCTATACTCTATAGCTACTAGAGGAAAAATGCGGGAATATTTTAGGCGGCCGCGGCCGTGCATATGTGTGTATTGCAGTTACAGCAGGAATAGCACGGAAATATTCCAGGTCGATGTTTCCACCTAAGCGAGAACCCTCTTAGACCTGCTGGAGTAATTCAAAAATAGGAGCGAGCAGATGGGAAAAAGTTCTTCAGTGACTGGCAGCTGCATTCAAATGAGGCTGGAGTGAGAGAGGATGGCTCCTTTTGTTAAATGCCTGCTGCCTGTGACATGCCGTTTTATTTATTTATTTATTTATTTATTTAGCGTGGGAAGAGGACAATAAAAGTCCTCCCGCTCGACATTCACGTGTCGAGCGGGAAATGTGAATAGAACTGGGCAGGCGACATGCTTTTGCAGAGAACAGTGTGTGGCGCATGCCGGTATGCCGATATGTCTTTGTAAATGCATGTTGAAGCCAGGTGTGTACAGATGGCCAGCTGTCCACTAGTGTTGAAATGTGTCACAACGGTTGCTGTAAGCGAGTGGGAACAGTGTGTGAGCGTGACTGGCTTGTGTGGCGCATGCCCAGTGTGGCTGCAAAGCTCGGCCAATCATATGAGGGAAACAGCACAGCTTTAATTGCATGGGGTGAGCACAAATAAGAGGCACACGTTTGTTGGTCTCACACAGTTGTTTGACCGCAGCAAGATCGAATTATGCCCGAGCCAGCCAAGTCAGCGCCCAAGAAGGGCTCGAAGAAAGCCGTGAGCAAGACCGCCGGCAAGGGCGGCAAGAAGCGCAGAAAGACCAGGAAGGAGAGCTACGCCATTTACGTGTATAAGGTGCTGAAGCAGGTCCACCCCGACACCGGTATCTCTTCCAAGGCCATGGGTATTATGAACTCTTTCGTCAACGACATCTTTGAGCGTATCGCCGGCGAGGCGTCCCGCCTGGCTCATTACAACAAGCGCTCCACCATCACATCCAGGGAGATCCAGACCGCCGTCCGCCTGCTGCTGCCCGGGGAGCTGGCCAAGCACGCCGTGTCCGAGGGCACCAAGGCCGTCACCAAGTACACCAGCTCCAAGTGAGCAGTTCAACTATCTACAGACACAAAGGTCCTTTTCAGGGCCACCCACCTTCTCAACAGAGCTCCAATTTATTATGTTTTCTGCAACTGATGGAAGATGGATAGTGAGTATGTTAATGTATATTAGTTGAGCGTCATGTGAATAGTGTTTAGCTGTTTTACCACTTTTGTTTCCTCTTCACCTCCTGCTGAAGGTATCTTTCATGTTCTACTGAAATTATTTATCTTTAATGGAAACGTACATGCAGATGGATTTAGGACCAAGTCGCTCACAGACTGTTTGGATGGGGTCTTGTCACTCTTCAGTCCTGACTGCTGAGTTCTGTTCTCTACACTCCACACACCTACGATTGCACACAAACCAAATCATGATGTTTGCAAAAGAGAACCGATGCCCGGCCCCCTGACTGTGCTGCTGTCTTTCCCCTACCAAGTTGATGTCATTCAAATATCCCACCTTTTTGCAAACAAACGGAATTTAATTAACAAGTTTCTGTGCTAACCGAGAACTGTATGTATGGGCTCCGTCTATTTCTTGAAAATGTCTTAAGCTGTTGAGTCCAAGCATATAGCTGACGCATGCTTCAGTCCATGTTCTTTGCTCCAACGGTTTACTGCAAGTTTCTTATTTAAGTACAAAGAGCATGATAAACATGTAAAACATGATCAAAGACTAGTATGCGCTCCAGGCGCCATAGCTTCAGTACCTCACAAGCACATGCGATACATTTTAACCATGACGCCAGACGCCTATTAGGCTTAGTAACTCACATAGCAAATCCAGACTATACAAATGGTAAATGGTTTTCAGTGAAATTTGAAAATATGCATTACACACAATAGCATCTGTGGCGTTCACACATGTTGAGTTTAAAAGACTCGTAGTTCGTGCTAGAATCACATAACAGCCGCCGTGCCCAAGTATATACTAATAAACTTATTCTTGATGGTTCAAGCAGGTAGTGCGATATCGCATGTGATATGTAGAACAAAGGAGAACCGCTCTGAAAACTAGAGTGGGCGGCTCTTAGAAGAGCCTTTGTGTTGTTGAGTAGTGTCGGTCCAGTTCAGCCTCCGAAGCCGTAGAGAGTGCGGCCCTGCCTCTTGAGAGCATAAACCACGTCCATGGCGGTAACGGTCTTCCTCTTGGCGTGCTCAGTGTAGGTGACGGCGTCGCGGATGACGTTCTCCAGGAAAACCTTGAGCACCCCGCGGGTCTCCTCGTAGATGAGACCAGAGATACGCTTGACTCCACCGCGGCGAGCCAGGCGGCGGATGGCGGGCTTGGTGATGCCCTGGATGTTATCACGGAGAACTTTGCGGTGACGCTTGGCGCCTCCTTTCCCGAGCCCCTTACCTCCTTTTCCTCGGCCAGACATTTTATTTAACTTCCTGTTTCCTTTGGAGATGAAAAGAAACTGATGAATTTCGAGCGGAGCTTGGGGCTATAAAGCTTATCTGCGGACGTAAGTGAAGAAGGAGAGCGCGCGCTGAACTGGGCGGTGCTGAGCTCAGCCCCCCCCCCCCCCCTCCTCGTCCTTTTTTTTTTTTTTTTTTTTTTTTTTTAAAAGGAACCGTACTTGTAGCAAGTTAGCAGAAGCTACCAGTAATCGCGCTTCGGTTTCCATGTGGAGAAAAAAAGTGTCTATATATCTATAGATATAGATATACTACATGAGCATGAATTAATTTGAATTGCTGTTTATACAGTATGAGCATAATTGAGATGGAAAGAAAGTGTTTGTTGTGATTGTCTGTTGTGAATTTGAACTGAACTTTTCCACATTTTCCACAAATATGAAGGGCTTTTTTAAAATCCTGGTTTCTATTTCCGGATGCCCTGTTTTTTTTATGTTAGTTGGTTGCAGTCTCGATTGCTGAGTTGTTTGGATGCCATGTTAAGTGTGAAGATGTGAGGTCAATGTGTGAGTGTGTGTTTTGTAGTCGAAATGAGGAAGTAAAGAGGGTCGTGATGTAGTTCAAGTGTTGAAGCCGTGGTGAGGTGAATTAAAAGGTTACTATATATAGTAACCTTTAATTTACTGTTTAAATGTCTCTTCTGGCATTTATTCCTTATATTCCAATTAACGCATATCAAATCAGATAATGTGTGATATGCATGTATAAACAGAATAATTCAAAGAACTTGTAATTGACTTTTTTTTTCTTGTCTTTGTGTGTGTAATCAACTTGTGAATTTCTATAGTGATATCTGAAAGTAAAATTTTGAACCCCTTTTGAACCCTTTTCTCCTGTGTTAAAAACAGCGTTTTTTTTGGTAATATGTGGTCATAAATACATTTCCACCAATGGGATTTTTTTCCCCTCACTCAGGACAAACTGAGGATCCAAAATCAGTTGAGTTTGCTTCTCTTGCAATTTGTCCTAGGTTTTTTCATAAAATGACTGGACTAATTAGGGGTGGTATAGGATTTGGTCTTTTGGGTGAGCAGTGTGTGGCTCTTAGAAGAGCCTTTATGGTTGTAGCGTGGAAGTGTGTTGGGCTTTACTTCTTCTTGGGAGCCGCCTTCTTGGCTTTGGGCTTGGCGACCTTCTTGGCGGCAGGCTTCTTAAGTTTGGCGGCGGCCTTCTTGGGCTTGGCGGCTGGCTTCTTGGGCTTGGCGGCTGGCTTCTTGGGCGCCTTCTTGGGGCTCTTGGCGGCTTTCTTGGGAGCCGCTGGCTTCTTGGCCTTCTTGGGCGTCTTCTTGGCGGCGGCGGGCTTCTTTGCCGCGGGCTTCTTGGGCTTTTTAGCCGCGGCGGGTTTCTTGGCGGCAGGCTTCTTGGGCTTCTTGGCCGCGGCGGGCTTCTTCTTGGGCTTGTCGGCCTTGATCTTCTTGTTGAGCTTGAAGGATCCGGAGGCTCCGGTGCCCTTAGTCTGGAGCAGCGTGCCTTTGGTGACGAGCTTTTTGACGGCGATCTTGACGCGGGCCTTGTTCTTGTCCACGTCGTAGCCGCCGGCGGCCAGAGCCTTCTTGAGAGCGGCCAGAGAGACGCCGCCGCGCTCCTTGGAGGCGGACACGGCTTTCACGATGAGCTCCCCGACGCTGGGGCCGGTCTTCTTGGGCTTGGTGCTCTTCTTTTTCGGGGCTTTCGCCGGCGCGGCGGCGGGGGCGGCCGGAGCTGGAGCTACTTCTGCCATTTTCTGGTCTCCTGTCGTCTGGTCAATTCACAGCAAGCGGAGTGTGACTGGACTAATACTGAGCTCGAGCCAGGAGGCGGGACTTATACACGGCATGAGAACCGTGTAGACTCACCCAGTCCGCCGCTCTCCTCTGCAGCCGGATTATCGAGTCATTTGTGTTTTCTTCTCGCACAAAAGGGCCTCAAATACACGTCTGGAAGAAACCCTGAAAGCAACGAGCGGCTGGAGCCGACAGCAGACTCGCGTCTCGTCATATCGAAGTCACGCAGAGCCCCGAAGGTTTCAGCGTTTTCTTCTGGGAGGCTCCAAACCTCACATATTCACCGCGGAGGGAGGCTCAGCTCGGCCACATTTCTCTCGAAAATGTTTTAAAGTGCACCAGAGGCACAGCAAAAGCGCTTTCCGTGACGGCCAACACGTTTCTAAACAGAATAAACGTCAAAACACAAAGTGCTGCCGATCGTTTTGTATCAAACTGAAGCTGTTTCGCTGTCAGCAAACACACTCATGATGGCGGTGGCCCGTGGCGACTGATCAGCACACCTTCAAGGAGAGATGGTCGCTGCGGCTCACACACACATATTTGTTACTTCACCATGAGTCCTCAAAGAAGAAACTAATATATCTAAACCATCTGCAGACATTCATATCATATATGTCACTGCGTCTCTATCATAGGAGGGTTATACTGTAAACTTCACGTATGTAGTCAGGGTGTGTTTCTACAGTATTCATAATTCCGAATTTGTTTTCGGACAAAAATAAATACAGTCTGTGTTGCAAATACTTTAACAGTAACATGCACCTTAACAAACTGCACTTCCTTTTTAACCATCAGTATAATTATCATTGGTAGTAGAAGTAGTAGTTCAATTAAGACATTCACATACTACTACTATGAAGAGTATGACTGCCACTACTACGACTACTACCACAAATAATTATTGGAAAAATTACATGTTTTTTTGTTTGTGAAAAAACAAACAAACAAAAACAAAACATGTATTCTGCCATGTCTTCGTGTATTTATTTATTTATCATTCATTCATGGCAGTGAAACACCCTGGACAGGTCGCCAGTCCATCACAGGGCAGACAGACAAACACTGACATTCACACACACACTCACACCTAGGGGCAGTTTAGCTTCTCCAATTCAACTAACCTGCATGTCTTTGGACAGTGGGAGGAAACCGGAGTGCCCGGAGGAAACCCACGCAGACACGGGGAGAGAATGCAAACTCCACACAGAAAGGACCTTGGGTGGGAATCGAACCCAGGACCTTCTCTTATTTATTTATTTATTTATTTATTTATTTATTTATTTATTTATTTATTTATTTATTTATTTTTGGGACCTTTATTTTTTTTTTACCACTTGTTCCTGTCAGCACCCCAAATAGTTTTGGTGGCTCAGAACCTCACACATTGACCGTGGAGGAAGGCTCACCTTGGCCACATTTCTCCCTAAAATGTTGCATCAGAGGCAGGAGAGATAAGTGTGGCTCACACACACACACACACACACACACACACACACACACACACACACACACACACACACACACACACACACACACACACACAGAAATTCTGTGTGTCTGCTTGAGACAACCTAGAGGCTATATATATAAAAAAAAAAGTTTATTTATAGAGCACTTAAAAAAAGACAAAAAAAGTTGAATGGCAGCGTACACACACACACACACACACACACACACACTTGTTGCTTCCCATATGAATTATTACATAAGAAACTCATCTATGTTAGTAAATAATATTTATTGTGCTTCCATGAAGAGAGGGTCATGTGTTTACTGGACATTTTCTAATGTACATTGTGAAGCTACCTAGTTATTTTAAAGGTTTATTTAGTTAGTTGGTGAGTACGTTATTCATCCATCCATTCATTTGGCCAATGGGAGCGAAAAGTAAATCATATATAGTGTAATATATTTATAGGGTTAAGGTTGTAGTGGTTAGGGTTAGTGTAACATAACAGGTCTTACCATCTTTGGGTGAAAATGCAGCAGAGAAATGGCAATGGTCTGAGATCAGACATACTGACCTAAAATGAAAGAAATGTTATAAAATCTTTAAATAAAATCTATTAAGAAATTGTATTAATTGTACTACAAGTGTCTTTCCAGTCAGTGAAATTGAAACGGTCCTGGACCAGTCTGTCAGTGTAAGGTGAAAATGCTATGCTGTGCAGTCAGCACAGTTAGTGTTTTCTGTCAAGTATCAACTTCCATGTGGTTTGATATCAGAAAGTTATCAAAGACCTGCCACAGCCTATTGTGTAAGGGCAAAGTGCACAGGGAATGGTGTCAATAAGGCTTTGTCACCTGAATTGATCTTGTATTGTAACTCCCCTATGTCATGTAAATGTCACATTGTGGTCAGTGAGATGTGGTCAACATGTAATTGAAGCGTCAGTCCCTGCTTGTTTGCTTTTAGCGGCAATCCCCACCCATGCTGCTGTTTTATAGGGATAGAGTGATATTACTGTAGAGGAGAGGGCTGAATAAAGGCTTGAATCTCTTGAAGAGAGTGTGTGGCTCTTAAAAGAGCCGTTGTGTGTCGTCGCGGTGGCGGCTGAGTCTAAGCTCTCTCTCCGCGGATGCGGCGGGCCAGCTGGATGTCTTTGGGCATGATGGTGACCCTCTTGGCGTGGATGGCGCACAGGTTGGTGTCCTCGAAGAGGCCGACCAGGTAAGCCTCGCTGGCCTCCTGCAGAGCCATGACGGCCGAGCTCTGGAAGCGCAGATCGGTCTTGAAGTCCTGGGCGATCTCTCTTACCAGGCGCTGGAAGGGCAGCTTGCGGATGAGCAGCTCGGTGGACTTCTGGTAGCGGCGGATCTCCCTCAGAGCCACGGTGCCGGGCCGGTAGCGGTGAGGCTTCTTGACGCCACCGGTGGCCGGGGCGCTCTTCCTGGCGGCCTTGGTGGCCAGCTGCTTCCTGGGAGCTTTGCCTCCGGTGGATTTACGAGCGGTCTGCTTAGTTCTAGCCATGGCGAGAAAGCTTCCTCTTCCACAAAAACTACAGAAGAAATGCTTCTTGAAAGACAAAACTCCAGCTTATATTAGCAGCGCCGACATACACCTGTGAGCTGATTGGTCAGCTGCTGACATCACTGTTGATGATTGGAGGAGAGAGCCCGCCACTAGTTCCAACTCAACCCTCCTCCTCCTCCTCCGCCGGGAGGTGTCAAGCCTCAGAAAAAATCAGTCGTCTGTTCCTGTTGAAGCCTTTACTTCAAAATAAAGGATAAAAAAAGACTAAAACGATTAAAATATACGCAACCATTACCTGTCATATTAATAATAGTTATAATACAAAAATAAAATGGTTGCACGGGATGTTGCACAATCCAGTGAATGTTTTCTATTGCACTCTGCCTGTGAAGGGTATTATTTAAGAGTTCATTTCTTTGATGGCTCAGGGGTAAAAGCTGGTTTGGTTTGTGCTGTAGGTGCATACGGAGAACAGGACTCAGCACACAACTCTGTGGGATTCCAGTGCTAACAGTCATGACGAAGGAGTGACAACCTGCCATCCCAACAGTCTGTGGGCGATCTGGTAAAGAAGTCCTTAATCCATCTGCATGTACATTTCAATTAGACAAAATACGGAATTTCAGTAAGGTATCGTTCAAAGAGCAAATGCCCTCAGCAAGGATGTGATGCAGAGGGAGAATTTAAGTCACAAAAGCGGTCAAATAGCCATTAAGAAATATTTATATATTGCACTCAAAGGTTTACTTATGTTCATACTGATTATTTTCCATTACTTTCAGAAGACATTTAACACAAAGGAGCTCTGTTGAGAAGGTGGGTGGCCCTAAAAAGGACCTTTGTTTTTGTAGAGAAAGCTGAGCTGCTCACTTGGAGCTGGTGTACTTGGTGACGGCCTTGGTGCCCTCGGACACGGCGTGCTTGGCCAGCTCCCCGGGCAGCAGCAGGCGGACGGCGGTCTGGATCTCCCTGGAAGTGATGGTGGAGCGCTTGTTGTAATGAGCCAGGCGGGACGCCTCGCCGGCGATACGCTCAAAAATGTCGTTGACGAAAGAGTTCATGATACCCATGGCCTTGGACGAGATGCCGGTGTCGGGGTGGACCTGCTTCAGCACCTTGTACACGTAGATGGCGTAGCTCTCCTTCCTGGTCTTTCTACGCTTCTTGCCGCCCTTGCCGGCGGTCTTGCTCACGGCTTTCTTGGAGCCCTTCTTAGGCGCTGACTTGGCTGGCTCAGGCATGATGATGTCTCGCAGCGGTCAAACAATCATGTGAAACCGCACAACGCGTGCCTCTTTTTTGTGCTCACCCCATGCAAATGAAGCTGTGCTGTTTCCCTCATATGATTGGCCGAGCTTTGCAGCCACACTGGGCATGCGCCACACAAGCCAGTCACGCTCACACACTGATCCCACTCGCTTACAGCAACCGTTGTGACACATTTCAACACTAGTGGACAGCTGGCCATCTGTACACACCTGGCTTCAACATGCATTTACAAAGACATATCGCCTGCCCTTTTCTGTTCACATCTCACTTTCCCGCTCCACATGTAAATAAACATGTAGCAGTTCTTCTTCTTCTTCTTCTTCTTTTTCTTCTTCTTCTTCTGTGTTTATTGGCGGTTGGCAAACCAGCTTAAGGTGCATTACCGCCACCAACTGGACTGGAGTGTGGACAAGAGATTATGCAGTAAAGGGGGAAAAAAAAAAAATAGATTCTGTTGTCTAATTTTGTGTCTTTAATGAATTTAACAATGTAGTAGTGTATTTTCCTTGATGAGTTTCCCAAAAGCCCTGCTATCGTAAAAGTGTGAAGTTTTCTTTAATTTCTGTTTAAGAGTCCTCCTCTGTATGTCATATTTCTTGCAGTGAATTATTACATGTTCAACTGTTTCTGGTTTGTTACAGTGTGTGCAGTTTCTGGTAGAGTGTTTTCCTATTTTGTGTAATGTATGATTGAGACCTGTATGACCTATTCTCAGACATGTGATGATGTTTTCTTCCCTGCATTTATAGCCCACTTTCCTCCCATCACCCACATGTCTTTGTATGCTATATAAGTGTCTTCCGGTTTCAATGTTGTCCAAATATTCCTGCCATGTAGATTGTGTATGTTTCCTAATAACTGATTTAACTTCAGCTTTACTTAATGGAATTTGAATGTCTATCTGTGTAATTCGAAGTGTTTGCTTGGCCAGAATGTCTACCTTCTCATCTCCTTACACACACTTGAGCAGGGATCCAGGTGAATTGTGTGAATATGCCCTTAACATGCATTCTGTACATTACTACGAATATTTCACTGATTATATCCAACCTGAATGCTGATCTGCCTGATCTAATACTTGACAATGCTGAAAAACTGTCTGATGCGATAACTGCTGTTTGTATTTCCTTCTCCTCTATCCACTGTAATGCCAATAGTATAGCCCCCAGCTCTGTGGTGTATACTGAAAGATGATCTGATACCCTTTTCTTAAGGTATGTGTCACTCACCGGGATATATACTGCTGCACCTGCACATCTAGTATCTGGATCTTTGGATCCATCTGTAAAAATAAACACGGAATCTGGGAAATGCTGATCAAAATAATTCTGGACTATACGCCATACCTGAGGTTTTCCTGACTTTTCCTCCAATTCTTGATTTATACTGAGGTCTACAGTTGGCGAAGGGAATAACCAAGGAGGAAGGAAGAGATTGAGACTGTGGGGCTGTACTGTAAATTACTTAATCCTACATTTCGTGCCTTCAAGTCACCAATCCAACCAAAACTCATTGTGTTCCCAGCGATCTGCTAAAATCTTCTTGGCTGGATGTTCATGACAATGCCCCTGGAGATTGACCCAGTATGCCAACATTAGCTTAATTCTCCGAATTTGCAGAGGCAACTCTCCCATTTCCACCTGCATTGCTGTCAGTGGAGATGTTTTAAATGCCCCGCTGCAAAACATCCAGCTTCTTAAGATTTGATTCTGCTACTGACATATAAGCTATACACCCATAATCAAATACTGATCTCATGAGTGCCCAATATATTTTGTAGAGATGATCTACTTGCTCCCCACTCCTGTCCTGCCAAACATCGTATTACATTCAAGACCTTTTTACTCTTACTTATAACTTTACCTATGTGAGTGCTCCATGTAAGTTTCTCATCAAATCAGACCCCAAGAAATTTGATGACTTTAACCTGTTCAATATGCTGTCCATAAAGTTTTAATGAGATTGGTGTAACTTTATGTCGCCTTGAAAAGCAAATCACTTGTGTTTTTGCCACCGACAATCTAAACCCCCACTTATTTGCCCACTCCTCCACCTCAAGTATTGCATCTTGCATTTTCTTACCCACATGAACTACATTGCGGCCTTCTGCCCACAGAGCCCCGTCATCCGCATACAAAGATTTCTCTACATTTCGTTCTACCTTATTAAATATGTCATTAATCATTATATTGAATAGCAATGGACTACACACACTTCCTTGTGGAGTACCATTCTCTGCCTCATATATACTGGAGTATTCTGTCCCAACTCTTACTTGTATTTTTCTATTGATTAAAAAAATCCAACACCCAGTTATACGCCCTTCCACCAATCCCCAGTGATTTTAATTTAATGAGTAAACCTTCTTTCCAGAGCGTCATATGCTATTTCGACATCAAAAAAGACAGCTATCACCACTTCCTTGTTGGTCTGTGCTTTCTTAATGTCTGACTCTACATACAATATAGAGTCCACTGTGTTCCGCCCCCTACGGAAACCACTTTGATATGGAGACAAAAGAGCTTTATTTTCTAGGAAATATACTAACCTTTCTGTGACCATCCTCTCCATGATTTTACACAGATGTGACGTTAATGCATTAGGTCTACAGCTAGATGGATTTGGGGGGTCCTTTCCTGGTTTTTGCACTGGTATTATTATTGCTTGTTTCCACACTGAGGGAAGTTGGCCACACTCCCAAACCCTATTAAACAGCCTCAACACTATAGTTAGTGCCTCCTCTGTTAGATGTTCCAACATTTTATAGCATACACCATCTTTCCCAGGGGTAGTTTGCCGAGCATTAATTATTGTTCTCCTCAGCTCAAACATACTAAAAGGCAGGTCTAACTGATCTCCAGCCATCTCCATTTTCTCCAATATCTTGGGGTTCCTTACTAAGGTTCTATTTCTATTCTGCCTGGCGGCCTCTGTGAGATCAGATATCTGATAGCTGTACCTCACTACCAATACTGCTGCAATATTGCTTCCAAAATGTGCATTTTTGAGTTCTTATTGTTCTCCTTACTATTGCCTGGGCCCTTTTATACTGCATCAGAGCATCCTGAGAATGAAATTTTTTGAGTTGACTAAATGCTTTATTTTTTACTTTAATTGCTTTGTCACAATCACTATTCCACCAGGGTACGTTCTTGGTGCGTCCAACTCCTGTACTTTTTGGGATTGCTTCCTCAGCAGATTGAATTATTTCATTAACTGGGTCCTCATTAAATATGTTAACATCCACCTGGTTTTCCTCTTTTAATTTTTTAAACCTGTTTGCACTGATTTCTTGGAAAGCATCCCAATTAGCCTTTCCCAATTTCCGTCTAGGAATTTGCTTTTCCTTTTCAAAGCTTTTCTTTATGCCTACTATAGTCCTCACAGGATAGTGATCGCTAACCCTAACCCTAACCAAGACCTCCACCAGGTGACTTCACTGATCACCTCACCTTGTATCAGAAAGGAGGAGCTAATCAGTGAAATCACCTGGTGGAGGTCTTGGTTGGAATGAAAACCTGCAGCCTCTCGGCCCTCCATGGCACATGATTGGTGACCCCTGGTATATACAGATGCATCAAAGAATTCAGTCAAGACAGGAGTAGCGTTTATTGTTCCAGAGTTTCACGTCACAGTAGGGAAAAGGATCAGTGGGGAAGTGTCTGTGTACACAGGGGAAATGTTGGCAATATTATTAGCAATGCAGTGGGTGGAAGAAATAAGGCCACTGCTGAGAGCAGTGATTTGTTCAGATTCAAGTTCAGCACTAACCAGTTTACAAAACAGTCAGTCACACAGTAGGTCAGACATTTTGATCGAGATACAACAAACACTATACAGAATACAAATGATGGGGATTACAGTGGTGTTTTTATGGGTACCGGCGCACATTGGGGTGAAAGGGAATGAGGAGGCAGATAAGGCTGCGAAAGAAGCAACAAAAAGCAGAAATACTGAATTGGAAATTAATATTAATAAATCAGAAATCAAGAATATAATTAAACAAAGATTGAGGAGTAGATGGCAAAAGCAATGGGAGGAAGACAGGACAGGGCGTTGGTTTTACAACGCCCTGGATGAGAAGGTCAGGGAGACTGTGGGCTCTAGTTTTGCAGACCAGGCGAGGCGCGGGCGCAGCTGCACTGCGCCAACTGGGTGTGGCCAAGTGGATTTTGCAAGTTTGGCACGCCGTGCGCCTTGGCGCAACTACTGCGCCGTTCCTCCTACCGGCGGAAGGGAGGAGAGAAGGCGTGGTGTGGGTTTGACACAGCCGATTCACTTTAAACCAATCAAATGAGCCCCTGTCCTCGCCTTTAAAATGCGCTGCGCGAAGGCGTAGTGGTAGTCTACACATTTGACATGGACGAAGAGAGCAGCCACATCACACACTCAGTTAGGCCAGTCTTGGCTGCTGCAATGTTGCTGGAGCTACCTGCCATCCATCTGTCCACCCATCCATCTAACCACCCATCCATCCATCCATGCATCTATCCTTAAATTTGTCTTCCTGAGTCCCCTGTCTTTCCATTACCTGCCTGCCTCGCATCTCTTTTTTTCCAGCTCTGTCACCGTCTGTTAAAGTTATTGATTTTTACGAGCAAATATAAATTTAACTGTGAAGCCCCCATTTTTAATGAATGTTTTTACCTCAAAGGATAATCCTCGCCATATTCATATAAATAGCCTACATGTTTGTTTTGCAACTTTCGACTCCATCACTTACTGATGCAACGACACACTAGAGATTAAAACAAAACCCGGTTCATGAAAGTTTTTACATTTGCTGTTCTAAACGCCCAGTGTCTGGCAAGGAACCGATGCATTTTACATTTTCGATATGTGTGGAATCAGGGTTTCCGTTAGAAAAAATTGGCACCGGACAACGTGACTGGCAGGTTTTCAATTTACCGGACAAATGTTTGAAATTCCGGACAAATATTATCTGAATTTACTGAGCTTAAAATTATATGCAGGCTATATAAGAATGATATCAAGGCATGTCAATTTATAGCGTAATCTTTTTATTGAAAAGCAGGCTGTATCAAATAAAATTAGTGCCGTCAATTGACTCACATGCGTAACGTCTAAAATAAATAAATAAATATTGCACAAGCCTGTGCTCTTTTAACATGAACATTGCATACAATTGCAACTACAATTTGCAAACAAAAAAACGGGCTCATATCATGTTAATAACACGGCGTGCTGCCAACTTGAAATCAAATAGATGCAATAAAAACTTAATTCAGCAGCTGAATTAAGTCTCTCAAAAGTTTTAAGTGTCTCTCCGCAACTTGCAATGCGCATCAGTCTTGTGACCTTGTTCTCCCCCAGGCATCTGGTTCTGCAGAAAAAAACCCTCTCTCTCCCTCTAGTACACCGGAGACAGCGATCACGCAGGCTATTTTTTTTTTTTTAATTATAAATAAAATTATGTGGAAATTGACTGTTTTAATAAAATTCAAATTGTGAATATTTTCACCGGACATTTCAAAATTACCGGACATTGGCAGATTTTACCAGTCATAGTCCGGTGATTACCGGATAATGAAAACCCAGAGTGGAATATTTATATATATGGAAGAAGAACTGTGTAGTTAACAGGGGCAGCGCCAGACACCATGACTGGAAAAAAGACATCACTGTATGGGACACATTGTTTGACTGACAGGTGATCAGGTTGGGTTTCCATTACGCTGCCAAACGGTGCCAATCTCCTTTGATCTGACATCAGTTGTGACGGGACAGTCGATATGGAGATACATTTATGTGCTGATTGAGATAGTAGCATTGAATAGTGTTTTTTGTGGTTATTTATTGCATTGTTACTGTGCCTGACAATCTGTGAGGTTGTGGTGACGTGTGCGCACTGCCCGCCTGTGAGCCAAACTTCCACTGCGCCAGCCCCGCTGCACCTTGCGCCGAAAGTAGACGTGGTTTCAGGAGGCGAGCTTTTGGCGCACCTCAGCGAAGCCTTTTGGCACGAAACTGTCACTGCGCCAAGCTGAATCTGTCGACACCTCCCCCTGCTGCGCCGCCACTCCCATCTCGGCGCACCTAGGTCTGGGAAACTTGGAAACCCTTCGCCTCGCGCGTTGCGCTGGTTGAAACTAGCTCTGCGCGGGGTGCGCCTCACTGCGCCACCCTGCGCTGCGCCGGGAAACTAGAGCCCTGTGTGTGCGTGTGCGCATGCGTGCCCCCAGGTGAGAGTGGGAGCTAGAGATCTAATCTGTGCAATTTGTTTTATTCGTGTTGGCATGGTTCGGCCTACAGTAACTGGAGTTTAGCAATAAAGGACATTGCTGGTAAACTGTCGTCTTCCTTCCATCGTCCGGTGGGACGCTACAATACATAACTAAAATTATATTAAATATTTGGAGGAAAATTATTTGCAGTCTATGCCTGCCTGAAGTCTGGAGCCTGTGGACAACATCGCCAAATTCTGAGTTTCCTCCCTTGAGATACTACCGAATTTAAGCATGGGCCGCTACAGCAGTCCGCTACGGTAACCGGAAACGGATCGGCGCTCGACATATAAACCTGCCTGCCGTAGCAGTTCATTCTACTACGGCACAAAGCACACTTCGACGTAGCCACACAACGCCGCGAACAGGTGAGACGCGCATAGACACCATGGGAACCAAGAGTTCAGTGAAAGGGGTGGGTACCCGTTGCCGATGGCTGTTTGCTTAACGATTTTGACTGCTACGGTGATTGCGT
This sequence comes from Myripristis murdjan, assembly GCF_902150065.1. Classification (NCBI taxonomy): domain Eukaryota; kingdom Metazoa; phylum Chordata; class Actinopteri; order Holocentriformes; family Holocentridae; genus Myripristis; species Myripristis murdjan. Next base: position 5,885,806 of record NC_043993.1, on the reverse strand, counting down.
CATAGCAGCCGCACTTCCGCCTAACGGAGCCGTCCTGAAAACCGTCCTGCTTAAATTCCCTACTCTGAAACCTTTACTGCAGCTGCCTTCAGTTGCTGCTGGTTTTTGGGCCATTTGGCCTTCAGTTTGGTCTTCAGCAGGTGAAAAGCAGCTCAGTTGGGTTGAGGTCTGGGGACTGACTTGACCACTGAAGAATATTCTTCTTCTTTGCTTTCAGTATCTCTTGGGTTGCTTTCTCAGTGTGTTTTGGGTCATAGTCCATCTGCACTGTGAAGCTCCATCCTATTAGTTTTGTGGCTGAATCTGAGCAGACAGTATATTCCTATAAACATCAGAATTCATCCTGCTACTTCCATCAGCAGTCACATCATCAATAAACACTAATGACCGAGCTCCATTGGCAGCCATACATGCTCATGCCATGACACTGCCTCCGCCATGCTGGACAGATGATGTGCTCTGCTTTGGGTTATGAGCTGTTCCTTTCATTCTCCACACTTTTCTCTTCCTATCATTCTAGTACAAATTCATCTTCATTTCATCTGTCCAAAGAACCTTGTTCCAGAATCAGGCAGGCTTTTTTAGATGTTTTTTGCAAAGTGTAATCTGGCCTTCCTGTTCTTGAGTGACACCAGTGGTTTGAACCTTGCTGTTTACCCTCTGTATTTATTTTCTCACAAATGTCTCTTGACTGTACATTTGGACAATGATACGTCTACCTCCTCCAGAGTGTTTTTGACTCCTCTAGACGCTGTGAATGGGTTTTTCTTCACCAGTGAAATAATTCTCTGGTCATCCACTTTAGATATCTTCTGTGGTCTTCAAAGCCTTTTGGTGTTGCTGAGCTCACCAGTGCATTCCTTCTTTTTCAGGATATACCAAACCATTGATTAGGCTACTCCTAAAGTTGTTGCTATCCGTCTGATAGATTTGTTATTATTATTATTATTATTATTATTATTATTATAGCCTAATGATGGCCTCCTTCACCTGCATAGACACCTCTTTGGATCACATGTTGAGGGTTCTGATAAACAGCAACCAAATGCAAATGCAAACACTTGGAATGAACTCCAGACCATTTATTTATTTATTTATTTATTAATTCATTTATTTATTTATTATTTTCTTAATTAGTCATGGAATAACAAAAGAAAAGGCCACACTTGGCCATGAAACTGCTTTTTAGTCAAGTGTCCAATGACTTTTGAGCCTCTGAAAACTGGGTGACAATGTATAAAACTGGCTGTAGGCTAATTCCTAAAAGATTCATGCCATATTTTTGTCCAACCCCTTAAATTAAAGCTGAGACTCTGCACTTCATTTACATATTGATTACTCCATTTCAAATCCACTGTTGGTGGTGTACAAGGATAAAATTATGAATAGTGTGTCACTGTCCAAAGACTTATGGACCTGACTGTAAATATATATCAGTATCATCATAAATCAGTGTGGATTGATGGCGACACATTTTTATATGATTCTTTTTATGTTGGCAATGGTGTAGCTAAATTTTGTTTTACATTCAATGCAATTGTTAATTTGTTTTTGTTTATTTTCATTTTTAATTATTATTATTATTATTATTATTATTATTATTATTATTTACTTTTTAGTGACAAAAAGAAAACAAAAATATTTGTATGGTGTCATACTTACAATAAATGTAAATGAGGAAAGAAATGAAAGATCAAGATATAACATCTGTTATTTAAAGGTTATTGAAATATCAAGTGTTGAAGGATAAGTATGGAAGTATCAACCTCAAACCCTTTTATGGTATAGATAATTACAGAATGTGGATGTGATGTTGCATTACCTGAAGATAGATAAAATAACTCATGATGTGCTCTTTCAGATGAGTTACATCCTGACAAATCACGAGTGTGGTCTGTGTAAAGAGAAATAAATAGAAGTTAACATCAACATCAAATAGAGCAAATGTCTTATAATATTTCTTAAAATTAAAAGCACCCTTAAACATCAAAAATCTATAGTCTGTATAATATATAGTCGTTTGAATTGTCCACAAGATGGCACTCTTTCAGCAGCAATGCTCTTCCGCGCTGACACCATCACAGTCATACCAATCTGAGGGCCGACTCACATTAGGCCCAGTTGCTCCGTATCGTGCTGAAGCAAAAATGCCCCCTCTCCCCAGTCCCCTACTGGCCTGCACTCACATTACCCAAAGCCCAAACACTAGTCAAATAATCCGGATTTTGGGGTCAAACGTGCTTGGGCATAGCACGAATGGGATAATGTGAGTAGCCCCGTAATACTACAGTCAATGAAACCCACTGTTGATATTTCACATCTCTAGTGCTCATTATTAGGATAGTCAGATATAAGATGTACTCTGACAATATAAAAGATGTTCTGCTTCACAGATGATCAATTTGCAGCCATGTGCCAACTAAAAACTCCACATTACCATATTCATTTAATTATGTCTGTCAATCCTGAACTCTTTTGTAATGGGCCAATCAGAGGGCAGATTGGAATGTAAAAGTTAACTTATATAAAAGGGGACAGGCATTATTAGCATAAATAGCATTTACAGCAGTCAAAGTTTCACTCTGAACATTTGAGATGGTGTAATGTTTCAGTTTTCTCAGGCTCACATGCTGGAGCAAGCTGAAATCAACTTGTTTTCATTAAGTCATTATGAAAGATGATACTTGTCCTGTGGCGAGGAATGTACTTTCCTTTTTGTTTTAGTTCTCTGTCCAATCAGACACCTCTTCACTGTATCGTTTCTCCCCCTTCCACTGCACACACACACGCACATCAGTTTCAGAAGACACACACACACAGAAATTCTGTGTGTCTGCTTGCGACAACCTAGAGGCTATATAATCAAAAAAAAAAAAAAAGTTTATAGAGCACTTAAAAAAAGACAAAAAAAGTTGAATGTCAGCATAAAACATTAGTAGCTAGTATTTGAGACAACATGACAGCGTAAAGTCATCTATATGAGTATTAGGCTACTTCTGCTTTGATTTAGCTTGATTTGTACATGAGCATGAAGCCTGGGGCCCGTTGCACAAAAGTAGGATTACTACTTTTGTTTGGTTTGGATGGATTTGTTTTGGATTTGTTGAACTCGGCTCACTCACTTATCCTGGGTGTTGGCAGAGTTCAATGCACAGCGTTCTGTGTGTGTAGCAGTAGTCGTCATTTCACATAAAATAAAGAGCGACGGAGGAATAAAAAGTTGGGAGAAATAAGGAGACGTTCAAACTAGTTCTCTCACAACTCAATTATCACCACCTGCAGCAGTAGCACAGCAGCACAGGTGTCATTTATTGAAACGCCAATTAAATGGACAAATCAGTAACAAGCATTTCCGGATTAAAAACAATTTCAAAATAAGAGTATGTGTCACAAGGTTGTACTAGTTTGGCAAAAATCCCCGGGCCACACCACACAGACGCAAAAGGCAGAGATGAACTTGGTTTACAATCATTTATTAACAAATAAATTTGGCAATTAAAAAAGTTGAATAAAAATAACACAGCTGCTGGCTTAAAATAACAATAAAACATTGACTTAAATGTCCAAGTTAAGTCTCTCCTCTAAACAGTGTGTGAGCAATACTCAGTCTATTGTGGCGATGTCCCACGTCAGTCCTCCGGTCGGCTGACGCAGTCTAACCGTGAACGTGGCGTGGCTCCGTCCGGGAAACCTGGCAGTCCCGCAGCCGCGAGCGTGGCGTGGCTCAGTCCGGGCAGTCGGCAGTCTAGCAGTTCCGAAATCACATGCGTGGCGTGGCTCCGTCGGGTGTCGGCAGTCCCGCAGTCCGCAATCACATGACGCCCCGCACCTGTCTTTAAATGAAGCAGACTGGCTGTGGGCCAATAGGGCGCAAACAATTAGGGCAGAGGGGAGGCGCAGTGGGGGAAAGGTGACGTGTGCAGTTGTCCATACAAGTCTCTACAACTCAATACTGAAATAAATAGAAACAATCCACAGCAACCCAAATCCATACACAAATAAACACGACATGCAATAACCATAATAATTCACAACATCCGAAATCTACACACAAAGAACACAGCACACCATAACCCATAATAATTCACGGCAACCCAAATCACACCAGGGGTGGCAAACTGGTGCCATGGAGGGCCGAGAGGCTGCAGGTTTTCATTCCAACCAACAACTCCACCAGGTGATTTCACTGATTAGTCCCTTCTGTCTGCTTGGAGGTAGGGTGATCAGTGAAATCACCTGGTGGAGTTTTACATGAACAATGCTAACGGTGATAAATAGTGTAAATTGTTAACTGTCGGACCCGAAGTGCTTTTTATTGTCTGTCCTGTCACGCAGGAACAGAATGATTTGTATTCGATTATCCTACCACATGATGGTTAGTTAACTTTCGCACTTTCGCATATGCATCGGTAATGATAACATCAGCTGTTGTAATGTAATGTTGTAATATACAAACCCAAATGCGTGAATATTTTTACATAGCTATGTATACTACTTGCAGAGGTTTTTTGGTTGCCACTGACATCAGCGATAGAGCTATTTTTAATCCTTGAAAACTGCGAACGACAGCGACATTGATTTTTAGCTGTCGGCTGTTATCTGCTATGTAAGCCTAGCCAAATTAGCATACCACCTGGTGATTAGCTTACTATTCAACTTTCGCAAATGCATCGGCATCGATATCATTACCTATTGTTGTAGCCTAGCCAATTAGCATAACATGTGGTTAGCTAGCTTTGCTGTTTCACTTTGGTAAATGCATTGACATGATAATACCAGCTGTTGTTGCAGCCTTGCCAATTAGCGTAACACGTGGTTGTTAGCTAGCTTTAACAAATGTAGTTAATGTGATCAGACTGAGCTAAAATTCCATGGCTTTGTCCACAAAGAGGATTTCAACACACAAAATAAATTTTATTTATTTGCATATGAACTTTTGTACATTCTTGTTCCAGTCAAAAATGACCGGCCATTAGAAATGACTACAATTAGTGTAAAAAAAAAACGAGTTCTGGAAGAAACCAAGACATTTTCACCACTGCGCAATACTGCTATGTCCTTGTTTAGCCCTGCTAACTGTCTTGTCCTGTCTAACTTGTATGTGCCTTGGCCTACTCATGTTTTATCTTTTAAATGTATTTTCATTTTCAGGAAGCCATGTATTACATGTTGGCATAGGGACTACAGATAAAAACTAGCCTTCTGGCTAACTCTGGCATATTTACAGTTGTTTTTGTTTTATTAATATGCACTGTCCCTTGATTAAATAAACTAAACTAAACAAGGAACAAACACCTGGGTTCGGGAACCTTTTCCCTGTAGAGACTCTCTCTCCTACAGGTGCATGACCTGTTGGCAGTTCTCACACACAAACACACACACACACGCACACACAAGGACTAGGTTCGGGAACCTTTGCCCTGTAGAGATTCTCTCCTACAGGTGTAGGACCTGTTGGCACTTCTCACAGACACAGTTCATAATTGTGAAATGTGCAGTGCAGTTTTGGGATAATTTCATTAATTGGTGTGTTGGTGGAATTGGTGGTGTCTAGCTCCCCTCCACAGCCAGACACAGAAATTTAACCAAATTCAGGCCGTGAATGTGGACAGCTTTCTTTTAGCTGCTGTGGAGCTTTTGCTCACCCTCCTGTTGCTCTTGCGGATTTCTGCCCCGAGCCTGCACATAATAATTTTTTTTATTGTCGTTTCCCCCAACAGGCTGGCGTGCTCCGGGTGTGACCTGAGCATGTCATCAAACACCCCCAGCCTCTTCAGAGTTGTCTCCAAATTTTTTGTGATATTTTTGTGAGGCCAGAAGGTGTTGATGCTCCTCTCAAACTCCCTCTCCAAATGCTGGATGGCAGAGAAAAATTCTCTTGAGGGCTTCATCAAGTTTGCCACTGCAGTGTACTTCTTTGCCTCCAGGAAGGGGTGAGCCAATGTTGCGGCATAGCTGTGGTCATGATGTGGGGTACCCAACAGCAGCACCTCACAATGTGAACAAGCCTGGACAACATCCTCCTGCTGAAGGACACGAACAAGCCAGCCAGCAACATAGAACAGGCCTTCCTCCTGGATACAATCACCCACGGTCTACAAAGTTAGAGAAATATAGCATTACACTAGAGATGAGCATGATCATTATGTTGATTATTTGTTTCATATGAATAATGACTGTAGATATATGTCAATGTAGTGTTTTGTGTTGTCTAGATTACCACATCTTCCAGTCTTCCTGTTTGTCTGACACAATCAGTTCTTCCTCCTCAACTTTGTTTTTCAGGGAGGTATGGAGCGCCAGTGAGGTCGGTGGAGCTGGTGTGGTGGAGGTGGACGGGACGGCGTCATCGTGGACTGTGGCCAGAAGTGTTGTCCCATCATCCATCTCACAGTTTGAAGCGGCCGTTGCAGACAGGGCAGGCAAGATATTTGACACACTCAGTGCCCTGAGAGCAGCAGTGAACTCTCGTGCACTGGGGTTGTATTTGTGTCCCCCTTTGCCCCGGATCAAGGAGAATAGGTTCTACCCAAAAAAAAAAAAGGCAGGTGATCAAGATCATACTTTCAGGTGGTTACGTTTTGTATGATTACATGAATAATTGTGTATTGTATTACCTCAATGCAGTCCTGGTTCAATTTTGAGGTGCACAGATACTTCATTCCAGCATCTGTGCACCTCTTGTGGATGAGCAAAATGCTCCTAATGGAGAGGCACATGCCATTCTGGCATGGTGGTGGTTTACGCTGAGATCTAGAGGGAGGGGGGCACATCAAGAAATGTAATCAAGTGTAATTAGTGTGCGCCTGTGCCTATATGTTGATTTGGTGTAGTTTTCTTGTTTTTCTTTTCTTATTGACAGACCTGAACTGCCAGCCTGCCACCCAGTTGATACAGTCAGTCAGGGAGTTCTCCTTCTCATGGCCTCCTGCACCGAGAGGCCGTCGCCAGGGGTTTGAATCCCTGACAGATCTGCAGGTAAGACAGTTGTAGGTAGATGGGTAAGTCATAGTTAATAGGGTGTAATTAATGAGTCTCATGTTTGTGAAGTTCAGGTGTTTATTTACATGACTACCTCGAATTCAGCACATCAGAGAGGCGGTTTATTTTTTCAATAAACTCTGCTGTGACTTTTGCCTCTGCTGGTAGTCTCTGCAGTGTTACCATTGCAGAAATGCCTGGGTCACAACAAATGGTACAATTTGATAGATGGTCAGTATCACATAAGAATCCACATTTAGTTATTGATTTGTTATTGAAAAGATGAATAATGCATGTAAAACTTTACCAGCAGAGACAGTGTGGCCGAAGACCTGGGTGGCCAAACTGACACGCATCCTTGAGAAGGTGGGCATATGTATGTGCTTCTCAGTAAATTTTGGGGCCATTTTGATTGTGTGAAGCTTGTCCAGCTCATAAAATCCGGAGATATGGCTCCAACGGACGTTTTTCCCTTGTGTCTAAGGACATGGATAAATACAAGCTGGTGTGTGAATCATTGTGATATCTTGTATGTTCATTATGAGTCATTACAATTGTGATGGGTTTGTCTACTGTGCTTACCTGCAGGCCATATTTGAACAAGTTGTTCCTGATGGATTTCATCAGGTGAGGGACATCAAAAATTACTGGAACCCTCTAAACCCCCACCAGAACGCATGGCCCTCACATTGGGGCTTCCCTGGTCACATACTACTGCCTGCACCTTTTAGATAGGTTAATATATTTTGTCAATACAAGGTTGGAGTGGAAGTTCACACAATCCAGCAATGCATTGTTTATGCTGCTACATCTTAATGCTATTTTAAAATCTCTGTGCACTACATACTGTCAGCCCTATGTGATGTAGGTGGCAAATAGCATCCTTAATGATGACAGCAATGTCCTCTGCTGGCATGGAGGTTGAGGAGAAGAAATATCCTATGGCCTGTTGAGAGACATGGTTTAGGTAAATGTGTTTTTAATATGTAGCAATACCAAAAAAAAAAAAAATGTTTTCAGTGGTATGGCTTGCCCAAAATGCCCCTAGCCATGACAACCAAAGCCTGTTTGGCTGCATCTCCAGAGGAAGAAATGCCATAAATGGCATCATTTCTTTTATCATAATCAAATTGCCTCTTGATTGCCATCTCGTCAAGGATGTTTGTGCACATCCTTTCCACAGGGGACATTGTGGTCGTGATGACTGCCATTTGGGAAAGAATTCCCTGCAGGAAGCCAGGCTGTTGGAACAAGTAAGTTGAATAATCAAATTTTGTTAAATCTTGAAATTTTTTAAATTGGGTGAAGCTTAGTGTTCTAATTTCATAAATTGGTATTTACAGAGAAATATCCCACTCGTCCAGTGACCTAACGTCTGAGCGTGGTTGTGGAGGGAAGAGCAAATGTTGCCTTTAGCTGACGGTATGCCTTTGGGCTGCTGTACAATATTTGCAGTCCCAGATCCTTCATTTGATGGTCAAATCGTCTTCCTCGGACCTTCTTCCCTGCCACTGACAACTGCGCCTCAATGAAATTACGGCAGCCCTCAGAACACCATTGGAGCAGCTCATCCAGAATTTCATGAGAACTATGGTAAAAACAAGTGCATGTTACTATTAAAGATAGTGATTCATTCCCTACTTTTTTTTTTTTTTTTTTTTTTTTTTATCAAGGATTTGTAATTCCAAAGGCAGTTTTTTTTCCCACTTGTTTGCTGACATTACTTGGATTTTCTAGGCTTGGTAACTGGCTTCCTCTTCCTCCGTTTGAGCCTTTCTAACCGAGCAATTCTTGCCTCTAGTTGTTTAATTCTCTGTAATAAGAAAAAAAGGCATCCTTTATATGTGTCTGATAATGCTACAGTCGCAATCTTGAAATTGAATAAGCTCAGAACATCACCTTGTCCTTTTGTTCAAGACTGCTCAGTAGAATGGTAACCTGAGGCTGAGCCTGTTCATCTGTGCCTCCATTTGTGTCATCTTTCCCTTTTGTGCCCTCCTCTGTCCTTTCCTCTAGCTCAAAGGGTGTCTCCTCTCTCCCTTTTTCTGTCTCTCCCTGTCTGTTCTTATCCCTCTCTTCTTCCTGCTCCTCAGACTGCCTCTGTTCAGCTTTTGAGGATCCAATCAATTAACATCAAAGGATCAAATAATGTTAGTTCATTTAATTTAAATGTAATTTCATGGTCTTGTGTCTTTAATTATTTGTATGTTGGTCTTGGCCTGTTTTCATTGTTACCTTTACTTTCTTTATGTCTTTTTAGAGGTGGAGAGGCAAGTGGTGGCGGATTCTCGCAATCCACCAATGTAGGGATGACATCGCTGGTAAGTGCCACCTTTCCATTGCGCTGTTTGAAGCACACACAACACAATGCATCATTAATTGTATTTGTATTATATTTAACTTAAATTGTCATTTCCTTCCAAATGCACAACTCACTTTTTTAAGGAAGCAGTCCTCAAAATGCTGTTCACTAACAACATATCCCCCCTGCATCAACGCCTCATGTGATATTGTAAGTTTGAGGTCGCTTCTTCTCAAATTAATGAGCCATTTCCTTCTCCTGAAATTGAAACATGGATTAGAATAATAATTTTCCAGCTGCTTGTTGTTTTTGATTGTTGAACCACCTTTGTGTTATGAACTACATAAACTACAGTTACATCCATCAGTTTCCGATAGCATGGAGTTGTTGTATTTCCCCCAATCCATCTTCCTTTCTTGATCTCTACAGTTGGACCTTGTTCTGTGAAGAGCGTTCATCTCCAGCCGCCACACACACACAGTTTGGCCTAGTTAATAACAACTAGCCTAGTTATTGTTTATTGTTCTGTCCTCCACTTGTTTTTTTTTTAGTTCAGAATAAAGAAGTTTTTTTCCTTAATGATTTGATGCCTTTTTTCCCCCACTCTGAACTATGAATAAACTTGCCTCATTGCAAGGTTTTTATTACTGTTTCAATGTGAGTGTTAGTTTAAGGGATGAAATTTAATAAATGAATGTATTTAATTGAATACAAATTTTATTTAATTTAAAATTATTTGAAATTAACAAATTAAATACAATGGCTTCAACCAACCTATCTCTAAAGATCATTAAATGAATAGAAACCAATGAGAAGCAGTGTAGACTTTTCCGTGCAAGGCTCATGGCATAGGCAAACCTATACAGTCTACAGTAGATATTGAAGTTGGTAAATCATTAACAAAACTCTGTATGGAGCAATATATTAAGGCAAATTAAATGCTAAAGTCCCAACACTTGCTAGTGCGAAACATGGATAGGTCGTGCTCAAGTTTTCACAATCTTTCCCTCCCGTGTGCAGCCCTTTAAATCTGGTTCATTCATTCATTCATTCATTCATTCATTCATTCAGAACGGTACCTTATTTCGTCCTTTGGAAATGAAAAGAAACTCCATCCTTTCCCACTATTAGAACAATTAATCACAGCACACCTGTAGGGGAGAGAATACTGAGCTGGGTGCTGGTTCACGGTGTATTACTGTGTTCACACAGGAGTGTCGGCCAGAACACCACTTAAGGCCTTATCGGAGTAGGAGGAATAAGGGACGGAGAGGATGAGCTGCAGTTCACTCTTTACTTTTCCTTTTGTCAGCAAATACACAACTTCTGTGTCTGGTCTGTGACTGTATCTGTGTCTGTGGTTTCTCTACAAAGAAAGAATAATAAACACAACTCAATAAAGGAAACCTTGTGTTCATAAGTAATAATCCAGCAAATAAGAAATAATATAAACAATATTATAAGGTCACTGACACTTAAACAAAGGAGGTAATCAAAAGGATTACAGGCATACACTTCATCACTGTCAAGTTAGCGCTAATGCTGACAAACTCAAATACTACTTCCTGTACTGACCGGAAACTCTTACTTTGAAAAGACCGCTTCCCGCGGCTAATTAGCGCTAGCTTAATTTCGGCAAAGAAACGGCATCAAATATGTAAATATACGTGCCAATACAATTCCAAAACACTTCTAACAGGACAACAAACAGGTAATACGTTTAGAAACTGACTGAGCTCACCCTTCATTCACGCACAGATCTCAAAAAGGGAATTTTCAACTTGTTTCTGTAGCTAGCTGCTTAACTACAGCGCAACTCTCCTGTCTAGCTTAGTGACGTCACTTGACAAACTTTTTCCCATCACATGGGTTGGCTCACCAAAATAAGAGCACTCAATAAAGGAACAACAACTGAACATAAACACATAAATATTACAGCAACACTCTTAAAATAATAATAACTTTGGGGCCTTTTCTACAACACCTTCGCGGCATTTTGTTCTTTATTCAGAATAAAAGATATATTTTTAATGTTATTGAGCGGGACATTTATTGTATTATTTAAGGTGTATATGACAACGTATATTAAAATATTGAACACAAGAATAAAAGCAAGTAAAATTCCATTTATACACATGTACTTTGACAATACAATAACTATACAATAAATATGACTATATGGGGGAGAAAAGTGCCCACAGGGGAAAAAAACAAAAAACAAAAACGTTACTTTACAGAAATATTAACTTTGATAGAAAAGTCCCCCTTAAGAGTGGTGTTTCCAGATTCTCTTGGTCTTCAGGTGCCATCAAGTGAGATCCCTGGTCGTAAACAGCTGCAAGTCCGTCACTGACCAATCAGCATTCATTAGCAAATGCTAGCGTGTTATGCCCAACAACAGCCCAACCTGTAAGAAATTGAAAGGATATAAGTTCTCGCTAATTTCACTTTTAACCCATAATCCATATTGAACTTTCAGAAACTACAACAGGATTTGCGATTTTTCAACCATAAACAGGTGTAAGAGACAAATTTAGCCTTCTAGCTCCATAGAGCCCCATTCATTCTGCACTCGCCCGCGATCACCCCCAGTGGAATTACGGTGGAACTGCAACCATGTTCGATACAATGGGGGTTAATGGAGAGTGGTAAGGCTCGTCGTAGACGGGCTCTGGTATGCCGCATTTTCAGACTGCGCATGAGCTGTGTGTCCACAAGAGCTGACTCGTTGCCTGTATTTTCCTTTGTCAAACTCGGGTGTGGAATGAATCTGCTGTTACCAACACTCTGAGAGCTTCATTTATGCAGAAGACATCACACTAGGTTACACATATCAGGACCTTAAGATGATGCTGCTGATTGGTGGCCTTATTATCCTATAGAGATTTGTAATATGAATAGATTAACCCTTTGGCGCATAGCGGTCACTACAGTGGACAGCTATTTAAAAGATATTTTCTCCTAAATGCAATGGTTTCTATGGTGGAATTGCGTATCAGCTGTTAGAGTGCTCTCTGCTGCTCCCCTCCATCGAGGTTTATGCAGATTGTCAGTTATTGTTGCTGAACACATATTAATACTAGCATAATGACATGGTAATACCAGTCCTGCGTCCTTGAAGAAGTATGGAGACTCACAAAAATGTTCATGCCCTAAGAAGAGTAAGAACACACAAGAAAGAAAATCTTGACTCAGGCTTTCATAATTCATGCATCAAAGGGCTAAGGAAAACACTACAGACTAGCGCATTAAATAAAAAAATATAAGTATATCAACTGAAAAACACTGTCATAAAAAAGTAATCATTTTACGGACCATGTATGACTTTTTTGTTTGGTTATAACCAATAAATTGGTAGGGATACGTTTTACTTTGAAAATCCCCAACAAGACACAGCGGAAGTGTAATGTGATTGGACGATGCCAGTGACGATCACGCGACCAATAGGAAAACAGCTGGACAGACATATAGCTGAGGTTGTGAGGCGTTTGGTGTGATTTGTTTGTGAATTAGCGGCTGAGTAAAAAGCACACAGAATGTCTGGAAGAGGCAAAACTGGCGGCAAGGCTCGCGCCAAGGCCAAGACTCGCTCTTCTCGTGCGGGACTCCAATTTCCGGTGGGTCGTGTCCACAGGCTGCTGCGCAAAGGTAACTATGCAGAGCGTGTGGGTGCCGGTGCCCCGGTGTACCTGGCGGCAGTGCTGGAGTACCTGACGGCTGAGATTTTGGAGTTGGCCGGGAACGCCGCTCGCGACAACAAGAAGACCCGCATCATCCCGCGCCACCTACAACTGGCCGTCCGCAACGATGAGGAGCTTAACAAGCTGCTGGGCGGAGTCACCATCGCTCAGGGCGGCGTGTTGCCCAACATCCAGGCCGTACTGCTGCCCAAGAAGACCGACAAGCCGGCCAAGGCCAAGTAGACCCAAAGCTCTGCGCACAACACAAAGGCTCTTTTCAGAGCCACACACCACTCAAACAGCGAAGCCTCAGTCTGCAAAATATTATGTGCTGAATGAATTACCTGCGAAATTTTAGAACTGTGTGCCTGCAGTTTAAAAAAACAAACAAAAAAAACACTGCTACTAGCAAATAGCGTTTCTAGGAATAAAAGCCAGGTTTCACAACGCGCTCATAAGTAAACGATGAAGGACCTGATCTGTAACTTAAACATGTTGAATTTTGATTGTGCTCGGTATGGATTGACGCATATTGTAGATAAAAAGGCCTGACACACTGGGAAGCCTTAAACGGGGCGCCTGTAACTTTGATATGTTGGAGCGCCAACTTTCAAGGCAGCCAGAGGAGAAAGAAAGCCTAACGCCCGACCCCCTGACTGTGCCGCTGCCTTTCCCCGGCCAAGTCATTATTCAAATATCCCGCCCTTTTCTCTAAACTATGTATCAACAATCTGCAGGGTCTTTCCTTACATAGACATTTCGGAGCTTGTGGCAGTTCTTAAAATTCCTGCCCCAACGTGATTAAACACAGTCTATACTCTATAGCTACTAGAGGAACAATGCGGGAATATTTTAGGCGGCCGTGCATATGTGTGTATTGCAGTTAAAACAGGAATAGCACGGAAATATTCCAGGCCGATTTTTCCACCTGAGCGAGAACCCTCTTAGACCTGCTGGAGTAATTCAAAAATAGGAGCTAACAGATGGGAAAAAGTTCTTCAGTGACTGGCAGCTGCATTCAAATGAGGCTGGAGTGAGAGAGGATGGCTCCTTTTGTTAAAAGCCTGCTGCCTGTTACATGCCGTTTTATTCATTTATTTATTTTTTGGCGTGGGAAGAGGACAGTGAAAGTAAGAATTTCACGGCCTGTCTGTCTGTGTTAAATGCTACATGTTTATTCACATGTGAGCGGGAAATGTGAAGAGAACTGGGCAGGCGACATGCTTTTGCAGAGAACAGTATGTGGCACATGCCGGTGTGGCTGCAAAGCTCGGCCAATCATATGAGGGAAACAGCACAGCTTCATTTGCATGGGGTGAGCACAAAACAGAGGCACGCGTTTTAGCGGTTTCACATGATTGTTTGACCGCTGCCAGATCTCATCATGCCTGAGCCAGCCAAGTCAGCGCCCAAGAAGGGCTCGAAGAAAGCCGTGAGCAAGACCGCCGGCAAGGGCGGCAAGAAGCGCAGAAAGACCAGGAAGGAGAGCTATGCTATCTACGTGTACAAGGTGCTGAAGCAGGTCCACCCTGACACCGGCATCTCGTCCAAGGCCATGGGTATCATGAACTCTTTCGTCAACGACATCTTTGAGCGTATCGCCGGCGAGGCGTCCCGCCTGGCTCATTACAACAAGCGCTCCACCATCACTTCCAGGGAGATCCAGACCGCCGTCCGCCTGCTGCTGCCCGGGGAGCTGGCCAAGCACGCCGTGTCCGAGGGCACCAAGGCCGTCACCAAGTACACCAGCTCCAAGTGAGCAGCTCAGCTTTCTCTACAAAAACAAAGGTCCTTTTTAGGGCCACCCACCTTCTCAACAGAGCTCCTTTCTGTTGTGTTTTCTGAAAGTAATGGAAGATAATCAGTATGAACATAAGTAAACCTTTGAGTACAATATATAAATATTTCTTAGTGGCTATTTGACCACTTTTGTGACTTAAATTCTCCCTCCGCATCACATCCTTGCTGAGGGCATTTGCTCTTTGAACGATACCTTACTGAAATTCCGTATTTTGTCTAATTGAAATGTACATGCAGATGGATTAAGGACTTCTTTACCAGATCGCCCACAGATGGCGGATGGCGGGTTGTCACTCCTTCGTCATGACTGTCAGCACTGGAATCCCACAGAGTTGTGTGCTGAGTCCTGTTCTCCATATGCACCTACAGCACAAACCAAACCAGCCTTTACCCCTGAGCCATCAAAGAAATGAACTCTTAAATAATACCCTTCACAGGCAGAGTGCAATAGAAAACATTCACTGGGTTGTGCAATATACCGTGCAACCATTTTATTTTTGTATTATAACTATTATTAATATGACAGGTAATGGTTGCGTACATTTTAATCGTTTTAGTCTTTTTTTTTTTTTTTTTAATCCTTTATTTTGAAGTAAAGGCTTCAACAGGAACAGGCGACTGATTTTTTCTGAGGCTTGACACCTCCCGGCGGCGGAGGAGGAGGGTTGAGTTGGAACTAGTGGCGGGCTCTCTCCTCCAATCATCAACAGTGATGTCAGCAGCTGACCAATCAGCTCACAGGTGTATGTCGGCGCTGCTAATATAAGCTGGAGTTTTGTCTTTCAAGAAGCATTTCTTCTGTAGTTTTTGTGGAAGAGGAAGCTTTCTCATCATGGCTAGAACGAAGCAGACCGCTCGTAAATCCACCGGAGGCAAAGCTCCCAGGAAGCAGCTGGCCACCAAGGCCGCCAGGAAGAGCGCCCCGGCCACCGGTGGCGTCAAGAAGCCTCACCGCTACCGGCCCGGCACCGTGGCTCTGAGGGAGATCCGCCGCTACCAGAAGTCCACCGAGCTGCTCATCCGCAAGCTGCCCTTCCAGCGCCTGGTAAGAGAGATCGCCCAGGACTTCAAGACCGATCTGCGCTTCCAGAGCTCGGCCGTCATGGCTCTGCAGGAGGCCAGCGAGGCTTACCTGGTCGGCCTCTTCGAGGACACCAACCTGTGCGCCATCCACGCCAAGAGGGTCACCATCATGCCCAAAGACATCCAGCTGGCCCGCCGCATCCGCGGAGAAAGAGCTTAGACTCAGCCGCCGCCGCGACGACACACAACGGCTCTTTTAAGAGCCACACACTCTCTTCAAGAGATTCAAGCCTTTATTCAGCCCTCTCCTCTACAGTAATGTCACTCTATCCCTATAAAACAGCAGCATGGGTGGGGATTGCCGCTAAAAGCAAACAAGCAGGGACTGACGCTTCAATTACATGTTGACCACATCTCACTGACCACAATGTGACATTTACATGACATAGGGGAGTTACAATACAAAGTCAATTCATGTGACAAAGCCTTATTGACACCATTCCCTGTGCACTTTGCCCTTACACAATAGGCTGTGGCAGGTCTTTGATAATTTTCTGATATCAAACCACATGGAAGTTGATACTTGACAGAAAACACTAACTGTGCTGACTGCACAGCATAGCATTTTCACCTTACACTGACAGACTGGTCCAGGACCGTTTCAATTTCACTGACTGGAAAGACACTTGTAGTACAATTAATACAATTTCTTAATAGATTTTATTTAAAGATTTTACAACATTTCTTTCATTTTAGGTCAGTATGTCTGATCTCAGACCATTGCCATTTCTCTGCTGCATTTTCACCCAAAGATGGTAAGACCTGTTATGTTACACTAACCCTAACTACTATAACCTTAACCCTATAAATATATTACACTATATATGATTTACTTTTCGCTCCCATTGGCCAAATGAATGGATGGATGAATAACGTACTCACCAACTAACTAAATAAACCTTTAAAATAACTAGGTAGCTTTTTTTTTTTTTTATTATATAGCCTCTAGGTTGTCTCAAGCAGACACACAGAATTTCTGTGTGTGTGTGTGTGTGTGTGTGTGTGTGTGTGTGTGTGTGTGTGAGCCACACTTATCTCTCCTGCCTCTGATGCAACATTTTAGGGAGAAATGTGGCCAAGGTGAGCCTTCCTCCACGGTCAATGTGTGAGGTTCTGAGCCACCAAAACTATTTGGGGTGCTGACAGGAACAAGTGGTAAAAAAAAAATAAAGGTCCCAAAAATAAATAAATAAATAAATAAATAAATAAATAAATAAATAAATAAATAAATAAATAAGAGAAGGTCCTGGGTTCGATTCCCACCCAAGGTCCTTTCTGTGTGGAGTTTGCATTCTCTCCCCGTGTCTGCGTGGGTTTCCTCCGGGCACTCCGGTTTCCTCCCACTGTCCAAAGACATGCAGGTTAGTTGAATTGGAGAAGCTAAACTGCCCCTAGGTGTGAGTGTGTGTGTGAATGTCAGTGTTTGTCTGTCTGCCCTGTGATGGACTGGCGACCTGTCCAGGGTGTTTCACTGCCATGAATGAATGATAAATAAATAAATACACGAAGACATGGCAGAATACATGTTTTGTTTTTGTTTGTTTGTTTTTTCACAAACAAAAAAACATGTAATTTTTCCAATAATTATTTGTGGTAGTAGTCGTAGTAGTGGCAGTCATACTCTTCATAGTAGTAGAATGTGAATGTCTTAATTGAACTACTACTTCTACTACCAATGATAATTATACTGATGGTTAAAAAGAAAGTGCAGTTTGTTAAGGTGCATGTTACTGTTAAAGTATTTGCAACACAGACTGTATTTATTTTTGTCCGAAAACAAATTCGGAATTATGAATACTGTAGAAACACACCCTGACTACATACGTGAAGTTTACAGCATAACCCTCCTATGATAGAGACGCAGTGACATATATGAATGTCTGCAGATGGTTTAGATATATTAGTTTCTTCTCTGAGGACTCATGGTGAAGTAACAAATATGTGTGTGTGAGCCGCAGCGACCATCTCTCCTTGAAGGTGTGCTGATCAGTCGCCACGGGCCACCGCCATCATGAGTGTGTTTGCTGACAGCGAAACAGCTTCAGTTTAATACAAAACGATCGGCAGCACATTTGTGTTTTGACGTTTATTCTGTTTAGAAACGTGTTGGCCGTCACGGAAAGCGCTTTTGCTGTGCCTCTGGTGCACTTTAAAACATTTTCGAGAGAAATGTGGCCGAGCTGAGCCTCCCTCCGCGGTGAATATGTGAGGTTTGGAGCCTCCCAGAAGAAAACGCTGAAACCTTCAGGGCTCTGCATGACTTCGATATGACGAGACGCGAGTCTGCTGTCGGCTCCAGCCGCTCGTTGCTTTCAGGGTTTCTTCCAGACGTGTATTTGAGGCCCTTTTGTGCGAGAAGAAAACACAAATGACTCGATAATCCGGCTGCAGAGGAGAGCGGCGGACTGGGTGAGTCTACACGGTTCTCATGCCGTGTATAAGTCCCGCCTCCTGGCTCGAGCTCGGTATTAGTCCAGTCACACTCCGCTTGCTGTGAATTGACCAGACGACAGGAGACAAGAAAATGGCAGAAGTAGCTCCAGCTCCGGCCGCGCCCGCCGCCGCGCCGGCGAAGGCCCCGAAGAAGAAGAGCACCAAGCCCAAGAAGACCGGCCCCAGCGTCGGGGAGCTCATCGTGAAAGCCGTGTCCGCATCTAAGGAGCGCGGCGGCGTCTCTCTGGCCGCCCTCAAGAAGGCTCTGGCCGCCGGCGGCTACGACGTGGACAAGAATAAGGCCCGCGTCAAGATCGCCGTCAAGAAGCTCGTCATCAAAGGCACGCTGCTCCAGACTAAGGGCACCGGAGCCTCCGGATCCTTCAAGCTCAACAAGAAGATCAAGGCCGACAAGCCCAAGAAGAAGCCCGCCGCGGCCAAGAAGCCCAAGAAGCCTGCCGCCAAGAAACCCGCCGCGGCTAAAAAGCCCAAGAAGCCCGCGGCAAAGAAGCCCGCCGCCGCCAAGAAGACGCCCAAGAAGGCCAAGAAGCCAGCGGCTCCCAAGAAAGCCGCCAAGAGCCCCAAGAAGGCGCCCAAGAAGCCAGCCGCCAAGCCCAAGAAGCCAGCCGCCAAGCCCAAGAAGGCCGCCGCCAAACCCAAGAAGCCTGCCGCCAAGAAGGTCGCCAAGCCCAAAGCCAAGAAGGCGGCTCCCAAGAAGAAGTAAAGCCCAACACACTTCCACGCTACAACCATAAAGGCTCTTCTAAGAGCCACACACTGCTCACCCAAAAGACCAAACCCTTACCTCACCCCCTAATCTAAGTCTCATTAATCAATAAAAAAAAGGACATATTCATTTCCATTCAATACAAATGACCAAGCTGCTCTCCTCCACCCACGGCCTCAACACTACATCATGACCATACAGGGACAGATACAGGAAATCATTCCTGACACAAGCCATCGCACTGTACAACAAATCACATCTGTCAGACAGACTCACAACTGTCTGCTGTATAGTTCTGTTTTTAACGCTCCATTACCCAGCACACTTATAGTCTTTATTGTATATATTTAGCCTTTATTCTTTTTTATTTAACTTTATTATGTTTCTACTGTTGCTGCTGGAACACCAGAATTTCCCTGGTTGGGATCAATAAAGTATATCTATCTGTCTATCTATCTATCAATACTTACTTCTTCATTTCGACTACAAAACACACACACACACACACACACACACACACACACAGACCCCACATATTCACACTTCGCGTGACATCCAAACAGCTCAGCCATCCAGACAGCAACCAACTCACATTAAAAAAACAAAAAACAAAAAACAAACAAACAAAAAAACACAGGGCATCCGGAAATAGAAACCAGGATTTTAAAAATGCCCTTCATAAGAGTGGGAAAGTTCACTTCAACTTCACAACAATCACAACAAACCCTTGTGTTATGCTCAAACTGTAAAAACAGCACCTCAAATCAATTCATGCTCTTTTTAATGTAACAGATTTTTTTTTAATGTCCGCATTGTAAAAGGACACATTTGCATCGTCTTCTGGCCTCATTTTATCTTGACACTTTTTGGAAACGAAAGCGCGATTACACTCTGGTAGCTTCTGCTAACTTGCTACAAGTACAGCTCCTTTAAAAAAAAAAAAAAAAGAGATGAGGAGGAGGAGGGGGCTGCTGAGCTCAGCACCGCCCAGCGCAGCTCGCCCTCCTTCTTCTCTTACGTCCGCACACAGAGCTTAAAAGCAGAAGCGTTCGCTCTGGCTTCACACATTCTCTTGTGATTCGCTACTTATCAAGCAGAGGAAAATGTCTGGCCGAGGAAAAGGAGGTAAGGGGCTCGGGAAAGGAGGCGCCAAGCGTCACCGCAAAGTTCTTCGTGATAACATTCAGGGCATCACCAAGCCCGCTATCCGCCGCCTGGCTCGCCGCGGTGGAGTCAAGCGTATATCCGGTCTCATCTACGAGGAGACTCGCGGGGTGCTCAAGGTTTTCCTGGAGAACGTCATCCGCGACGCCGTCACCTACACTGAGCACGCCAAGAGGAAGACCGTCACTGCTATGGACGTGGTGTACGCGCTCAAGAGGCAGGGCCGCACTCTCTACGGCTTCGGAGGCTGAACTGGACCGACACCGCTCAACAACATAAAGGCTCTTTTAAGAGCCGCCCACTCCCGTTTTCAGAGCTGCTCTCCTTTGTTTTTGTCACACACAACTTCAGTCATTTTACAGAAATTATGCACAACTTAAACCATAAAAGTAAATAGGCTGTATGCAGTATTTTGTTCTGCGTGCTACTTCACATGTTAATGTTGATTTGTCTTTAAAATAGGTTTTATTTCACTGATAATTTAAGCATACAAGACACAGTATTTAATTGTTGCAGATCAGTTGTTTTTCTCTGAAATTGGTGTGAAATTAAACAAAGTTTATGACTATAATGCAAATTGTGCTATTGTCATTTCTTTGTAGTTGCACTGTACTTTGTATCATGTTCTTTGTACTTAAATAAGAAGCTCGGTAAACCGCTGAAACGAACATGGATTACAGAGTTGTACCGAAGCATGCGTCAGCTATATGCTTGGACTCTACAGCTCAAATGGGCATTTTCAAGAAATAGACGGAGCCGCTACATAATTCAAGTAAAAGAGAAATAATTATTTATTTATTTATTTATTTATTTATTTTAAAAAGGGGCATACCATTTGTTTAACATAACATAAAATGTGACTTGTGCTATTCTTTTATTTCTCTGTGTAGTTGCAGACACAGCTCTGCTGCCGCTAGCTGAAGCCACACAGCGATTCAACCTCGTCTCAGTTCTCGGTTAGCACAGAAACCTGTTCTCGTCCTTGAGCCATGGCCAGAGCTAAGCAGGCCGTCTCGACATCCACCGGAGGAAAAGCTCCCGGGAGGCGGCCGGACACCAAGGCTGCCAGCAAAAGCGCCAGCCGCAACGGCAGCAGCTTGAAAAACAACCTGAGCAGCACTGACTCACAGTGTCCATGGGAGTCGAGCTGAAAATAATGCTGCTCACCTAGAAATCACTCAGTGGACAAGGACCAAACAGCCTCTAGGCGTATTACTGCCCTCCACTGGTGTCTTGTTTAACTAGATCTTCCCATAGACTCCAGTATCATGCAGGAACTGCAGTACTGCCTTGGAAATCATCTGGTGGTTCTCATTACGGCCAAATAAAGAAAGAACAGCAAAAGCCTCCACTCCTAGCTCTGACATCCTTATAAATAGACGGTGTCTCTCTGTGATGTAATTACTGCACTCTAGGAACACATGCTTTTGGCTTCCCACACTGACATAGCTCTGTGTCATGTTTTCCTATTATAAATAGGTTCTGATTTAACCCACAGTGCCCCAACCTCAGCTTGCACAGCTTAACTGCACCTCTACCTCTACGAGATGAAATGTTACAAGAGCATTTCCTAGAGATTTTAGGTTGGACAGAGAAATAGTGCCTCCCTTTATCCTCCCTCTCCCAGCCTGCTTGCCACTCCTTTATTAAATCCTCTTTAATTAATCCCCTCAGTTCTACCCTCCCCAGGGGCATGTGAATATCTATTTCTCTGTCCAAACTTTCCTTTGCTAGTAGATCCACGAGAACAAGTTTTCTGTTGGGTTCCAGGGCACCCTGGAATCCAACAGAATGTTACATCACATCCTAATGTAACCGGTTGAGATGCTACTCTGCGTTGTAGGAAGAGAAGTCTCAGATGAGGACACCTTCGGAGGCAGTCTCCATTTATTTCACACCTGACAAAAGGCATAAAAAAACATTTCCCTCCGGTCAGCTCCGCCAAAACACTGCACCCCTCTCCCATGGATGTCAACAACAAAAGGGGAGGTAAGGGCGCGAAAACACAATATATAGGGGCGGTGTCACACAATATAAGAACTTCGGGGTACAGACTCAAATGTATGTTCCTGTTCCTATGCACTGACTTGGAGGCCCAATCTGTCAGGTATTAAAGAAAATAAATAAAAATAAAATAAATTTAAAAGGCATACAGATTTTGTGTAATTATAACAATAACAATAATAATAACAATAACTACCGTACATAATATTGTATGCATGCACATATTTATGCTGCACAGCTGACCCTGTTACACTAACCCTATTCTACACATAATACTTAGTATTTCTATTACTAAGTCAGGGCAAGCTTTGCTTTTACCTCCTCTTAAGGCTGCTGCAGAGTCAGAGAATATGACAAGCTCTTTTGGCTTCTCCTCCTCCACCCACTTTAGAGCCCAAATGATTGCCATTAATTCTATAGTAAAAACTGAGCTATCATCAGATATTCAGATGCTAAACTTCAGCTCAGGCTGCTCTACATAGACCCCAAACCCTGCTCTCCTACTAACTGGATCTCTGGATCCATCAGTGAATACTAGTGCAATGTTGGGCAAACTTCTTGGAAAATGTAGTGAGCTAAGCTACCAGTTACTCCACATTACAGTTTTTCTCAATTGCTAAAACACTAAACCCTATTGTCTGAATCAAATGCTCCATTGCCTGAACCCACTGATTGAATCAGTCACTCTTTTGGCAAAACCATAAGCACTTTTCACCTGTTAGACACAACTTACCAACACATTTTCATTGTGATGCACCTGTGTTGCAGAATGGTGAGCACTGGTGGCAAAAGTCAAACACAAGTAAAGCACTGGTGTTACTGGTTGAACACAACAACTCAAAATTGATCACACTTGTGGCTAATGATGTGAGGGAACATATATAAGCCAGTTCAGAGAGCACTGCTGTGTGAGGCACTACAATGGATAGAAGTCTGAGAGGAGGAGTTCGTGTGAGAGGTGGTCGAGGTGGTCGAGGTGGTCAGCGAAGACAAAGAGCAGTAATATCTGATGAAATCAGAGCTACTGTGATTGACTGCTCAGTAGTGTTTTTAATTTTGATTGACTTGGGGCACAATTTGACACATTGTTCAGTGAGGTGAAAGTTTGGTTTTGCAAGAGCAGTCTGAGGTTTTGTGAATGTAGCTTGAAAATTGGGTTTTGTGTTCACAGTTTAGAGAAAAGGAGAGCAACTTTCAAGAAATGTGTCTTAGCAATCAAGAAAAACTGTAAATGAAGCTTCACAAAGCTGAAGCTCCCCTCCAGAGAAATGTAGCAAGCTAAGCTACAACACAGTGACAACGTGTAGCTTAACTACATCAAAGCTACTTTTTTTTTTTTTTTTTTTAACATCGAACCAACTTCATTCCAAGTCATTGCTATCTTAGTGATCGATAAAACTGTCAGGCAAAACAAAAATGTTCAGTTCAATAGTTTATGAAACTGTGCTCTCTCTGCTTTTACTGCTACAAAACATGTCAACAAAAACAAACAACATGCTTCACATAATATCAAAAAGCAGGTGTTGTGTATATGCTAATGTTGGGGAATGTGTATATATGTTTGTGTGTGTGTCTGCATGTATGTTTGTGTGCACACCTGTGTTTGCATGTATGCTAAAATTAGGGCACATTCGGAAGACAATAATGACAATGTTTAAAGTCAATAAGTTTGTTCAAATCACAGGAGCAAAAGAAGAAACCCTGCTCCGAACAATAACAGCTTGGCAAAAAAATGACGAGAGAGAGAGAGAGAGAGAGAGAGAGAGAGAGAGAGAGAGAGAGAGAGAGAGATATTCTTCCTCTGCATTCAAATGTTTTTTTTTTCCTTATTAATGGATGTGGAGGCCAGGCATCCTGATCTTTCTTACCACAGGTGCTTGTTCACGCAACACAACAGAAGTTTCTCAACATCGGCATCTCCCTCCTTCACTGTCATCTTTGTCACCTGCGTGCTCGTGTCCCGCTGCAGCAGTTTCACTACTTAACCCTTATAAGGTATTCGGGTCTGTGGGACCCGTTTTCAGTTTTTAGCTTAAGAAAAATGATACTAAAAATTATTTTTTGCGCGTGTGTGTGTGCGTGTGTGTGTGTGTGTGTGTGTGTATTGTGTGGGAGAGAGAGAGAGAGAGTGTGGGAACACGTGCACACTGTGGGTGCACCTGTTCCCGCACAAGGTTGCAACATTGTTAGAAAATTGGAGTACCCAACACTAACTGCACCCACATTCCCACACATTTCACCCTCTGTCTTGTGGGAACCAATCTCGGGGACTTGACGCTATAGATAGCTCTGTCAGTGTGGTGCCATACCACAACTGATCAAGATGGCAAAGCGATTTTCTGTTCAGACTGCCTTACAATTGATATTGGAAGAGAGAGAAGGTGATGATGATGATGCAGAGGAAGAGGTTTCAGAATGTGAGGATCACATTCCTGAAAATTCTGAGTCTGACACTGAGTTTGAAGAGGAGGATGAGTATCAGCCAACTCAGAAGCGTAAAAGAGCCTCTGGACCAGCCCTTCAGCAAACCAGGACGATGTGAGCAGCCAGGACCAACCCATGAGCAACCAGGCCCAGGACCAGCCCATGAGAGGCCAGGATCAGTCCGTCAGCCGCCTCCCAAACACAAGCGCACCTCAGGACCAGCAGGCCAGCAGCCAGCCCCAGGGCCAGCTGGTGAGCAGCTTGCAAATGACAACATATGGATGTCAAGAAATGGCAGAATTGAATGGTCTTCGTTTTCAAGAAATGAACCGCCCCGCATAGCTGCCAATGTGACGAGTGTTAGTAAAGATCTTTATCTTCTCATTATTCTAGATTGTGGCCAGCAACACAAAGAAGCGCTGTGAGGTGTGTGGACCCAAGATGGACAGAAAAATACAACATACATGCACCCAGTGCAAGAAGTACATCTGCAATGCACACACAGTGAAACTCTGCACCTATTGTATGGCATAGTCTGGTATGAAATGGCCGTGTTCAATTGGGCTAATGTTTTGTTCAGACAGATTTTATGTGTAAATGTTAGGTTACATATGTTTGCATCTGTACATGCATGGCCCTGAATACTTGTCATGGCACCTGTTAGATTAAAAATGACTTTGCAGAAGTGTAACTATCAGCCCATGAAAAATATTTTTTCAAGCAGATACTCTAGTTACAACATGATTGAGCTAGTAGGACTAGTTACCATCAGATCTTAAGTAAATCCACTGAAACGGAGAGAATACTGGCAAAAAACTTTATATTTTGAGAGCGAAATGCCCACAGTCTAAATACATTTTGATTATACATTTTATTTTGTTGGTAATAGTTGTATAGTTGCGTTATTAATAATGCTTAAATATATGTTTAAAAATAGCATCCATGCAAGGTTCCTTAAAAAATCATTATTTAGCCTAATAAATATTCATTAAAATATAAATGGAAGTTCATAATCGGAATTTTATATTCAGTATTCAATTTCATCATCCTGAAAAACCCAGAGACCCACCCCACACCCCCAGGCCCTCCCTCACAGGCTGAACTTGGGGGTACTTGGCTGAAAAAATATTTCATAGGGGGTACATCACTGAAAAAAGTTTGAGAACCACTGGCCTAACCTGCCCTATGGACCCCACGGCCCTGGACAAAGGTTTGTGACAGGTGGATTTTTGCGGAAATCAAGAATCATGTCTTTTGTTTTAGACACATTAAGTTGTAGGTAAGAGTCATCACAACAACTAACAAAATAGTCAAGAACAGGTCCATGGCCCACCTCATGGTCTTGCAAGAGGCTGGCAATCACAGAGTCATCAGCAAATTTTATTATAAACCTTGATTCAAACATGCTCTTACAGTCATTAGTGTAAAGCATGAACAGAAGCAGGGACAAGACACACCCCTTGGGTGAGCCTAGTATGCAACATAACAGGGTCTAGGTGACTAGAGGTATTCCTAGCAATATCATACCTGGTTGGCCTCCCATCATTTATCACTACCAACCCATGCTTGTCTAAAAAGTCTTCTACTACAACCCCATTACTGTCCCTTTGCACACTGCTCCATAAGGGGTTATGTACATTAAAGTCCTCAGCCCATATTACCGGGCACCTTACCTTCTTCATTATCATCATCAAAATCTGACAGTATCATACAATTGCAGGGGTTATAGAAGTTAATCACAGTAACACTCTTTTTATTATTACTGCCTTCCTTGCTGTTTCCATTCTCACCTTCAGTGTTGTTATTTCCATCCCCATTATCATTATCACTACTATTAACTCCACCTCTGTGATTTTGACTATCCCAAATCTCCACAGCAATACACTCAAGGTTTCCATTTATTCCCACTCTTCTATACTGCAGCCCATTCTATCAGCCTCCACTGACTCCCTTAGTATTATTTCTGCCCTATCCAGTCTCAAGCTCTCATATCCTGGGATTACAAAATCTAGGCATGGCCACAGCCATATCTCTTGAACACAAATCACTTCTGGCTCATTCTCAAGCCTATCAATAAACTTCTTTAATTCCTTGTATTTTTCACTAAACTCCTGGCATTTCATTGGAGAACACAGAACATAACAGTACTAATAACCCCCCCAATCATCAGCTATATCTTCTTCCCCCTCTCTTTCCTCCCTCTTCCTCTGCACTTTCTTCCGTACCTCTGACATGTGCTGGAATAATTTCTCTGGTACATGTTTTGCCCCAAGGAATCTATCAGCTGCCCCCACCACTTCCCAGATGACATCTGAGCTGTTGGGAATTTTGATGCAAAAATTTGCTTAGCTGCTGCTAATACCTCAACCATAAATGACAGAAACGACTCCTTACTCATTACCAACATATCTGGTGGAAACCTGTTTGGCTCAGCTCTTTTGCTCCCCAGTGTTACACTCCTCCTTCTCTCCTTTCTGTGCTCTCTTGTCACTGTCTGAACTGCCTCGGCATAAGACACCTTATCTCGCTCCCTCACAGCCTGCACCTGCCTGGCCTTGGTGTGCTCATATCCCCCATATGCCGCCCCATGGTCCCCCCCACAATTAGGGCACTTAGGAGCATCTGCTTTACACTCCTTTATTCCATGATCCCCACCACACTTTGCACACCTTTTCTTGCCACGACAGGAGTCTGCGATGTGCCCATACCTTTGACAGTTATAGCATCGCAGCTGTGGTCTTACATACTCCCTCACCTGATATGCCGTAGAGCCAAGACAGACCCTCCCTGGAAGCTGGGTGGAAAACATATTATCATGTGAATTTCTTGTTTACCCGGTAGTGCGGTAGTGCCCATTAAATTAGGAAAACTCATTAAATATGAAGCAAAAAATAAATGAATAAAATTAAATAATAATAATAATAATAATAATAATGATAATCATTTATTTAGAGACATTAAACATTGCCCCCCCCACCCCACCCCCCTTTTTTTTTTTTTTTTTTTTTAAATTTTATTTTATTATCCAAAATGTCCTGTTCTGACAAACCAGCAAACATCCCGTAAACCACCCCTTTACTTCCCTGGCTTTCTCTAGGGGTTATTTTTATCCTCTCTACTTTGGTAGAGCCCCCCCGGCTCCGTTGTGGAAGAGATACATGCCTCCCGACTCCGTTCCCCTTGCACTGTCCTACTCCTGCACTATTCTAATAAAGTACAGAACTGAAACAAAATGCAAAAGGAAAGAATTGCACAGAAATATTTATGATTGGTTATGGTTAAGATTCAAGCACATTTTGACTCCATTTCAGGACAAAAACTACAAAAATCTAGGCGAAAAACGTCAGATCACATCTATATTTCTCTGTTTACTAAATATTTTGGGTGGATTTTTCTTGCCAATTATTTTTTTTCTCAATTCTTGAAGGGTGCACTTTAAGATTCTGCCAGGAACTAGGCTGAAGTAATGTCCCATGGGGTTCATTTGAACCCTTTCTTACACATATCCTAACCAAACCCCAAATAGGAAAAAAAAAGAAAATAGTATAACTTTTGAAGTGCTCATCATAAAGAGACGAATGAACACAATTTTCCATACAAGTTTGGCCAAAAGGAATGCATTAAAATGGTTAATAGAAAGATTCAAGCACATCTTGACTCCAAATTGCACAAAAACAACAAGCGGACTGATAGTCCAGCAGCTACGCGCAATATTTTGATGGAATCGTGCACTTTACAATACAAGAATTAAATTTGGCACACTGTTAGAGCATGCCCTAAGGGTCATTTTTGGCTATAGGGCCATTGCAGATTTGTCACGTGGCAACCGTGGCAACCATTTTTTCAAAATGGCTACTCATTTGGCATCAATTTCCTTAAACAAATATCAATACTAACAAATAAGAATTGGGGGTGCATGCATAACTTTCAGCTGTTTTAGATTACTTCACTTACTATGTGCTGAGACACCCCGGTGCCTGGCGGTGTATTGAGCTGGCCCGTGTCACGTGATGGCCCGACAGCACAGCCAGCAAGAGAGGCTTGAATGCGGGAGCCGGAGGAACACACAGAAAATAATGGCTGATCGGTCTTTTTTTTTCTTTTTTTGACAAGAAAAGTGCAAGAAAACAACAATAACAGTGAAAATGTGCAAATATTTGTTCATATTTAATTTATTCCATTCATATTTATGTTATTTATTTTAATTTTAGTTTTATTATGCATTGACCATAATAAATATGGTATAAGTGGTCTGTATTTGTCATGTAATTTGTCTTAAATGCAATAATATTTTGAATGAAAAAAATTGCAAATAAGAAATTCACTATCGGTATCGATGAAAATGCAAGAAAAAAGTATTGGTATCGTATCGAATCCTAAAAGTGTAGTATCGCCGATCCCTACAAGGGATGTAACACAAGCTGCCAGGAGGGAGAACGGCTCAGCTTTGTTCTCATAAATATGTAGATACTCCGGCCAATTTCCAGAAATGGCACTGGATGGCTCAACACGTTGACGAAATCCCTTCCCTCTCTTGCTGCATGTTTCAGCCTTCAGCGTTTCTGTATTATTGCTGTATTATTAAACTGCATCGGAATATGGTGTGCATGTAACCATAGTCAGGTTTTGTGTGCATGAAGTGTAGAGACACATACAAAACCTACACAAACAGAATACTGAAATTACATTTCTCACGAGAAAAAAAAAAAAAAATCTTAAAAAAGGAGCTCTACTGAGAAGGTGGGTGGCCCTGAAAAGGACCTTTGTGTTTGTAGAAAGCTGGGCTGCTCACTTGGAGCTGGTGTACTTGGTGACGGCCTTGGTGCCCTCGGACACGGCGTGCTTGGCAAGCTCCCCGGGCAGCAGCAGGCGGACGGCGGTCTGGATCTCCCTGGAAGTGATGGTGGAGCGCTTGTTGTAATGAGCCAGGCGGGACGCCTCGCCGGCGATACGCTCAAAAATGTCGTTGACGAAAGAGTTCATGATGCCCATGGCCTTGGAAGAAATGCCGGTGTCGGGGTGGACCTGCTTCAGCACCTTGTACACGTAGATGGCGTAGCTCTCCTTCCTGGTCTTTCTACGCTTCTTGCCGCCCTTGCCGGCGGTCTTGTTCACGGCTTTCTTCGAGCCCTTTTTGGGCGCTGACTTGGCTGGCTCAGGCATGATGCAGTCTCGCTGCGGTCAAACAGCTGTATGAAGCCGTAAATTGCGTGCCTCTTTTTTTCTGCTCACCCCATGCAAATAACGCTGTGCTGTTTCCCTCATATGATTGGCCGAGATTTGCAGCCACACTAGGCATGCGCCACACACTGTTCTCTGCAAAAACATGTCGCCTGCCCATTTCTCTTCACATCTCACCTTCCCGCTCCACATGTGAATAAACATGTAGCATTTAACACAGACAGACCGTGAAATTCTTACTTTTACTGTCCTCTTACCACGCCAAAATAAATAAAGTAATTAATGAAACGCCATGTAACAGGCAGCGGGTGTTTAACAAAAGGAGCCATCCTCTCTCACTCCAGCCTCATTTGAATGCAGCTGCCAGTCACTGAAGAGCTTTTTCCCATCTGCTAGCTCCCATTTTTGAATTATTCCAGCAGGTCTAAGAGGGTTCTCGCTCAGGTGGAAAAATCGATCTGGAATATTTCCGTGCTATTCTTGCTGTAACTGCAATACACACATATGCACGGCCGCCTAAAATATTCCCGCATTGTTCCTGTACTAACTATCGCGTCAATGTGTGTTTCTCATGACAAAACATTGCACCCGTCATGTTTGGGGAAAAAAAAAGGCGGGATATTTTAATAATGACAACTTGGCGGGGGAATGGCAGCGGCAGTCAGGGGTCGGGCGTTAGGCTTTCTCCTCTGGGTGCTGTGAAAGTTGGCGCTCCAACATTTCAAAGTTAAGGGCGCTCCCTTTAGGCTTCCCAGTGTGTCGGGCCTTTTTTAAATCAACATCATGCGTCAATCCTGAGCACAATGCAAATTCAACATGTTGAAGTTACGTCCTTCACTATTTACTTGATCTTTAAACTGTGCGGCCTTTTCTGGAAATACTCCTTGCTTCAAGATCTTAGTGCATATTTTTTTTAACTTTTAAAAATACTTATTCACACGTTGTATAAGTAATACTATCCGTAAGTTTAACACTGTTAGTAACATTAAGGATCAAATATTTTGCAGACTGAGGCTTCACTGTTTGAGTGATTTGGATGGCTCTGAAAAGAGCCTTTGTGTTGTGCGCAGAGCTTTGGGTTTACTTGGCCTTGGCCGGCTTGTCGGTCTTCTTGGGCAGCAGCACGGCCTGGATGTTGGGCAACACGCCGCCCTGAGCGATGGTGACTCCGCCCAGCAGTTTGTTAAGCTCCTCGTCGTTGCGGACGGCCAGTTGTAGGTGGCGCGGGATGATGCGGGTCTTCTTGTTGTCGCGAGCAGCGTTCCCGGCCAACTCCAAAATCTCAGCCGTCAGGTACTCCAGAACTGCCGCCAGGTAGACCGGGGCACCAGCACCCACACGCTCTGCATAGTTACCTTTGCGCAGCAGCCTGTGGACACGACCCACCGGAAACTGGAGTCCCGCACGAGAAGAACGAGTCTTGGCCTTGGCGCGAGCCTTACCACCAGTTTTGCCTCTTCCAGACATTCTGCTTGCCCTTTACTCAGCAGCTGAATCACAAACAAATCACACCAAATGACTCACAATCTCAGCTTTATGTCTGTCCAGCTGGTTTCCTATTGGTGGCATGATCGTCACCGTCATCGTCCAATCACATTAGACTTTCGCTGTGCATTGTTGGGGATTTTCAAAGTAAATCCCCAACAATTCAAAGTCTCCCTACCAATTTATTGGTTACAACCAAACAGGGGCGCCGCCAGGAATTTTGGGCCCCATGAAAAAAAAAATATAGATGTATTTACTCGATGATGATTTAATAATTTTATATTAGTTTTTACCTATTTTTTGGGGCCCCTGTCAGGCAAGGGCCCTCGGAATTGTCCTAACTTTTCCCCCATATATGGCGCCCCTGCAACCAAATAAAAAAAAAAAATCATACATGCTCCATCCGTAAAATGATTACTTTTTTATGACGGTGTTTTTCAATTGCTATATTTATATTTTTTTTATTTCATGCTCTAGTTTATAGTGCTTTCCTTAATCTATTCATATTACAAATCTTTTTAGGATTATTAGACCGTCAATCAACACTATCACCTTTAGGTTCTGATATACATAAACACTGCTTTCTTTATTGTTAATGTACATTTAGCCGTTCTTTTGTCTTTTTTTATTCTTTGTCAGTCTCTCCTGTGCGAGCTGGTGGCTGGTTGATTGCAGCCACCTGACCAGGGCATGACGTGTTGGACTGACAACCACAGACTGTATACAAGTGTCAGTAGGTGACACCACCTACTGAGTCAGTAAGTGAAACTAGCCCTGCGTTCCAATATCCACACTACCATACTATTTAGTAGGGGAAAAAAAGATTTAGTATGTCCCAATACATAGTATGTCAGATGCAGTATGCCAAGAGTACCAGGATGTTCTACTACATCTGGTCAGATTTCGCAGTATGGATTTCAGCATGCTGCTCTGGTCATTCTGACCCACAATCCTATGCGCAGCAGACGTTACGTGGCACTGACTGAGCTGCATGTACAAGCCACGGCCACATACGGACGACAACAAAGCACACATATCGCACAAAACTCGTTCAGTGACAGCAGAAGCGACAGGAAGACAGAAGATCAGAAATATGACAGACGACAGCGCAGTATGAAACAGCACCGCCATTTTGACAGCAACATTCAAATGTGGAGCTACGGACGGCGGCGGAAGTGAGCAAGAGGGGCGGAGGTCAAGGATGATGTATGTAGTGTGTCCCAATAGTATGCATTCGCATGCATATTTCATACTAAACTACATACTTTGTAAGGGCAGCTGCAGTACATAATGAAAGTAAAAAGTATAAGTATGCGATTTGGAACGCAGGGCAAGTTTTAAGAACAGGGGGGAGATGCACAGGATGTGAGCGAACGCAAGCACAAAATTTCACAAACAGAAAACAAAGACTGAGAAATTAATTTTCAACATTTTTGGACAGATTTAACAAAGACACAGTACAGTGTAAAAGTCTTAGGCCACCAATAGATTTGTTGTTTTATTTCAGTCTGTTTTTTTTTTTTTTTTTAATTTGGCTAATTTGGCTCACACACACACACACACACACACACACACACACACACACACATCTATCTATCTACTATCTATCTATCTATCTATATATATATATATAGATAGATAGATATAGATAGATATAGATATATATATCTATATCTATCTATATCTATCTATCTATCTATATCTATCTATCTATATCTATCTATATCTATCTATATATCTATATATCTATATATCTATATCTATATATATGTATATATATATATAGATATATAGATATAGATATATATATATACAGTACAGGCCAAAAGTTTGGACACACCTTCTCATTCAATGCGTTTTCTTTATTTTCATGACTATTTACATTGTAGATTCTCACTGAAGGAATCAAAACTATGAATGAACACATGTGGAGTTATGTACTTAACAAAAAAAGGTGAAATAACTGAAAACATGTTTGATATTCTAGTTTCTTCAAAATAGCCACCCTTTGCTCTGATTACTGTTTTGCACACACTTGGCATTCTCTCGATGAGCTTCAAGAGGTAGTCTTACATATATGTAGTATATATATATATATATATATATAGAGAGAGAGAGAGAGAGAGAGAGAGAGAGAGAGAGAGATCATTACTAGTAAATAACAATAATAGTAAATAGAAATAACACATCGATAATATACTCATTTATATTCTCTTCATTATTGTTGTTGTTGTTCCCTTTATGAGCCCCATGGTGTTTTTGTCAGTGTAGTGGCTATCTTTAGTTTGCTTTGCTCGTATTTTCTTTCCTGTAACTTTCTTCTGCAATAACCACATTGCAGGGACGACATGATACTGCTTTACACGTTGAGTAGGCCGATGCTCGGTGGCAACACCAGCGGTAAAACAGCTGTAGCTGCAGCTGCAGCCCACTCGTTGGTTCACTCAAGAGCACCTTTCACAATAAAACTGCACTTCCTATTCCTTTGTTACACATCTACGGAAACCGTACAGAATGACAATGACGCTCAAAATAGCCCAAAATGCACAGCAATTAACTTGAATGACCAGTCAACAATATGCCCTGAGCTTATGCTGAAATATGTCCTCACATTAAACGAACAAAGATCATTAAAAATAGCTTGCGATAAACTGTGCTTACAGTCATCTTCCACTAACTTCCACTTCCACTGTTATTTCTTTTTACGTTTTATTTTGTTGGAACTAGTGGCGGGCTCTCCTCCAATCATAAACAGTGATGTCAGCAGCTGACCAATCAGCTCACAGATGTATGTCGGCGCTGCTCATAAAAGCCGGAGTTTTGTTTTCCAACTCAATAGTTCTTCTGTATTTTTTGTGGAAGAAATTATCTCGCCATGGCTAGAACTAAGCAGACCGCTCGTAAATCCACCGGAGGCAAAGCTCCCAGGAAGCAGCTGGCCACCAAGGCCGCCAGAAAGAGCGCCCCGGCCACCGGTGGCGTCAAGAAGCCTCACCGCTACCGGCCCGGCACTGTGGCTCTGAGGGAGATCCGCCGCTACCAGAAGTCCACCGAGCTGCTCATCCGCAAGCTGCCCTTCCAGCGCCTGGTAAGAGAGATCGCCCAGGACTTCAAGACCGATCTGCGCTTCCAGAGCTCGGCCGTCATGGCTCTGCAGGAGGCCAGCGAGGCTTACCTGGTCGGCCTCTTCGAGGACACCAACCTGTGCGCCATCCACGCCAAGAGGGTCACCATCATGCCCAAAGACATCCAGCTGGCTCGCCGCATCCGCGGAGAGAGGGCTTAGATTCTGTCGGGATCTCCACATACAAAAGGCTCTTTTTAGAGCCACACACTCTTTCGCTAGAGACGCCAATCCTGTCATTTTTCTGTATAATGTCGCTTTCTTCCATTCTATCGACGTTAAAGATGGAGAAACCTAGCAAACAAACACGCACATAGCGGAATGTCACTGAAATACATGCCACGTATGACCAAGTCTTGGCTTACCAGAATATTACACTAGACTGGCATTCTGTTACGGTACAACATAAATTCATGTAACAAATGCACCAATTGGCATCACTAGTTTAATTTTCTTAATGCGAAGTTTATCTTTAAACATTTCAAACACTTTTTTCTCAACTATCAAATCAACACGTGGGGGTTTTTGTTTCACTTCCAGAACACAGCTCCGCCATGCTTTAACTGCATGGCATTTTTAACCTGGGGATGACAGACTGCTGCAGAACAGGGCTCATTTTACTGTCTGGAAAGGATCCAAAGGGCAAAGAAAAGAGACAGTTGCCATGTCAGTTATAGTTTCATTGGAAGGCCTAAGATTACATAAAAAAAATTAAAAAAAAAAAAATCACAAGTATAAGAAAGTCTAATGTAAAATAAGCTGGTGGCTCTTGGGTTGTATGCTTGTTGTTCCAATAGGTGGCAGCGCTGCTCACTGCAAACTAATACAGTAGATGTTGCTGATATCTCCAACTGAGAACTGTACTTTACATTTTATTTACATTTGTATATACACTAAACAAAATATACACTAAACAAAATACAGTAATATCATACAGCAGACTTTTCATCCCCCAACTCTTCACTCAAGCTAATGTGTCAAATAAATCCAGATTTCCCTCACAGTGGACAACACAGTATTGATTTGGAACATATAATTCAACTCTTTTTTTTTCTTTTTTTTTTTTTTGGAATGAATGAATGGATGGATGAACAACACACTAGCTAAATATACAATAAATAAATATGATATAAATAAATAAAATACAAAAAAAAAAAAACAAACAAACAAAAAAAAAAAAACAACAACAACTAGTAAATCGCTGGTGTGAATAGCTGCACATTGTAAATTGCCATAGGAACCAGTGCAGTTTTACACTGATCTTGCTTATTAGACCAGTTGATCCCAGATATGTTAACTTTGATTTGACATGTATGGATTTATTGTCAACCCTTGCTTCTTCTTCTCCTAAAGCGTAAATGTAAGCTGTGCAACAATGAATATAATCATAAAAAGAAAAAAAAAAAGAAAAAAAAAAAAAAACAACAACAATGGTCAGTCTGTTAACGACCATGCTGCCGTGTAGGCCTTCTACTTGCAGTGCCGACAGTAACGATTTTTTTTTTTTTTTTTTTTTTGTCCAAAACAAGCCAGATAACATCAGGATAAAATACTAGGTAGAAAAACAGAATGACTAGAGTATGTGAGCAGTTTACAAAATGTCCAGTAAACACACGACCCTCCCTCTAATGAAGCATGATATAAATGATTAACAACCGTAGAGTACTATCATTATTTTGTTTATTTGTTTTAATGAATGACTCATAAATGAAGTAACGAATGTCTGTGTGTCTGTGAGTGTGTATGAGAGATGGTCACTGCGATTGTCACAGTGACCATCTCTCCTTGAAGGTCTGCTGAACAGTCACCACAGGCCACCGCCATCATGAGTGTGTTTGCTGACACCGAAACAACTTCAGTTTAATACAAAACGAGCGGTAGCACATTTCTTTTTGGGGCTTTTTTCTCTGCATAAACATGTTGGCCGTCAGGGAAAGTGCTTTTGTTGTGTATCTAATGCACTTTAAAGCATTTTAAAGAGAAATGTGGTCGAGCTGAGCCTCCCTCCACGGTGAATATGTGAGGTTTGGAGCCTCCCAGCAGAAAACGCTGAAACCTTCGGGGCTCTGCGTGACTTCGATATGGCGAGGCACGAGTCTGCTGTCGGCTCCAGCCGCTATCTGCTTTCAGGATGTCTTTCAGGTGTGTATTTTAGGCGTTTTAGTGTGACGAGAAAACACAAATGGCTCGACAATCCGGCTGCACGGGAGAGCGGCGGGTTGGATGAGTCTACACGGTTCTCATGTCGT
The DNA here is from genome assembly GCF_902150065.1 of Myripristis murdjan. Classification (NCBI taxonomy): domain Eukaryota; kingdom Metazoa; phylum Chordata; class Actinopteri; order Holocentriformes; family Holocentridae; genus Myripristis; species Myripristis murdjan. The sequence goes on along the minus strand of NC_043993.1, from coordinate 5,849,169 downwards.
GTATAAGTCCCGCCCCCTGGCCGGAGCTCAGCATCAGTCCAGTGAGACTCAGTTTGCTGTAGGTCGACCAGACGACAGACGAGAAAATGGCAGAAGTAGCTCCAGCTCCGGCCGCCGCCGCCCCGGCGAAAGCCCCCAAGAAGAAGAGCACCAAGCCCAAGAAGACCGGCCCCAGCGTCGGGGAGCTCATCGTGAAAGCCGTGTCCGCATCTAAGGAGCGCGGCGGCGTCTCTTTGGCCGCCCTCAAGAAGGCTCTGGCTGCCGGCGGCTACGACGTGGACAAGAACAAGGCCCGCGTCAAGATCGCCGTTAAGAAGCTCGTCACCAAAGGTACGCTTCTCCAGACAAAGGGCACCGGAGCCTCTGGGTCCTTCAAGCTTAACAAGAAGGTTAAGGCTGACAAGCCCAAGAAGAAGCCCGCGGCCAAGAAACCCGCAGCCAAACCCAAGAAAGCCGCGGCCAAGAAACCCAAAGCGGCCGCCAAGCCAAAGAAGGCCGCAGCCAAGAAACCCGCAGCCGCCAAGAAGTCTCCCAAAAAGGTCAAGAAGGCGGCAGCGCCCAAGAAAGCCGCCAAGAGCCCCAAGAAAGCAGCCAAGAAACCCGCTGCAAAAGCCAAGAAGCCCGCCGCTAAAGCCAAGAAGCCCGCGGTGAAGAAAGCCGCCAAGCCCAAAGCCAAGAAGGCAGCTCCCAAGAAGAAATAAACCTTCATGCAGGACCTCATCAACAAAAGGCTCTTTTAAGAGCCACACACATTCTGAAAAAAAGACAAACTCCTTGCTCTTCTTCGTTTTTTCAATACATTGTGACAAAACTGCACAGCCAAGGGGTGCTGAACGCAAGCTAAACTAAAGCGTAGGAGAACAATGCAACTCACTTATTAGGAATGAAATGCAATACAGTTACATTTCTCTTGTTTTCTACATAATGTCAAATGAACAGACAACTATGAAAATCTAAGTCTGATGAATTAGTCTCTCTCCTTCCATATGACTGACAGAGTGACTGCATGCCAAAAAGGGAGAAGTGTATTGCACACACTGATCCGACCCGATACAACGGGTTTAAGATTAAATCACAATAATGCCATGCCCATGATTAGTTGTTCACTTCAATGAAAAAGCAGGAGGGGGAAAAATCCATTGCTTTCACATATTCCGTTTTTTCACACTCTCCGTCATCGATACAACTTAACCAGTCAGGTATGAACGAACAAAGATGAAAAGGAGAGAGGGAGGAGGGGTCACGAAATGTAAATGATAATAAAAAGCGCAGTGATATGTGTAGGTAACGTGGAAAGTGGGTTTACAAAAACAAATCAGCCAAAAGCTTGGTCCAGCTCCGTACAGCTCCGAAAAAAAAAGGAGGCGGACTGCATAGTTTGGCGCCGCCCAGCGCAGCGCGCGCCCTCCTTCTTCTCTTACGTCCGCACACAGAGCTTAAAAGCAGAAGCGTTCGCTCTGGTTTCACACATTCTCTTTCGTTTCGCTATCTATCAAGCAGAGGAAAATGTCTGGTCGTGGCAAGGGAGGTAAGGGGCTCGGGAAAGGTGGCGCCAAACGTCACCGCAAAGTTCTCCGTGATAACATCCAGGGCATCACCAAGCCCGCAATCCGCCGTCTGGCTCGCCGTGGCGGCGTCAAGCGTATATCCGGTCTCATCTACGAGGAGACTCGCGGGGTGCTCAAGGTTTTCCTGGAGAACGTCATCCGCGACGCCGTCACCTACACTGAGCACGCCAAGAGGAAGACCGTTACCGCCATGGACGTGGTGTATGCTCTCAAGAGGCAGGGCCGCACTCTCTACGGCTTCGGAGGCTAAACAGGACCGACACCGCTCAACAACACAAAGGCTCTTTTAAGAGCCACTCACTTTAATTTACAGAGCTGCTGTCCTTATTTCTATCACATACAACTTGAATCATTTCATTATCTTATTAAAATTATGCACATATTAAACCATATAAGTAAATAAATTGTAAGCAGTATTATGTTCTACATGCTACTTCAGATGTTAATCTTGATTCGTCTTTAAAATAGGTTTTACTTCTCACATTTCACTGATAATTCAAGTGTTTAATGGTTACTGATCAATTGTGTAACTTCAAAATTATATAAAGTATGAAATGAAACAAATAAGGTTCATGAATATAATGTGAATTGTGCTATTATTTCTGTGTAGTTGTGTTACGCCCCTGAAAGGAGGGTGGGGTGAAGCATATACACATTTAATAAACTATCTTTTGAACTGAAACACATTCACACCGTTATTTTCTCCATATAGTCGCAAAATCAATATATGCAACATCCGCTTTCTTATCGAACAATGCTGGGCACGTATATATGACTATGCAAGCATACTACATCAGGACGAATGTGAAGTATAGTACAATCATCAACTGTCTTCTTCCCCTTCTCTTTCCTCCCCCTGCCTCTGCACTTTCTTCCGTACCTCTGACATGTGCTGGAATAATTTCTCTGGTACATGTTTTGCCCCAAGGAATCTATCAGCTGCCCCCACCACTTCCCAGATGACATCTGAGCTGTTGGGAGTTTTTGATGCAAAAATTTGCTTAGCTGCTGCTAATACCTCAACCATAAATGACAGAAACGACTCCTTACTCATTACCAACATATCTGGTGGAAACCTGTTTGGCTCAGCTCTTTTGCTCCCCAGTGTTACACCCCCCTTCTCTCCTTTCTGTGCTCTCTTGTCACTGAACACATTTTTTCATACAGTTTGGACCCAGGGAATCCATTAATGGTTATTATCAAGATTCAAGCACATTTTGACTCAATTTCAGGACAAAAACTACAAAAAACTAGGCGAAAATCATTAGATCACATCTATATTTCTCTGTTTACTAAATATTTTGGGTGGATTTTTCTTGCCATTTTTTATTTCTCAATCCTTGAAAGGTGCACTTTAAGATTCTGCCAGGAACCAGGGTGAAGTAATGTCCCATGGGGTTCATTTGAACCCTTTCTTATACATATCGTAACCAAACCCAAATTGAAAAAACAAACAAACAAACAAACAAACAAACAAAAAAAAACAGAGAATAGCATAACTTTTGGAGTACTCATCATAAAGTGACAAATGAACACAGTTTTCCATACAAGTTTGGCCAAAGGAATGCATTAAAATGGTTATTAGAAAGATTCAAGCACATCCTGACTCCAAATTACAAAAAAACAATAAACGGACTGATAGTCCAGTGGCTACATTCAATATTTTGATGGAATCGTGCACTTCACGACAGGGGCGCCGAATATGGGGGAAAAGTTAGGACAATTCCAAGGGCCCTTGCCTGACAGGGGCCCCAAAAAATAGGTAAGAACTAATATAAAATTATTAAACCATCATCGAGTAAATATATATATATATATTTTTTTTTTTTTCATGGGGCCCAAAATTCCTGGCGGCACTCCTGCTTCACGATACAAGAATGAAATTTGGCACACTGTTAGAGCATGCCCTAAGGATCATTTTTGGCTATAGAGCCATTGCAGATTTGTCACGTGGTAACCATGGCAACCATTTTTCAAAATGGCTGCCACCTGCTGTGATTTTTTTACCTGTGACTCAGGTTCTAGACCACCTAGGATCTTGATCCTGGTGGCTAATCCTACATTTTCAAGGATAAGGAATACAGTGGTACTATTTACAACATTCTAGCAATTACCTAACTACATATTTCTGGCATTCAGTTAATTAAGTAATAGTAAAAACCATCAAAATATGTATTTTGGTAATGTATACCAGTGGTCCCCAAACTACGGCCCGCGGGCCGGATACGGCCCGCCTCCACATTTGGCCCGGTCCCCTGAACAATACCAGAGACGCATTATGATTTTTTTTTTTTCAGTCTGGCCATGCGATCGAGACTAATACACGCATAGAACGTGACAAGCCTACTGGAACCTACAAAAGGATTATAAGGAAGGAACACAAGAACTTTGAGAGACTGCTCATATGAGTCATTTAAGCAGTGTCGGTTCTGCCTACGTTGCCACTCTAGGTGAAATTACTGGCTTGCGCCCTTTCACGTTGCCCCCGCCCCCGCGGCACCAGTCGGGCGCGGCAGCGGGGCAGCATCAGTCGGCATCAGGCGAGCCGGCACTGGCCGGCATTAAGCCGCTCACCTGTCAGATCCGGCAGACCAGACCGGCCCGCCTGATGCCGACTGATGGTACTCCTGTGCCACGGCATGTGCGGGTCAATATGGTAGTCTAGAAAACTGGCGATTTTTTTTTCTCGTGCGCCCCCAAGTAGATTGCGCCCTGGCCCACACTGCCCATAGCAAAAACCGTCCCTGCATTTAAGTAAGAGATTCTGCTCTGACAACTAAGCTGAACTTTTACCTGTTAAGATTGTGCACGGCACAACAGAAAGTTAATGTTCCATGCACTTTTTTTTTTCTGTGAAGAACCCAGAGAGGATTATTTGATTATTATTTATTTCATAAATAGTGTTATTACATATTTCCTGACTTTTTTTTCTGTGAAGAACCCAGAGAGTTATTTGATTTTTATTGATTTCACCAATAGTGTGATTTATTTCATTAATAGTGTTATTATTTATTTCCTGACTTTTTTTCTGTGAAGATCCCGGAAAGGGTTATTAATATTTGGTTATGTGTGGCTTTCTGGAAAACAAATGTTTACGTTTAGGCACCCCTGCGATCGTCACACTTTTTCTGTTACAAACTGACCCCGACCCCCATCAGAGAAGGGAAGAGTTATGTGGCCCTCACAGGAAAAAGTTTGGGGACCCCTGGTGTATACTGTACGTGTTTTCTAAGATGTTGACAGATATGCCATGAAATGTGTGTTATGGCAATGGCCAAAGTGGAATTATACAGCAGTACAGAGACCGGATTCCATGTAGCCTAAAGGCATATTTAATAAAGTCAAAGAGGACACACAGTAGCGAAGGGCAGTGCACTTGGCACATTTGCATCTTCCACAAGACCCCTTTTTGCAACCACAGCGGAGGAGGTCGTGACATACCAGGCTTGCTTCTGGTAGTGTGGTCCAGTGAACTTTCCATCCACCTGTCAGAATCAGAATCAACTTTGTAGTCACATGACATATTGCCTGTGAAGGGTATTATTTTAGAGTTAATTTCTTTGATGGCTCAGGGTTAAAACTGGTTTGTTTTGTGCTGTAGGTGAATGCGGTGCAGAAAATAGGACATAGCACACAACCCTGTGGGACTCCAATGCTGATATTGAGGACTCAAAAGCAATAAAACCCCATCCCAAATATTTTCATTACACTTAAATAACCATATACGCATCAACTGTTTTTCTTTCAGTTTCAGAAGATATAAAATAAAAAGGAGTTCTGTTGATGAGGTGGGTGGCCCTGAAAAGGACCTTTGTGTTTGTAGAAAGCTGAGTTGCTCACTTGGAGCTGGTGTACTTGGTGACGGCCTTGGTGCCCTCGGACACGGCGTGCTTGGCAAGCTCCCCGGGCAGCAGCAGGCGGACGGCGGTCTGGATCTCCCTGGAAGTGATGGTGGAGCGCTTATTGTAGTGGGCCAGGCGGGACGCCTCGCCGGCGATACGCTCAAAAATGTCGTTGACGAAAGAGTTCATGATGCCCATGGCCTTGGAAGAGATGCCGGTGTCGGGGTGGACCTGCTTCAGCACCTTGTACACGTAAATGGCGTAACTCTCCTTCCTGGTCTTTCTACGCTTCTTGCCGCCCTTGCCGGCGGTCTTGCTCACGGCTTTCTTCGAGCCCTTCTTGGGCGCTGACTTGGCTGGCTCAGGCATGACGCAGTCTCGCTTGCGGTCAAACAACCAAATGAAGCCACATGGCGCGTCTCTTGTTTTCAGCTCACCTCATGCAAATAACGCTGTGCTGTTTCCCTCATATGATTGGCCGAGCTTTGTAGCCACACTAGGCATGCGCCACACACTGTTCTCTGCAAAAGCATGTCGCCTACCCATTTCTCTTCACATCTCACTTTCCCGCTCCATATGTGAATATACATCTAGCATTTCACACAGACAGACTGTGAAATTCTTACTTTTACTGTCCTCCTCCCACGCCAAAAAATAAACAAATGAATAAAACCGCATGTAACAGGCAGCAGGCTTTTAACAAAAGGAGCCATCCTCTCTCACTCCAGCCTCATTTGAATGCAGCTGCCAGTCACTGAAGAGCTTTTTCCCATCTGTTAGCTCCCATTTTTGAATTATTCCAGCAGGTCTAAGGGGGTTCTAGCTCAGGTGGAAAAATCGATCTGGAATATTCCCGTGCTATTCCTGTTGTAACTGCAATACACACATATGCACGGCCGCCTAAAATATTCCCGCATTGTTCCTCTAGTAGCTATCGAGTATAGACTGTGTTTAATCACGCTGGGGCAGGAATTTTAAGAACTGCCACAGCCTCCGAGATGTTTATTTAAGGAAAGACCCTGCAGATTGTCAATACATATTTTAGAGAAAAAGGCGGGATATTTGAATAATGACTTGGCCGGGGAAAGGCAGGGGCACAGTCAGGGGGTCGGGCGTTAGGCTTTCTTTCTCCTCTAGCTCCTGTGAAAGTTGGCGCTTCAACATTTCAACGTTACTGCCTCTCCCTTTAAGCTTCCCAGTGTGTTAGGCCTTTACAACATATGCGTCAATACATACTGAGCACAACCTAAATTAAACATGTTAAATTTAGAGCAAAACATTACGCCCTTCATCGGTTACGTATGTGCGCGTTGTGAAAACTGGTTTGTTTCTCCTTGAGCATTGTAGTTTTATTTGAAGAACATTCTTGTTTCAAAAGTTTTTCGTCAATTCATCAAGTAATGTCAAATAATTGTAAACTGAGCCTTCGCTGTTTGAGTGATTTGGATGGCTCTGAAAAGAGCCTTTGTGTTGTGCGCAGAGCTTTGGGTCTACTTGGCCTTGGCCGGCTTGTCGGTCTTCTTGGGCAGCAGCACGGCCTGGATGTTGGGCAGCACGCCGCCCTGAGCGATGGTGACTCCGCCCAGCAGTTTGTTAAGCTCCTCGTCGTTGCGGACGGCCAGTTGTAGGTGGCGCGGGATGATGCGGGTCTTCTTGTTGTCGCGAGCAGCGTTCCCGGCCAGCTCCAGGATCTCAGCCGTCAGGTACTCCAGCACTGCCGCCAGGTAGACCGGGGCACCGGCACCCACACGCTCTGCATAGTTACCTTTGCGCAGCAGTCTGTGGACACGACCCACCGGAAACTGGAGTCCCGCACGAGAAGAACGAGTCTTGGCCTTGGCGCGAGCCTTGCCGCCAGTTTTGCCTCTTCCAGACATTCTGGATGCTCTTTATTCAGCAGCTGATTCACAAATAAATCACACAAAGAGTTTCACAACCTCAGATTTATGTCTGTCCAGCTGTTTTCCTATTGGTCGCGTGATCGTCACTGGCATCGTCCAATCACATTACACTTCCGCTGTGCATTGTTGGGGATTTTCAAAGTAAAACGTATCCCTACCAATTTATTGGTTGTAACCAAAAAAAAAAAAAAAAAAAAAAAAAAAAAATCATACATGGTCCGTAAAATCATAACTTTTTTATGACAATGTTTTTCAATTGCTATATTATTATTATTATTATTATTATTATTATTATTATTATTATTATTATTATTTTATTTCATGCGCTAGTATGTAGTGTTTTCCTTAATCTATTCATCATATTACAAGTCTCTGTAGGATTATAAGGCCATCAATCAGCAGCATCATCTTAAGGTCCTGATATGCAAAACACTGGTTTCTTTATTGTGAATGTACATTTAGCCATTCTTCTGTCTTTTTTTTTTTCATTTATTCTTTATCACTCTCCCCTGTGCGAGCTGGTGGCTGGTTGGTTGCAGCCTAGGGCATGACACGTGTGGACTGACGACTATAGACTGTATACAAGTGCCACCTACTGACCAAACGGTGTGAATAGGAAAACGGTCAGGTACAGCACAAAGTAAACTAAGAAAAGGAATGGTGAAATCACCCAATCAAAATCATTGCCTAAATGCTAGACTACACCCCCTAAAAAGAAGAAAGGGGGGAAAAAACAAAACAAAAACAAAAACAAAAAAAAAAACAAAAACAAAAACAAACAAACAAAACTCAGTTTTGGCAAGAGGAAGATCTCAGACTATCCATGGCTGTTCTCCATCTCGGAGCTCAGTGGTGAGATCACTACAGGATCATTATTCAGAGTCAGAGCCCTGTCTGTGTTGTGCTCAAGCCCAGTCCAGCAGGAGACACCTCAACCCAGCTGTGAGATCATCAAGAGTGACCGGTCTGTGGATGTGCCTAAATGTAAAAAAGAACATCCTTTTGAACATGATTACGTCATTATCCTCTCAAAATATTATCATGATGAATTGGCAGTCAGAAATCCCTGGGCTCACCCTCTCTGATACTGAAATCAAATACTTACTCTTTGCAGATGATCTAATTTTGCTGGCTCCATCTAAGGAGGCTCTACAAAAGCAACTGGATCATCTGCAGAATTTCTGTCAGACTTGGGCCCTGACAGTTAACCTGAAAAAGACAAGAACCATGATCTTCCAGAAATGGAAGGAAAGTGTCAGGAAAACCCCTACAGGTTCTTACTGGACTCTGCTAACATAGAACACACACACAGCTACACATATCTAGGACTAAACATTACATCTACAGGAAATTTCAGTCTGGCCATTAATGATCTCCGAGACAAGGGAAGAAGAGCTTTCTGTGCTATGAAAAAAAAAAAAAAACTCAAATATAGATATACCTGTTAAAATCTGGCTCAAAATATTTAAATTTGTAATTGAACCAATTCTACTGTATGGTAGCGAAGTGTGGGGTCCTCTTGTAAACTCTTGTAAAAATGGGACATACACCCAATCAAAATCCTATCAATAAAGATCAATAAAGTATACCTATCTATCTATCTATCTATTTATCTATCTATCTATCTATCTATCTATCAAATTATAGTTAAAGAGAAAGAAAACTACATCAACTACTGGACATCTATCACAAAAGCTCAAATCAAACTTCAGTGCTATTTGACTGTAAACAGACAGTACTCAACATTAATGCACAGACTCAGAGCGGCCGACACAGACAGACGCGGCTGCCCAGAGTGTCTGTGTCTGCTCTGTCCACAGAGAGAGGTGGAGACAGAGCAATACTTCTTGCTAAAATGCAGTGCATATGAAGACATTAGAACAAAGTTCTTCACAAATATTAAACGTAAACTCCAAAACTTCGACACGCTCTCCGATCAAGTGAAAATGCAACATTTACTTGGAGAAAAAAAGTGTCAGCGCTGTAGAAACAGCAAAATATGTCGGTGCCTGTCACATCCTGAGAGTAAACTTGCACAACACGATGACAGTCTCCTCAAAACTCACGTTCTGCCTTTTCATTCACTCTCCTTCCTTGGGTTTTTCTTTTCTTTTTTACATGTGATGACAGTGTGAATGTTGTCAGAGTTCATGTTTTCCTCTGCTTTGCTCTGTTTTATTTTCAATGTTTCAGTGTTTCAATGTTCTTTTGTTATTTGTTCATCCAAACATGCTTTGGCAATATTCATGCCAATAAAGCTTTATTGAATTGAACTGAATTGAATTGAGAGAGAGAGAGAGAGAGAGAGAGAGAGAGAGAGAGAGAGAGAGAGAGAGAGAGAGAGAGAGAGGTTGAATGAGCAGTTGAGTATGTTGGCTGGATACTTGTGTTGTGGTTCCATGGTGTAATGGTTAGCACTCTGGACTTTGAATCCAGTGATCTGAGTTCAAATCTTGGTGCAACCTGCACTGAAAGAGAAGTTTGCCAAGAGGTGAACAGCTCAACACAAAAAGTATTTTGAGAGCCGCCCACCAATTCTGAAACTGAGCTCCTCCAACACAAGTTAGTGCCAGTCTCCAAGAACAATCTCCACAAACACAACAGGATGATGACGCCTGGCTTCATCCTCATGTGCAAGTGGAGCTAAATCAAAGCAAAAGTAGCCTAATATGCACATGACTTTACGCTGTCAGGTTGTCTCAAATAGGCTGCTTTTATATTTTATGCTGCCATTCAACTTTTTGTATGAGTTTTTGAGGTTCTGAGTTTTTCCGCCCGACGGCGGGGTCCGCTCGCCCTCCCGCCCGGCCCGGCGCTCCGTCGGCCCTTGGAGACGCGGACAATCGGGAACAAAACACACCGGCATCTTGACTTGAATCTGGATGGAGGGAAACGGCGATGACGTGACGTCACATACGCGACACAGCATGTAGTCTTTCTAATTGTGTTTTCTCAACAGCATTTAACTGAGCAATGGCGCAATAAACGGTCAAACTCTTGACATGAAAATTTGTTATTTACGCCTATAAACAACATTTGTGTAATCCATGGCATAACGACGGGGGGACTAGAAAATAATTATTTTCTGTCCATTGAACACCATTCATTTTTTTCGCTCCGAAAGGTCCCATGGGGGCCCACCGGAAGGGGCGGGACTCCACCACTCTATATGGCTGCCTGGTTGTTTGCCTGCTGAGAGTGTTTCCCTAAAGCATCCCTGTTTGGAGGGAGACTTCTGTCTGTGCACTTTCCGCCCTTGAACATTTGACCTCTTGTATAGTTGACATCTCTACAGCCTTTGAGGTCACAGAGGGCACATGTAAAAGCTTCAGTTGCTTCATACAGTTCTGTTGTGGGTTGAAAAGATGTTCCCAACATCCTTAATGTGACACAGTTGTTCTTCGTTGTCACCACAAGACAAGAACTTAGACCATTGTTTGGGTATTTTCTGTTCAGCTGAATATATTGTATATTTAAGTAAAACTATGCAAGCATCACCTGCAGAATGTACTTAGAGTCCCCGATACCTACAAAACACTGTATAAAGATTGCAGAACAAGACCGACGAGGAAGAAAAGGATGTCAGTTGACTACAATATATTCAGCTGAACAGAAAATACCCAAACAATGGTCTAAGACAAGAAGTCTTGTGGTGACAACAAAGAACAGCTGCAACAGTTTCTTGCGTTGTTTTTACATTTTTTGTGTTTTTAATTTGTTTTAATGCTTCTTGCACGCTTATGTAAAGCACTTTGATTTGCATTGTGTATGACATGTGCTATACAAATAAATTTCCCTTGCCTTGCCTTACCTATTATTACGTCATGCTTCTGAACAGATCAAGTTACACACCAAAAGCTTATAAACTCGTTTATGGTCTATTATGAACAAATTATGAAAATTAATCTTGAATATTAGAACAATATGAGAAGATTACATATAAAATTCACAGCACTGGCGATTTTAAGCACCTGCAAAAGAATTTACAGTCTGGTTATACAATTATATTACATAAACGTATTGATGATGATGATGATGATGATTCTATACCATATAAACGTAGTCGTTCGTTTTGACCACAGACTTTAGTATTTTGACACAAGAAGTAAATAAGACGAGCTGTCAGTCTGCTTCCTCCTGATTAGTGTGTTTACATTGGGGTCCTACTAGCCCATTGGTTCATATTCTCAAAGCTACAATAAGATTGGTTCGTCAGCTTCAGTTTTGTCAAAACATATGATAAAACCAGAGCGGTTTTGCTCATTGAGTGAATGGCTTTATTCTTCTAATATTTCAACTTTATTCTCGTAAATTTATGACTTTATTCTCGTAAATGTACAACTTTATTCTTGTTAATTAACGACTTTAATCTCGTAAATTTACGACTTTATTCTCGTAAATTAATGACTTTGTTCTCGTAAATTTACGACTTTAATCTCGAAATCTCGGATTTTTTTTTTTTTTTCTCAGTGTGGCCCTAATCCTGCTTTGTACTATATAAATGAACTTGATTTTTTTTTTTTTTTTTTTTGATAATATAACCTCTGGATTGTCTTAAGCAGACAGAATATCTGTGTGCGTGCGTGTGTGTGAGTGTGTGTGTGTGTGTGTGTGTGTGTGTGTGTGAGAGAGAGTGAGACAGAGAGAGTGCTTGTGTCTATGTGTGTGGTTCCATGGTGTAATGGTTAGCACTCTGGACTCTGAATCCAGTGATCCGAGTTCAAATCTCGGTGGGACCTGTTTTTTTTTTTTTTTCACGACCAGTTCAGTACTAACTGAACTGATGTGCATGTGTGTGTGCAGCGGAAGGGGGAGAAACGATACAGAGGTGTCTGATTGGACAGAGAACTAAAACAGAAAGGAAAGTACATTCCTCACCACAGGACAAGTATCATCATTAATAATGAGTACGTTTACATGCACACCTTATTCCTGTATTAACCGGAATATTCGCAATATTCCGGTTGCGCACGTGTCATATAAACACGCACCGAATCCGATTAAGGTCATATTCCGGTTGGAGAGAATTTCGAATAAGACCCCTGGCATATGCCTGTTCCAACCAGAGTATTGGGGCATGTCAACACCTTAGTCGGAAAATGCCCCGAACCGGAATATTCAGTCACGACTGCGCATGCTCGACCTGCAAGGAATTCTGTGGTGTCTTTGTTGCTATGGTTACCTGCAAGCGGGGAAAACGGCATGGCGAACAGCAGCAAGAGCCAGGAGACTGCAGTCCACCTTCTGCCAATGAAAGACTTAAATATCATAGAGGATATCGATGGGAGAAAATCATAGATATAGAAACGTTTCTATATCTATGGAGAAAACATAATCTGTGTCCGAAATCACGCCCTAATCACTGTGTAGTGCACTATATAGTGTAATCACTATATAGTGCACTATATAGTGATTACACCATTTTGTAGGGGTGTCCGAATGTTTAGTGATTATTAATGTTCACTATATAGTCCACTGCACAATCCACCGCAAAATGTAGTGGACGTCAGATGGTCACCAGAGAATGTCTAATATAGGGAGAAGTGGCACTCTCGTCTAACTTCCCGGGGGGGGCTAACAACAGCCCAACCTGAAGGAAATCGAAAGGATATAAGTTCTCGCTAATTTCACTTTTAACCTATAATCCATATTGAACTTTCAGACACTACAACAGTATTTGCGATTTTTCAACCATAAATACAGTAGATGTAAGAGACAGATTTAGCCGTTTAGCTCCACAGAGCCCCATTCATTCTGCACTCGCCTGCGATCACCCCCAGTGGAATTACGGTGGAAATGCAATCAAGTTCGATACAACGGGGGTTAATGGAGAGTGGCAGGGCTCGTCTTAGACGGGCTCTGGTATGCATTTCAGCATGCTGCTCTGGCCATTCTGACCCACAATCCTTTGCGCAGTGGACCTTACATTTCACTGACTGAGTTGTGTGTACAAGCCACGCCCACATACGGAAGACAACAAGACACATATTGCACAAACCTCACTCAGTGACAGCAGAAGCCACAGGAAGACAGAAGATAAGAAATATGACAGACAACAGCGCAGTATGAAACAGCACCGCCATTTTGACAACAACATACAAATGTGGAGCTACAGACGGGGCGGAAGTGAGCAAGAGGGTCGTGCTTCAGGGCTGAAGCATGTAGTGTGTCCCAGTAGTATGCATAATCATGCATACTGCATACTACACTACATACTTTGTAAGGGCAGCTGCAGTAGGCCTACATACTAAAAGTAACAAGTAGAAGTATGCGATTTGGAACACAGGGTTAGAGCACAACAATTTGAGTGCAGTGTACAATAGGCTAATAGTAGTGACAGCTGTGGAACAGTTTTGTATACATGGAGCTGATACAGCGAACAATAATGATTTAAAAAAAAATAGCATATTGTTGCTTAAGTTATACTTTCTTTTTATATAATACATAAATTAATTCATTCAAAATATGACACAACAACATACACATTCATGCGTGAAATGTCACATTACATGTTTTAAAAAAAAAAAAAAAAAAAAAAAAAAAAAAATGCATTGCACACAACAGTGGCAAATTGAAAAAAGGCTTATAAACACCCACACTTGTCAAGAGCACGTTGGGAACAAAGCTGGTCAAATAACCATAAAAAAAAAAAAAAAACACACAACATTGAACTCAATAAAAATTTCTCTACATATAATGAATCTCATGCATTTCAGAAAATATTCAATAGAAAGGAGCTCTACTGAGAAAGTGGGTGGCCCTGAGAAGGACCTTTGTGTTTGTAGAAAGCTGAGCTGCTCACTTAGAGCTGGTGTACTTGGTGACGGCCTTGGTGCCCTCGGACACAGCGTGCTTGGCCAGCTCCCCGGGCAGCAGCAGGCGGACGGCGGTCTGGATCTCCCTGGACGTGATGGTGGAGCGCTTGTTGTAGTGAGCCAAGCGGGACGCCTCGCCGGCGATACGCTCAAAAATGTCGTTGACGAAAGAGTTCATGATGCCCATGGCCTTGGAAGAGATGCCGGTGTCGGGGTGGACCTGCTTCAGCACCTTGTACACGTAAATGGCGTAACTCTCCTTCCTGGTCTTTCTGCGCTTCTTGCCGCCCTTGCCGGCGGTCTTGCTCACGGCTTTCTTCGAGCCCTTCTTGGGCGCTGACTTAGCTGGCTCAGGCATCTTCCAGCTTCACTGCGTCTAAACACACACCACTCTGTCCCGCCACTGGTATTATATAGGCCAAGCTGACGTAATCTGCAGTGCGCAGCTCCCTCTGTATGATTGGTTTAGCTGGGCTCCAGCTGGCTGGTTAGTGTGCACTGGGTGACCCATGGTCCAACTCTCCCCTCCCCCACCAGAGCTGACAGACAACCATTGTTCTCCTTACCAACAACTATTCGGTCCTCAGAAATAAAATGAGAGCATTTTAAAAATAAATTAATTGAAATCTGTTGCACCATCTTAAAATATCAGATTGAATTATTCATATTGTCAGTATTTCAGTACTCTGCACTCCACATTATTGCTTTACTCAGTGCTGTTTAATGGCTCAGACTTTAGTCTTTTGTAGAAGTAGCAGCCTACCATGCCTGGTCTGTTCATTTGATTGCTGTATTACATACACATAAACCTGCTATGAAATCTCAATTTAGTGTTAGACTGAAGTACATTTTGTCGCATTTAGAATACAGCTTCATTCATGTATTCAGTGTTGGGCTTCGTTAGATGCATCATTTATTTGTTCGAAACACTGCTTACTGATACATTACAACTTAACTTCTTGATTATTACCTCAGATATATAATTAGCTTTGGTGAAAGTAATTAGCTCTTCAGTAAACTGTGGATAGCTCTTGGAAGAGCCTTTGTGTTGTTGAGCCGTCCAGTTTATCCTCCAAAGCTGTACAGGGTGTGGCCCTGCCTCTTGAGAGTGTACACCACAGCCATGGCGGGGACGGTCTTCCTCGTGGTGTGCTTGGTGTTGATGAGAAAGTGAAGAGAGAGAGAGAGAGAGAGAGAGAGAGAGAGAGAGAGAGAGAGAGCTGCACTGGGCTGCTCAAAACTCTGCAGCCTCCCTTTTTTTTTTTTTTTTTTTTTTTTTTTAAATGAACTTTATTTTTAGCAAATTAAGAGAAGCTACCAGTGGTAGCATTTCTGTTTTCATGTGAGATCAAAAGTGAAAAGATAAATACTATGCAAATGTGTCATTTGAAAATGTAAAGAATAGAAAAATGTATTATACTAATAATAATTATACTAATAATTATTGCATTTTTTATTTAAAAAATTACTGTTGGAATTATATATACAGCTACAGATATATACAATAAGTGAGAAAATAACTACCATGAAGAAAACATAGAAAAATTTAGTTTTGCAATTAGACTTGCACCTTTTATAAAATGAATGGATTTAAAGATATTTGTTCTATATATATGTACAGTTAGAACATCTATGTATGTAGATGAGCACAGGAATAGACAGGCGACTGACGGTCTTTATGGTGTTTGTATTCCAACTGGATTCTGTTATCACTCTATTTAGAGTTTCTTAGATAGTAACAGACACACACACACACACAGATGCAAATGTGCCATTTGAATATTAAAAAAATATATATAACAATACATTAAATTAAAAATAACGCATTTTTGAAGGGGTGTTTTTAGAATAGTGTCTGCATAACTTAAATTTTGGTTCTGCTAGTGTTTCGTGGTAAAGCAAATTAAAGAAGTTTACAATAACTTGAATCATTTTGACTAAGTTGTTCCTGTAAACCTGAAATCCTCATTTCCACACCTAGCTACATACATCAAGGGCTTCTTCTTATCATTTAGATTTCATGATGCCCAGCTTTTCCACCTTTGTTCCCTCAAACCTGAACCTCAGAATGGTTCAGCTGTTTCCATGACACCTGTGACCTCTGAATATGTGAAAGCTATGGATTTGTGTGCTTTTTCATTAGATGTAATGTCACACTCCAAAAAGTAACATGAGTAGGAACTAATGTCACACCAAGCTCATAATTAACTACATGGGTTGCAGCTGATGTCACTAAAGTATTTTCGCTGTCATTTTCACCTATGAAACAATTACAAAAAAAAAAAAAAAAAGGTCTTGATTAATGAAAAATAAGATTTGCACAACAAATTTGCACAACCCTGTAGCTGCACTAAATCCCAGCAGGTGGCATCCAAGACACAGCTATGTTGTTGCAATTCATACAGAGCTAAAAGTATTATTATTAAGTATCATTATTATTATTATTATTATTATTATTATTATTATTATTGTTGTTGTTGTTGTTGTTGTTGTTGTTGTTATAATAATAATAATAATAATAATAATAATAATAATAATAATTATTATTATTAAATAAATAAATTATGAAGAAGAAGAATTATCATTATTTATTTTGTATTTATTTGTTTTTTAACAGTTGTCTTAATTCAACACCATGCAAATATATATCTATCTATCTATCTATCTATCTATCTATCTATCTATCTATCTATCTATATATATATATATATATATATATATATATATATAGATAGATAGATAGATAGATAGATATGTGTGTGTGTGTGTGTGTGTGTGTGTGTGTGTGTGTATTATTATTATTATTATTATTATTTTAAAATGATCCCTTAATTAACCTTTCCATGCCTGTCCATGCTGTTGTACTTACAACCTTACAACAGGGATCTGTATTGTTGCATTCCATGATGTCTAATGGAGGGACTAAGACCAAACTTTTTGTTGTTGTATTTGTTGTTGCTGCTTTTTTGTTTAATTTAAGTTACACTTAAAAAAAAAGAAAAAAAAAGAATGATATTTGAATAATTGTCAAACTGGCAATAAAAAGGCAGCAGGAGAGTGAAGGAAATGGTGGGGGTTACACACACTCAGTGTGGTCCAAGAGCTGTTGCCCATAGAACCCTGATAACCTCAAGGAATGTGTTTTTCTGTGTATCATATTTTTATGTGATCATTCAACATCACCAAAAGACATGAAGTATGACATGAAGACAAGAAATATGAAGACTTGTCTTTTCCTCTCCATCATTCCCATCACTGTCAGCCCACAAATTATAAATTACCACTATATTTCAATCTGCTTTAGTACTATTTCTTTGACATTTATCAGATGGTACTAGGAGGCAGGAGCAGTAAACCCCTCTCCAGATTATCTGCAGCAGAGTTTGGATTCAGCTGGATTCAGAGTCAAGAGCGTGAACCATTACATCATGGGACCACACACACACACACACACACACACACACGTTAGTTTTTTGTTCAAGTTCAAGAGTTTATTGTGATGTGCACAGTAGAACAGTAGTTATACTACACAAGGAAATTCTTACTCTGTTCGTTCTCCCTGAAGACTTGCATCAAACATAAGATCTACTAGAAATAGATAAAAACAAGAAAAAAAAAATAAAAACAACAGCAATAACAATAATAGTAATAATAATTGTTCACATTATAGATACATATGTGTTATTCACATTGCGTGGAGGATGTACAGTGCAATATTGGAGTTAGCAGCATTTCTCTAGTGCAGGAGTCTTAAGGTGCATGTGTGCATGAATAGCAGTACTTAAAGTGACAGTAACACAGGTGATGATTGGGGGGGAGTAGGGGGGATCAGTGTGTGATGGATTTACTGAGAAGCCTGATGGCCTGTGGGAAGAAGCTGTTTGCCAGCCTCGTGTTCCTAGACTTCAGACTCCTGTACCGTCTGCCTGATGGTAGGAGTGTGAAGAGTGTGTGTTGTGGATGTGTACTGTCCCTGATGAGGTTGTGTGTCCTTCGTAGAACTCTGGTTTGGTAAATGTCTTGCAGTGAGGGGAAGGCTGCCCCAGAGATGTACTGTGAAGTCTTGATTACACGCTGGAGAGCCTTTCTATCTTGTGCTGTGCAGTTACCATACCAGACTGTGATGGAAGTGGTGAGGACACTCTCAATCGTACACCTGTAGAAGTTGCTGAGAATTTTGGCTGACATACCAAATTTCCTCAGTCTTCTCAGAAAATACAGTCTCTGTTGGGACTTCTTGATGATCTGTCATGTGTTGTGAGACCAGGTGAGATCCTCGCTGATGTAAGTGCCTAGGAATTTGAAGGTTTTCACCCTCTCCACCGCAGTCTCATCTATGTATAGTGGTTTGTTCAGCTCCCTTGTCCTCTTTGTGTCAATAACCATCTCTTTGGTCTTGTCTGCATTGAGGTGAAGATTATTGTTACGACACCAGGCCACCAGATCTGCCACCTCTCTTCTGTATGCTGTCTCGACCCCACCAGTGATCAGACCAATGACTGTCGTGTCATCAGCGAATTTAATGATGCTGGTGAGGCCACACCGTCATACGTGAAGAGTGTGTAGAGCAGGGGTCTCAGCACACAGCCCTGTGGTGTCCCCGTGCATACAGTTCTTATGCTGGATGTGCAGTTGTAGACTCTGACTGACTGGGGTCTGCCTGTTAGAAAATTTAACACCCAGTTACAGAGGGAGGGTATCAGTCCAAGTGTGAGGAGCTTATCTGTGAGTTTGTGGGGAATAACTGTGTTAAAAGCTGAGCTGTAGTCGATGAATAGCATTCTAACATATGTGTCCTTGCCCTCTAAGTGCATAAGGGCTGTGTGGATGGCATTGTTGACTGCGTCATCAGTGGGCCGGTTCTGACGATATGCAAACTGTAGGGGGTCCATGGTGACTGGGATGTTCTTTTTGATGTGGGTCATGACTATCCTTTCAAAGCACTTCATTGTGATTGGAGTGAGTGCTATGGGGCGATAGTCATTTAAGCAGGTCACATTGCTCCTCTTGGGTATGGGCACTATGGTGGTGGACTTTTTTTCGATTGCTTGAACTCATTTTGCAAATGCTTTGCTCACTGTGCCAAAACTCTAAACACAATGCAAATAAGACACAACACCTGGAAATAAACCATTCACATTCATGGCAAACTGAAACACTGTCATCAAAACTTCACAATCCTTTGTCAAAATGTAACTCTGATGACAAAAGGATACACATTTCCATCATATGAACACACTTTCACATCAGCAGCAACACAATAACATGCTTAACACAAAACACTGCATTTTTTACTGCTTTTCATTTACAGTTTTTTTTTTTAAATTGCTAAAACGCAAAACCCAATTCTCTAAACCAAATGACCATGTGGGGACTTAACTTCTATAAAAACAACCGGAAATTCGTTTTCTTCGTTCAAAACTTTACTGAACAAACTTGCGGCATTACAGAATAATATATGCACGGCATTGCCTTATTGAAAACATCTTCACCATTTTTTCTCTCTCAAGCCAGAGCAACACTACTTTGTGACCTTTTTGTCAGTGAGCACGTTTACATGCACACCTTATTCCTGTATTAACCGGAATATTCGCAATATTCCAGTTGCCGCGGCGCAGTTACCTTAGCCGGAATATTGAGCCGAAGCGGAATATGGATGCATGTAAACGTACTCAATGCGTAGAAAGCTACTGCCACCTTGTGGTCTATATCAGTCAATGTTTACAGTAATTTAACTTAAACAAACTGAATAAAACAAATGACTCCTTGTAAATAGCTTACCTTTTTAACCACATGAATTACTCAATAACTACTGCACTAATGAACTATTAAATGAAACACTGTATCAATAAAATAAAGATACAACAGACCAGTTCTCTAAACACATTTTATAAAACTAGCCTCCATTTGCCGAAATCATAAACACATTTCACATGAAGACAATCCTCTTTTTCTCATAAATCTAAACACATTTTGTCTTGCTAAAACACAAGTTGCAAAAAACTCTGCTCACATTCTCAAATTAAAGCTCATGTGATGCAAAATGCTTGCCACAGTCAGCAAAATTTGAACACAATGAACACCCCTGGCTTCATTCATTAAACATAACGACTCAAAATTGAAGACAGTTGTTGCAAATGATGTGACCACACCTATAAAAGCCAGTTCCTAAACACTAGGATTATGGGTAATGTAGTGCTTCTCCGTGATATGACATCGCAAATAAAACGTGTTTTCTTAAAATAAAGTTGATATTATACGGGAGTTGTGGACTCGGTAGAAGCACATGTCATCGTTACACATCCTCATAGCTCGTGGCAAGTCTGCCTTGGATGATTACAACGTTATGGCTAATAATCAGATCTTTTTTTCCCGGAATATCGATTACATTTGCACTTCCGGGATCTGTGAAGCACCACCCATAGCGTGACGTCTTTGAAGCCGAGAATCCGTGTCCACCAGGACAGGTATCCTAACTGATTTTCAGTGGGCACTGTTTGCCTGGTGACCACAAGTAATTATAACAGGTTATGTCCGAGGAGCACGCAATGCGTTATTAAGAGGTCGTGCTCATTCCACAGCAACCCATTTCACCCCACGCCTCCCTCCCCAGATTTCCACGGTGACAGTGAGGAAGGGACTTCCGAGCGGAAGCTCCATCAGCGACAGTGGTAGCAGCGTCCATAGCAACAGCCATAGCAACGATAGAAACCTGAAAGAATCCTCATAATAACTAACAAAGTAAACATCATATACATTAACTGAACGAAGTTTATGAAAATAAAATACTAATTTCCCGCTAGAAATGTTATCAAAACGCATTTGAATGCATAAGCTATCTTAAAATATTGCATTTTCCACTGAGAATAAAAGGAATGTCCGCCATTTATTTTGCTTTCACAGAAAGACCAGACTGCAGCGCATAGGTCACGTGATCGCAACTTTCTGGCTCCCGATTACATGGGTTTATATAAGAATTATAGAGCAATAGGAAGTTGTACGAACATTGAATGAGAACAGAGAACCCAGAGTTCGCAGTGGTTTGTCCCTTACAGGACACCGTAGTTTGCGTTTTGTTGTAGTTTGTCCCTTACAGGACACCGTAATTGAAGTTTTCTTTTCCGTGCGGGCGCTATATTGTTTTATGTTTATTTCACTGCTTTGAAAGGGCCAGCAAGACATGTGGAGCTGTCAGAGTTTTGTGCAAATAAAAACCACGGGTCCCAGCCACAAATCGAACTTCTCCTGTGTGTGCGCCGTGCTTCTCCTCCCCGCACGACACCCCCCACATCACATTAACACAACGCAGAGTCCCAGGGTGTTTAGGGGGGCGCCCGCGGAAGCGACACGGCCGACATTTGTCGCTAGAAAAGTTATCAAAACAAAGCTAAAGCCACAAGCTTTCTTAAAATAATAGCAAAAGCAGGTTTTAAGAGCAACTCGGTCCGTGACCGACATCAACTTCCTTCCGGTTCGTTGTTAATAGCGTCCTTAGCTACCACCGTAGCAACAACAAAAATGTATTTTTACTACAATTTCGTAGGGAGATCTGAAAGAATGTACGTCGAAACGACAAAACTACGGATCGTATACACAAACCGAATGAATACTATGAAAATAAAGTGTACATTTGTCGCTAGAAATGTTATCAAAACAAAGCTAAAGCCACAAGCTATCTTAAAATATAGCAATTTCCACCAAAAGTAGAAGGGATGTCCGCCATGTTTTTTGTTCACGCCGGGGAGAAACTGGGCAGTCACGTGACCGAAACCTAAAGTATGCCCGCAGAAAAGACTTGGCAGATAAGACGTACCCATGTCACAATTTCAGAGCCGTTTTAGTGGAATGACTACGTTTTGCCTTGTGGACCAACGTAGCTATTACACAATTTGGAGTGAGACTGGGTTTCACACAGTTCACAGTACAGTGGGTGCACATACTGTGTTGCTCAGTGGCCTACAGTACTACTGTACAATACTGTGCTAGTGTATTGACTGTTGTTCTGAACACCTGAAAACACTTTCACATTTTCACAGAGGATATTCCGGTTGGACTCGATGGCTGCACAAATACCTTTTTTGGAAAAATATTATTTATATGGACAAAAACTTGTTTGCATAAAAAAGCCACCGGCTGCCATCATCAGGGCTAATGCCGACCGGTGCCGTGCTCACCCGGTCAGGTCTGCCGGATCTGACAGGTGAGCGGTGCGCAACTACTGCCATATAAGTCAATATCAATATAGGGTACCATTTGGTGTCCCGGGCAGAAATCACTCACTTTTCATGAAAAATTTGCAAAATAACAAAACTCTGAGGGTTTATTATAAATGGCCAAACATTTAAACACACATTGGTACAGAGATACATCTTTAAAAGGGTGTTTTTCATATTTAAAAAAAATTTTCTATGATTAGATGCATGTGATTTTGCCATGTCCCAAACTCCTCTCTACTAACTTCACTGAGTGTAATAAGTAGATAAATGATATACAATGTACAAACCTTTTACATGCTCTTGTAGCTCTCATCAAGTACTTGAATAAAATGAGTCAATTGGATCATTTATGGTCTAATGTCATAATAATAATAAACGTTTTGCATGTGTCCCTGGATTTGCTGTCCACCTCGTCATAAGGTGGTTACTGCCACTATAAGAAACCCCCTGCTGTAATCAGTGACATCACTACCACTGCTTTGTCTTTTACAAATGGAGTGAAGAATAGCTCCTGCAGAGAGAGTACATATCAACATTTATATTTTGACATTTTCAGCATTTTATGATTGAACTTGAACGTGTTCAATCTTAATGTGTCCACCCTGTCATTGCAAAATATGAATCTATATAAATGCTTTTCAGAAATTCAAAATATGTTTGTTAAAGTATACACTGTCACCTTCCTAACTGATACATGTTGCTAGCTAATGGCCCAACATGTGCTCATTAAATGCAAACTTCAGCCAGAAACGTCCTCCCTGTCATTGTCCACCCCGTCATCAAGTCTAGTTTTATAACAGTTTTATAAGTTTTTCAGTGTTTCAGAATTCAAGTGGAGGACAAAACATATGCAGAGAAAGAAACCATTTGAAAGGATACCTATGTTTATACCTTTTGTGGTAGGCCTACATTTAGGGACCAACATGTTTTTGTTTTGTTTATATCAATCTTGTTTTTTCATCTAGTTGAAGGTTTTATTTATTTATTTTTGCTGTTGTTGAGTGTCATTTCCAGATGTAGCCTACCTGTGCACAATTCATAATACAGTAGGTGAAAAAAGTCATGTTTTGACAAAAAACATTTGTTGACAAAACCATAACATTGTTTCCTTTAAATATATATGAGGCACTTCACTATTGTCCACCCTGTCATGCCAAGGTCCACCCCGTCATGTCATTGTCCACCCCGTCATGTTCATGTTTTATGTGAATAAATAATTATTTTCACAAGTTATCAAAACCTTTTGTGTGATTTTGCTCTGAAGAGATTAGGGCCAAACAGTATTATTTCAAAGTTTGACCAGATACCTTTATTTATAGAGTTTATTCAGAAAAGAAAGTACACCTTTCACAGATTTTACATATACAAACATATTTTTCCATAATTTCTGTATTTTTGAGAGATGTTTTCCAGAAACTAAAATATATTCCTGAACGAGGGACCAAATACCTTTCTGAAAATGTACATTTTGTAATCAATATATGATTAGAACATATTTACTCTATTTAGAAATTGTCCCATGACAGGGTGGACACATTTTGCAGTTTGCTTGTACTTTCTATGCTTGCAGTCAATTTATAAAAGGTGCAGGAGCTTGACCAACATGCATTTCTAACAGCTTAAGGTCTACTTTATACAATGGATATGGAGTTCAGTGGAAAATCTCATCTTTTTTTGTGTGACATTGGGAAGTCTCAATGGCACTCTATACTGATATTGACTCATATATACCTTTCATTATAAATCAACTTTTGTTCATACGCGGCTGCAGCAGCACAACGGACAATGACACAGACAACATGGTTGATTATTGACGGCGCAATGTCACCATTCGCCGGTAATTGCGGCATCAGGCGAGCCTACCTACTGGTTTACATAATTATGCAAGTAGGCTACAATACATGAGTATTTGGTTAGACCCCCAATATTAGACAAGGGCGTTTTTTCAGGGCATTTTCAATGGAAAAAAATATTGTCCTATATTCAGATGAATACGGTAATAGAAAACTGCTTTGCAGCGCTGATGTTTTTTTTTTTTTTTTTTTTTTTTTTTTGGCGCTCGTGTCGCCCCCATGCCTAAAACTGCTACTGGTGATGCCGCACAATGATTGTGGTGTGTGTGTGTGTGTGTGTGTGTGGTATAGTTCCATAAATAATAATAATAAAAAAAAAAAAAAAAAAAAAAAAAAAAAAAACATCACACCCTGAACATTGTGTTTTTAATAAGTATTGTTCTGTGTAATGGATCCTCTGTAGTGTTTGCATTGAGTTGTGATACAGTACAGTAGTGTACATACTGTATTTTCTGTAGATTTACATACTGTTCATATGAAACACACAAATCTGTGAATGCCCAATACTCTACAGTGATATATTTTGAGAACAGATACTGTAAGGTTTCTAAAAATGTGCTTTGGCAGTTGTGAAAAAACGTAAAAAGAACATTCTCACACACTGAACATTGTGTTTTCAGTTGTTTTGATGTAGTGTGTAATGATGCGTATAGTGTTTAAATTTTTGCAGGCTTTGAGCAGCTGTTTTGGTGTGAAAGTTTGAGTTTTGAAAAGAGAAGGTGTGGTTTTGTGTATGTAGCTTTAGAAAAGTGTGTTGTGTTTAGAGTTTTGGGAAAATGGAGGAAGGTTTTGTGAAATGTGTTTTAGCAATTTAAAAAAACTGTAAATGGCGACAATGCCAAAGTGAGGCTGGATTCACGGCTGTCTTTTGTTTTGGAGAGCGAAACATGGACCCGCTCAGTAGCGGCTTTGAAAGTCACCAAAAAGAAGCCGCAACAGTTCCAAACGTATACAGTGTACATGTACACAGTTCACAGTACAGTGGGTGCACATATTGTGTTGCTCAGTGGCCTACAGTACTACTGTACAATACTGTGCTAGTGTATTGACTGTTGTTCTGAACACCTGAAAACACTTTCACATTTTCACAGAGGATATTCCGGTTGGACTCGATGGCTGCACAAACACCTTTTTTGGAAAAATACTATTTATATGGACAAAATCTTGTTTGCATAAAAAAGCCACTGGTCGCCATCAGGCGAGCTGGCCGCGGCACCGGTTGGAATCAGTTGAGCCGGCCGGCATCAGGCGGGCCGGGCGCGGCAATG
The DNA here is from genome assembly GCF_902150065.1 of Myripristis murdjan. NCBI lineage: Eukaryota > Metazoa > Chordata > Actinopteri > Holocentriformes > Holocentridae > Myripristis > Myripristis murdjan. The sequence continues at coordinate 5,823,706 of NC_043993.1, read as the reverse complement.
GTCGGGCGCGGCACCGGTCGGCATCAGGCGGGCCGGGTGCGGCACCGGTCGGCATCAGGCGGGACGGGCACGGCACCGGCCTAATGCCGACCGGTGCCACGCTCACCCGGTCAGGTCTGCCGGATCTGATGGGTGAGCGGCGCACACCTACTGCCATATATGCCTTTCATTATAAATCAACTTTTGTTCATACGTGGCTGCAGCAGCACAATGGACAATGACAGAGACAACATGGTTGATTAGTGACTGCGCAATGTCGCCATTCGCCGGTAGTCGCGGCATCAGGCGAGCCTACCTACTGGTTTACATAATTATGCAAGTAGGCTACAATACATGTGTATTTGCTTAGACCCCCAATGTTAGACAAGGGCGTTTTTTCAGGGCATTTTCAATGGAAAAAATATCGTCCTATATTCAGATGAATACGGTAATAGCAAACTGCTTTGCAGCGCTGATGATGCCGCACAATGATTGTGGTGTGTGTGTGTGGTATAGTTCCATAAATAATAATAATTTAACTATAACTATATATGGAACTATACCACACACACACCACAATCATTGTGCGGCATCACATCGTCGAGCTGGGTCAGGCCACTGGACCTCATCTGCATCGCAGGCAATATTGTCCCTTGCCAGGCAACATGGGAAGAACGCCCTGGCATGGCGAATCCAGCCTTGGAAGGCCTCCACAGGCACGTCGTCACAGGTCAGGTCCATAGCCCTGAGAAGGTTCTCTCTTATGTAAGGTTGGTGGTCATACACATTCCACCTCCATGTGGCATTCTTTCAACTCTAGAGAAACAAACATGCATTACAGTACTGACTTGTATGTACTCTGCTGTAAAAAAAAAAAAAAAAAAAAAAACATGCATTCAATAGAAGCATCAATGGACATGTTTTGCAATATAGCAAGGATACTGAGATGAAACCAATTGTACTCCACTATACTGTAAAAATCTCCTGTAGTGACCAACACAGCAATACAATACAGTACAGTACAGCACCTGTTGTGTTTTCTGAATGCCTGGATAATGGTGGCCAGTTTGGATGGACTACAATTTACAAACTACGGAATACAATTTTTAGGCCCTTTTTTGTAGGTGCATCCTGACTGATTGGTGAATGGTGATTCATGGAAAGGGCAGTGATGCAGGTGCACAGGTGATTTCACAGTGATGCAGGTGCAAAAGAGTGTGAAAAATGTGTGAATCCAATGAAAAGGTATGAACACAATTGCAAAAGAAAACTTCTGCTGTGGTTTGGAGGTGAAGATGATGACAAAGTGGATCCCAGTGCCATTATACTGGAAAAAGTGATTGAAAAAAACTGTACTGTACTGTAAGGTACAGTATACTCTATACTCTATTTTTATTTTTTGGTTATTTTGGAAACAGTTGTTACTGTGAAAAAGGTGCTTGATTTCTATTTTGAGCTTTGCGGAATTCTTTTTGAAGAACTAAATGAAAAGCAGTTAAAAAATGCAGTATTTTGTGTTACAGTTTTTCTCAATTGCTAAAACACTAAACCCCAGGCCCGGACTGTACATCGGGAGAACCGGGAGATTTCCCGAAGCGCCGGCCTGTCACTGGCCTGGTGGCCTGCCCGTGTTTTTTTTTTTTTAAGTCAGAGAGAGAGGCCAGGCCAATCAGAGGCCACCAACCTGTGAAGAGATCAAGACGTGATTGGATTGTTTTGATTAACACCCGCCCCAACACTCCCAGTCCGTTGTAAACAGGCAGCATGTTGAGGAGGGGGTGTCGTGACTCGCGTGTGTGTCTGAATGTGGAGGAGAGGAGAGGAGAGGAGAGGAGAGGAGAGGAGAGGAGAGGAGGCGGAAGCAGTGGCGGTTCTGCCTATGTTGCCATCCAAGGCGAAATTACTGGCTTGTATGGCAAGCCGTTTGAGCATATATTCAGATATCCCACTAGTTAACTTTTTTTGCACTCACTAGTGACACTAGTGAGTGCTACTAGTGACACTAGTGAGGCCAAAAATATTTACTAGTGTCACTAGTGAATGCCAAAAATGCTCACTAGTGTCACTAGTGATGCCTAAAATATTTACTAGTGTCACTAGTGAATGCCTGGTGGCAAAGGTCAAACACAAGTAAAGCACTGGTGTCACTGGTTGAACACAACAACTCAAAACTGATCACACTTGTGGCTAATGATGTGGGGGAACATATATAAGCCAGTTCAGAGAGCACTGCTTTGTGAGGCCCTACAATGGATAGAAATCTGAGAGGACGAGTTCGTGTGAGAGGTGGTCGAGATGGTTGAGGAGGTCGACCCAGTACAGAGAAATGATGCTGTGGCTGAGTAATGCACTTCTCATTTGTATATTTTTGTACTTTATTTTTACGTAGGCTTACTGTATACAAGTGCTAAATGCACAAGATTTCTGTTTTTTGTACTTTTTTTACTATGTACAAGTGCTAAATGCACAGGTTTTTTGTTTTGCAACATGCATTTAGCCTACAGTGAACAATAAACATTTATTTCTACAGCTTCATGTCCTGAGCATTGTGTTTTCTATTTTTCTATGTAGTGTTTAGTGACTGCTCAGTAGTGTTTTTAATTTTGATTGACTTGGGGCACAATTTGACAACATAGTTCAGTTTTGAGCACAGATTGGACTGTTTTGAGGTGAAAGTTTGGTTTTGCAAGAGGAGTCTGGGGTTTTGTGAATGTAGCTTGAAAATTGGGTTTTGTGTTCACAGGTTAGAGAAAAGGAGAGCAACTTTCGAGAAATGTGTCTTAGCAATCGAGAAAAACTGTAAGTATGCTATTGTGTTGCTGCTGATGTGAAAGTGTGTTCATATGATGGAAATGTTTATCCTTTTGTCATCAGAGTTACATTTTGACAAAGGATTTTTAAGTTTTGATGACTGAGTTTCAGTTTGCCATAAATGTGAATGGTTTATTTCCAGGTGTTGTGTCTTATTTGCGTTGTGTTTAGAGTTTTGGCACAGTGAGCAAAGCATTTGCAAAATGAGTTCAAGCAATCAAAAAAAACTGTAAGTGAGTTTCACTTTTGCTCCCTGTGCTCACAATTATGCAACACAAGTGCATAACAGTGAGAAAATGTGTATAAACTTGTCAAAGAAGTGCAAAATGTGTTTTAGTGGCTGAGAATATGTCTGCAAGTTGTGTCTAACTCTGCGAAAAGTGCTTAAGGTTCAAGACAAGAGTCTAGAGCAGTGGTCCCCAACCCAGTCCTCAAGATTCCCTTTGTTTTTTGTTTTTTTTTTGTTTGTTTTTTTGTTTGTTTTTTGTTTGTTTCAGCTCTACTCTTGTACACATGACCCAATTAAGGCTTATGCACCTTCATGCACACCCTGTTCAGGTAGATCTGTTTCAACCAATCAGCATCAAGCCCTTAAATCGATCAGCTGGGAAATAGTAGAGCTGAATCAAAAACCTGCAGGACAGGGGGATCTTAAGGACTGGGTTGGGGAACACTGCTCAAGAGGCTATATTATCAAATCAAATCAAGTGTATTTATAGAGCACAAAAAAAAAAAAAAAAAAAAAAAAAAAAAAAAAAAAAAACAGACAAAAAAGTTTAATAGCAGCATAAATTATCAAGTATTTGAGACAACATGACAGCATAAAGTCATGTGCATATGAGTATTAGGCTACTTTTGCTTTGATTTAGCTCAACTTGCACATGAGGATGAAGCCAGGCGTCATCATCCTGTTGTGTTTGTGGAGATTGTTCTTGGAGACTGGCACTAACTTGTGTTGGAGGAGCTCAGTTTCAGAGTTGGTGGGCGGCTCTCAAAATACTCTTTGTGCTGAGCTGTTCACTTCTTCTCCTTTTGGGTGGCCAAACAAACTTCTCTTGAAGTGCAGGTTCCACCGAGATTTGAACTCGGATCACTGGATTCCAGACAATTGGACTTGAGTCATAGTGACTCGACTCAAGTCAACTCGAGTCACAAATTTGACGACTTGCGACTTGACTCGGACTTGAGGGTAAAAAGACTTGACTTGACTCTGACTTGCAGACAATGACTCCTGACTCGACTCGACTTGAGACAGGCTGGCTCGGACAACTTGTAGCATAAGTTTGTCTTTTTTTTCCAAGTGAATATCATATTAGTATAGAGCAGTGCAGGTTCAGACCATTGACTGATTGATTGGAGACAGCCTACTCCCTTTAGTTTTTTCCGCATGTAGCAGAGAGGCACTGCATGCATGAACGCACAGCGCACGCACTCTGATGATCAGTGGGGGAGCCAGAGACACAGCCGCGCTGCTGTTATTTGGAATCATGGAAACTGCAGGCAGTTCTTTAGTTTCTAAAGTAATCCAGTTTGCTTATAAAAACTTCCAATCTGATGGAAAACGGAAACGCAGAAACGCTCAGTGTGCATGTGTGTGCGTGTGCATGTGTGTGGGGATTCTTTATGGATGCGTAGCACAAGCTGTGTCACTCACCACTGTCGCGATCGCTGATGTAGCCACTGTGACTGTATAAATTATATCCACCATGGTAACAGCAAGCCCTCATCTTCCATCACTTTCAAACATCGCAACTTTTCATAAGACATAATCAGGCGTCAGCAAGGTTAAAAAAATTAAGTCGTTTCACCTGCACCTGCACCACCAGGAAAAAACATTACAACACCTGCACCGGCACCGTACGAGTCCAAAAGGCAAAGAAAATTTCCAGCTAAAGCAGCGCACTGACATAGATTGTCTATTCAAAGAAGAGGTATCACTTTGGATAGTTTTTTTTTTTTTTTCTTATCTATGTTATCACATGCATACTACGGCTCATTCATTGGTAGTTGAATTGTTAGGTCTGTTTGATAGGTAGTTTACATTTTTAAAAGAAATAATAATTTAACATATTGTTAAATTATTTGACTCACGCTTACTGGTAAACATCTACTCCTGCAAGATAATTTATTATGTTCTACAACTTATAAACATACTCTAACACTACATACTGAGTGTTTGAGCATCATATCTCCTCTGGGCTACAAAAGGTGGTCCTAGCCATTTTTACCAGTCTTACAGCCATTTTAATTATCAATACCTATATTAATTTGTTGTCAAATGACACAATATAATACAAGTACTAATGTGTTGCATAACTAGACAGGCATGTAATTCAGTAACAGCTCAAAATGCTTTTTAATAAAACTAACCAAATCAATAAGATCTAATCTAAATCTAAATGATCTAAATGATCAGACCTGTAATGTTGTAATGGACAAATGAAATCAAATAACCTGTGACTCGACTTGACCTGACAGCCTGTGGCTGACTCGACTTGACATAACTTATGACTTGACTTGACTTGACAAACTTGTTACTCGACTTGACATAACCTTGTGACTCGACTCGACTTGACTCGACATAACCTTGTGACTCGACTCGACTTGCTTGCCCACAACAGGAATGACTTGAGACTCGCTTGGGACTCAGATCGGGGTGACTCGTGCAATTGTCTGCTGGATTCAAAGTCCAGAGTGCTAACCATTACACCATGGAACCACAACACAAACATCCAGCCAACATACTCAATTGCTCATCTAGCCTCTCTCTCTCTCTCTCTCTCACTCTCTCTCTCTCTCTCCCATTTCAGTATTGGTACAATTTAACACAGCTAATCAATATCTAGTTAATTAATATAAGCCAGTTAATGATGATCATGCAGTGTGTGTGGCAGGCAGAGACATGTTTAGCTGTTAGAGGAGCTGAGGAGAACTAACAGCCTGTCTCGGTTTGGGGAAAGTTTGGCCTTTCACTGCTTATTTCTTTGAAATGCAGCTCTCTAAGTGAGGAGAACTTCTCACATTGGAAGAGAAAGTGCATCTCTGTTTGCTCTTCCCCCGATGAACAGTGAGCAAAGAGCTGCTGTGCCCTCCTGTCTCTGTGGCCAGTTTGTGCTTGCTGATCCTGGATTTGCTCAGGATCACTCTCTGTTCCCTGTCTTCGACAGAGTGCACATATTCACTCTATTCACAATTTAGTCAACTTGGGCTTTTTTGTTTCATTTGTCCAGTGTTTTAAATACAGCTCTTTTTATTGGGTCATAATTTGTTTAATTCTGTTTTTTTTTTTTTTTTTTTTTTTTTTGATCAGTGACAATGGGAATCTGTGTGCTTAGCTTCAGTATGGAGGGCCTTTACTGGCTGTTGATCCCTTGAGTCCAATTCTAATCCACTGAGTGGACCCCAGATTTCACTTCCATGTAGATCTATTGGTAAAAATAAACAGTAAAAAAAAAAATTGTCCAGATACTGATCAAAATATTAATGTTCAATAATTTGTTATTGCCAAATTGAAATTTCCTGATGCAGACATAGTTAGACCAAGGTAAGCACAGGACCTTGTGAGTTTAATTGTAGTGTTATTTTTAGTAAACTGGCACCTGTTGTCAAGACATCTTGTATTTTTATTGTTTGTTTGTTTTGGTTTTTTATTGTTTGTTTGTTTGTTTTCTTTTGTTTTCTTTTTTTGAAAGATCCTGATCTGGATTTTCTTTAAATTAAGCTCTAATGCCCTGTTATGGCAGAATTGTTTCAGTATGTTCAGGTTCTGTTGCAGACCATCAAAATACAACTATTTGAATAATGATAAGAGTAAAGAAAGAATAACAACTGTTATGTTATGTTAAAATGCCACGACAAATGTTGTAATACTGTTGATACAGAGATAGGACAGTGAGTCTGCAGGCTAAACAATGTGATCCACCATGATTAGATCAAAGTCGCTTCAACAAAATTCTCTTTAGTTCTTAGATTTTTAATTTTTGGTGGATTTTTTTTTTTTTTTTTTTTTTTTTTGTGATTTGGAAATTTTGTGGTAATTAATTTCATTTTATATTGACAGTGTTGGAGGACAATTTTATGGCGTTTTTCCTTTGTAATATAATTTAAACCAAGTGCAGAGATGACCCAGGCTTCCTCAGTTCAGGGTCCCCACAACCTGTCAGATGCTTTTTCTTTTGTCTGATTGAAAAAATTGAACAAAATTCATTCCAGTTCTTTATGTTGCTGATTTTGGAAAGGATTTTTTGTGATATAGTATTTTATGTAAAATAAATAAATAAAACATTATTTATTTATTTATAGGTGCGTATATAATTTTATGGCATTTTTCCTCTATAAGTTTAACATTATCTCAAACAAAACCTTTGTGACTTTTGCAGGGACTGCTGTTGTGATAAATTGTTAGTGTGCATCAAGATAGCAATTTGATAATCAACCTCTTCTATCACACATGTCAGCACCAGTAATTGCTTTGTAGATGTGGTCTGAGGTAAAGTGGACGGTATTTGTTGAGGTATAAACCACCAAGGAAGTTCCCATGGGTGAATAGATATCCAAGTATAAAATATTACCTGTGCAATATCAACCACTCAGATAATAAAACAGGCGGGTCTGCTATCTGAGTCCCACAGTATTGAAGCCACTAAATCACATTGAAGTAATAAAACAGTACGTTACCTAGATTTTCGAAAAGTCCCATGACAGGCTGCTTTCCAGCTCATTGAGCAGAGGCACATACAATTTATGTATCAAGAGTCATGGGTTCCATTCTGTCTTGCGGCCTTTGCTACATGTAATCTCTCATTTCATGTGTTATTATGCAGTTGGACAAAGATAAAATAGCATTTAAAATGTAAAGTTACAAACCGCCACAAACAAGACGTTCTTACTTTGAGTGAAACGCTGAGCAGGGAACAATGGTAACGAAAGTTAAGATAAGGAATCAAATACAGCATACATGGAAGAATCTGTTTATTTATTATGATCATGCCTAGTCGACATGTTCTCAGGGTCAGAGGATGATCAGGAAGTGTCAGATATAAATTATGTATAAAAGAGAAAGACAGGTATCTGTTACCTGTCAGCAGTAAAGTTCAGATACTTGAGTTTGGGCTGGATTATTAAAAACCACAATTTTCTTTTCAAAGGTACAGTAAATTTGAAACTTGTTGACTATAACAACTTGTTGAATCAATTACTGATAGTATTTTACCTCAGATTTCACAATAACACAAACTATGGACCAGTGGTTCTCAACCTCTTTTGGGCTAGCGCCCCCCTATGAGCTGTCCGGGTCCCTTACTCTTACTCTTCTCTTCCCTGAACATGAATGTTAGTCTTTTATATATCATTAAAAAGCATTTCACTCAATGCCAAATAACAGAAATTAAGTTTGTGAGTGTTATGCAACGGCTAGAAATTTGGCATTCAAAATTCATTTAGGTCTCTTATTGATCACAAACAGCAACCAATCGGGGTGCCAATTTAAAAAGAAAAAAAAATATATCCATCTTATTTTTTTCCAATGGAAAATGGGAACAGCTGAGGAAAAAATCTGAAGCTAGACTGTGGAAGAAAAAAGAAAGAAAGATGTATCGACTATATTGCAGGGCTATAACTTTTGTAAATAAGCTAAATTGTTTTTAAAGCTGGTGTGCATTTTATTTTTTGCACACTGTTTTGACAGTGGTAGTCCTGTCTATGCTTGTTTCCCAGAGCTTGATGACAAATTTCTGCTTCCTGCATACATCAAACTCAGTTGAAAGCGAGTGATGTGATTGGTTTGTTTCCCATGAGGAACACGACATGCGGCAATCATTTTAGAAAAGAAAAGAAAAAAAAAACAGCTGACTTTAAAGCTGTGCTTAAAAGTAATGAGTAATGACAACCTTCATAGAAATGTAGTGGAGTCAAAAGTCACAAGTTTCCAAAAAAAAAAAAAAAAAAAAAAAAAAAAAGAAAAGAAAAGAAAAGAAAAGAAAAGTTTGTGTGCAGTCATAAAAATATTGTTACCATCAAGTTAAACAGTTAGGGAAAAGGCTGAAAGGTAACTGCAAGGGCTAACTTGCTGTGTATTTGGATGTCCTACCAACGTCAGGTGAACAGGTAAATGAATTATTCCTTTCATAACATGCGTCTTCTGTTTGTCTCACAGTAACTCTCATAGAGTTATTTCAAACATCTTTGCCTTCAAAATGCCTTTCATGAAATTAACAACAATAAAAGATTAAACAGATAATTTCTTGCAAACAATGAAGCTTGAATGTTCAGTCATGAAGGTTGAAGAGAGTCAAACTCCACACAGGCTGAGGTCACCTGAGCTGTGATATGTGGCCAGATAAATGAGACGAGTGTTTCTAACTAGTCTAAGAATGAAGTAACATAGCGGCGCCAGTCCTCCTCTGTTTTCTGGGTCAGTGAGTTTGATGTTGCATAACACTCTGAGTCTGCAGACACTCAGGGAGCATAAAATCAAACAAAGCATTTCAGTAAAGCTGTGGTCTCCATTTACCAGCCATATGGCACCAAAACCCTGCGTGACTGTCTTTTCTCAAGCATGATGCTGCAGATACTCGCCCAAAGTATTGGGAAGGATAGTTTGACAGGTAATCAGTTACGGATCACCAGTAGCGTTTTTTCTTTTGATTTGATAGGTGGACAAGAAGCGCCACAAATTTAAACAAGAGATCCAATCAGAAACAACACTCAAAATTTGAGTGTATCCTTCCAGATGAATGGAGCCTGTCTAGACACAGAGATGCTACTGCCCTTGTTGTTTTTCCATTCAAATTTATCCCAATGGTTTTGCTGACCTGTGTTGTCTGGAAATCTGCCAAAACAAGATGTTCCTACATGGAGAAACGATGCAAAGCAATACCATTAAATAATTTAATTTAACTACATGTAACTGGTTGCATTTTTGCATGTACTATAAAACACTTTATTTTATTTAAAATATCACACACTTCCAACACACACTTCTAGTGCCTCAGAGGTGATGATGGAGAGGGATTATTTTTGTATGAGTCTATACATTGTTTTGTAGGAAAACCCTACTCACTCTGCTTTTAAGTGCCTCATAAACCTGCAGGATACTGACAGAAGATAAAGCTAAGCTGTGGCAGAAACTTTAATAATGCTGTCTTGCTACCTACAATGACAGCCACGATGATGATGATGATGATGATGATGATGATGATGATAATAATAATAATAATAATAATAATAATAATAATAATAATAATAATAATAATCATAGTAATCATAGTAATCATAATAATCATAACAACAATAATAATAATAATAATAATAACAACAATGTCAACAACAACAACAACAACAAAAATAATAATAATAATAATAATAATAATAACTTCTCTTTCAAGATACATATGCAAAACACTTTACAAAGGAGAAAAAAAAGCAAAAAAAAAAAAAAAAGGAGGAAATATAGCCAACAAACAAGCCAACAAAGACCATTAGAAGTTAAAAGCATCAACAGCTTCATTAAAATAACTTTTAGGGTATGTTTACGGATGTGGACATATCCTGCCAGTACCAACAGCAGTAACTGTACCAACAGCATCTGATTTGTGTTATTCCATTTTTTGCATTTATAGCACCCCCTAGTGGTCTAGTTCAATGAAACCTTCAGAGTATGTTTTAGGTATTTGTGTGGACATGCTCTGCAAGTCTTGTGATAATTGGGCCGACGTTTGTTGACTTTTGTCCATTCATGTGTTGAGCCATGGCCCTTTTGAAGTTAATTGGTCAATATCTTGAAAACGAAATAAGATATCAACAAGTCTTATACAACTTTTGGTCCAATGATGATCCACAGTGAATTTCAAAGGAATGAGACCTATGACATAGGAGGAGATGTCAAAAATGTGTTTTTCAAAAAATTTTAAATGGCAGAAAATACAATATGACAGACGTTATGACAAATTTGGAGTGATTCATTTCTGTACCAAATTTAGTGTAAATCAGACTTATGACATATGAGTTATGAATTTTTCAATTTCAAAATTTGGACTTTTAATTATAGCACCCCATCAGCCCTACCGGCTTGAGCCCCTGAAAAAAAGACTGAATCAAGAGGAAATACTAAATATCAGTTTAGAATGAACATCTATGAATCATGGCACCATTTGCCTGCAAGTTTGCTTTCTGTCTTACTTAAGTCAGTGTTTAATTTGAAATTAAGATTTCAAAGTGATAGTTATGGGGTCTGATAACATTAATTAGCATGCTGTGATTTGAAAACTGTGATGAGCAAAATTTCACTCACAAGCCAGTTGAGACAGACAGTGGCAGGGTGTGAGCCTCATCGTGAAGGGTAATTCGGGGCAACAGTGTCGGGTCAGGGGCATCGACGCCAGCAACACCAGAATGAACCTCCGCAGGCTGCTGTTGGCAACGACCTTCTGTGATGCCTAATGTTTCAGGGGCCAGCGACCTACTCTTAAAGCAGGAAAACATGTCTCCTAACTGCAGACGCACCTCCCTCTGCCAGAAGGCATAAACTAACGGGTTTATCAGTGAATTGGAAAGCCCCAGGAGCCACAGCTGATTCTCCAGCACCTTGGTCAGCATGCAGTGTTCACACAGAATCTGCACCATGCACACCACAAAGAAGGGGCACCAGAGGACCAAGAAGCAGCCCACCAGCACTGCCACAGTCCTAAGGGCTTTGACATGGGCCCAGTATCGGCTGCTCTGTTGCTGCTGCTGGTGATCATGATGATGATGATGATGATGATGATGTTGATGATGATGGTGGCGATGCGTCCTGGAGCCTGCTTGTCTAACTTGGCAGATCTGCTTCTGGTGGCTGCAGGCGATCTTCAGGATGTCCAGGTAGATGTAAACGAACACGGAGAGCACAGGGAAGAAACACACACAGAATAAGACGATGATGCCCTCCTGGTGATTGACGGAGAAGAAGGCACAGAAGCCACTGTAGCTGTCCGTCTGGAGCTGGCGCACCATGACTGAGGAGCGGAGGACACAGGTTATTAACCTTTACACCAGAATATCAAGAAAACTAAAATCTGTCATCCATATCCATTGTTCTTCCATGAATATAAAATAGGTGAACCGCAGTTGCCTCATGTCCTCTTATGCCAGTATGAAACCACTGGCTGCAGTTTAGCTTTTACTGGAAATCACCCAGCAGCTAATGTCCTATCTGTGCATTACCACTTAACTGAAAGTGGCCATCACACTGTAGCATGGTCATCTGTTTGCTACCAGTGCTTTAAAGTCATAGTTCAGATTCTTACCAGCATTTGCTGCTCCATTGCATGTAAAACATCCACCAAGTTTGGTCGATTAAGTTCTTCCCTGTTGTAAGAATGAGAGCTTCACTGGGAGTGTTATGCTCCAAAGTAAATGAAGTAGATACAGACTGGAAAAAAACATCATTTTGCCTGCTGAAAAAATGTCTTCAAGGATGCACAAAAGCCCGCACTTGTAGTAGTTCTACTCTCAACACTGTTTTAAGCTCTATGTTCTCCAAAATGTGAAATGTGAATAGTGGCCTGAAAGTGAAACCATAATAAATGTGTTTTTGCGAGCAATTTTGTAGCTTTGTGTTGCCACTCAAAATATTTTTTTTTGTGTTGCCACTCAAAATATTTTTTTTTTTCTGGTCTCATTCATTTTGGAGAAATACAATCAAGTGCACTCGGTGAGTGGTGTTAGAAAGATGAAAAATAGAAAGAGCAAAGGTTTCGCGGAGAAGGCAAGAATTAAAAAGAGGAAAGTTCTGGAAACAGACCCAGCCAAATGTGCTAAAATTGGCAACTTTTTCACTAAAACGAGCTCGCGGTTTGAAACGACAAATGAGGACGATGAAACGGGTAAGGCAAGATGTTGAACTTTGCCTGCAAACCACCGTTCGAGTTAACTAATTATCAAGCCAATGAATTGTGTGGCCTTGTGGCATATAACATGACGTTATATAATTTAAATAATAGGCTAGTATGATGCGACGCTGCATAACTGGGAAACTTTGTCTTGTAGCCCCTCAGAGTCAGAAGCAAGATCCAGCACCAGGCATGAGCCCACAAGTCCAGAGTGGGCAGGCAGGATTGCTCATTGAGTGAATATTATTAGAATTAATATAATGAAGAGTATGGTGTAGACCTGCTCTATATGACAAGTGTCCTGAGATGCTAGATGATTCAGCACTACATTAATGAAACTGACCTGAATTGATCAGAAGGCTTTGTAAAAAGGGGAGATTTGTGCTTTCTATGAGCAAACGATACTAGTGACCCGTTATATTTTTTGATAATAATAATAATAAAATTATCAAAATAATAATATTTTAATAATAATAGGTCGCGTTAAGCGGGCCGGTCTGAGGCATGAAACTCCAGGGTTGAAAATGAGTCCCACTCTGGCCCTGAATCAATACAATCTTGGTGAAGCTCTCATTTTTGCGACAGGGGAGGAGTTAATGGACCAGACTTGGTGGATGTATTACACTCACATGGAGCAGCAAAAACCAACATAAAGGTAAGAATCCAAACTATCATTTTTAGTACAGGGGTGGCAATAGAGTAATAAATAAAAATGACTCGCATCAAAACAACATTTTTATGAACCAGTGACAACACAGGTTTTTCAATGCATTTTAAAGTGTTACAGAAAATTCCCTCTACTCTTAAATCAGTGGTTTGCAACCCTCTTGGACTGAGCAACTTATCCAAGCCATCCTCTGTCCAGAGCATGCTGTTATAGGATAAATGCATTTATTTTGTTGTTGTTGTTGCACAGAGCATATACAATGATATTTTCAAGCAGTTTCAGGAGATCAGGCTGCTTCTACCCCTGCTTTACAGGTAGCTGCCTGTTTATATGAGACATCATGGTTAGGTGAACCTCAGCAGGTCCTATCCTCAGCATCATATATTTTTTCTTCTTAATGCAGCTGCTGTAACTTTTGATTTGGATTTTCTTGGGTAATTATCCCTGCAGCTCTGCTCATCACTCAAAAATGTCAGACAACAGTCTTGGTGTATATTTTAGATCTTTTAGGTCCAGAACGGCCCAGCCATGACTAAGCATACCTATTCTTGCTCTTCCAACAGTGCAGTATAGTCTTATAGACCAGAAATATACATTTGGAAGAAAAATATATATAATTTATGATCCTACCTGGCAGGAATCCCATAATGAGGGACGAGATCCACAGAGCCACCAGCGACCCAGCCACGGCCCCCTTCCCAGACAGCTGGGAGTAGCGCAGGGGCATCTTGATGGCAACATAGCGATCAAGCGAGATAAGGAACATGGACATGATGGATGCTGTGCATGGCGATGTGACAAAGGCCATGCGCATTAGACACCTGGTCTTGCCCTCAACAGAAAGTGGGGTGGCAGCGCTGGGATGCTCATTGACAATGTGGCCACTGCTATCAGTGTTGTTGCTGCTGCTCTTGAAGTCTTCGCTGGCGAGGCCGGTGATGGCGAGGCCCACTAGGGTGTCGGCCAGCGCCAAGTTGAGGACAAAGCACCAGCTTTGGCTGCCCTTCCTGCGGAGCAGCTTGAGTAGGGCAGCTGCCACCAGCAGGTTTGTGGAAATGATGAGGCAGGATGCAATGCTGAGGATCACACCCATCACCCGGGGCTTCAGGATGCCTTTGGTCGCTGGTTCAATGGAATCCATGCTGGCAGGAGTCACGGCAACAGAGAATTCACCGTTCACATGTCCAGTCAAATACGACTTGTTAATAACAAAAAATAAAACTTTAATTTCACAAAAGCTTTTGTGTATCAAAGCAGTTTGTGGTCTTGTGTCCCATTGGGGCAAGTCGATCATGCTGGGACCAGAAACAGTGTTATATCCATGACAGCAGGAAAGGTGACACTCACAGTTTGAGGATAATCACATTTAGCAAAAACAAAGGTTGCAGCTTTGCAAACTACTAGAGGTGTGTGTCTTTAACTTAACCTTTATTCAGTTCAGTTAATTCGTTGACAATTGTATGCAATTGTATGTCTTCTTTTTTATTTAAATTAAATTATATTTGAGTTTATAAACCATGATTCCAGTCAACTATTTGATTCAGTACTTCAAGCCAGAATTTTAAATTTATGAGCAAACATGTAATAATGTAAGACTATCCTTTCCTTATGAAATGTAGTCAAAAATCAAAAACAGAATTACTTTAACACAATAGATTTCTTGAAAAAAAAAATACTGACAAAAAAGTTTCATCAAGTCTTTTTGGAAGGATTATCAATGAATAGTTTGAAAGCATTTTATATCAATTCAGTCCAAAGTGAGAGTGATTCATTCCGTTCATCCCTTTTAGCAGGTCTATTGAATCAGCAGAATTTGTGACTACCTCCCTGATAAATTGACTCTAAGCTGTCAGGTAAACTATCTTCTGGTTGTATTTTAGTGGTTTGAATGCATTTGACAAATATACTGCGGGAAATATTTCACTCATTAACATTTGCCCGAAAACACAGAAATGCCACTTACAAATGACAATAAACCCTTTGTTTAAAGTTACTCAGGCAAAAACAGATGTTATCTGTCTGTGTAGTCTTATAGTCTTTATAACAACAAGCTGCTACTTGTGAGTGCCATATATTCATATACAAACCATCGGTGAGATACGGCAAATTAAATTCCCAAACAAGCAGAGTTGTATCCATCAACACATAGTTCATGCATTACTTTAATCCATTGCTCCATAATCTTTCCACAACTTCTGCTGCCAACGCTCAAGAGAGGTGATACATTTCCTAAAGATCTGTTCGATCATCTCACCGGTCTCACTATCGAAAGCTCTTTGACAAATGCTGAAGGAGGACAAAGCACACAAGCATTATCAGCCAACCCCTCACCCTGTACACACACACACACACACACACACACACACACACACACACACAGTCACAGCCTTCTCCAGCTCGTCTGCTGTTGTTTCCTTGTTTGGACTGACCCTTGTTCCACCCCCCTGCCTGCTGGCCCTCTCCCAAGCAGGAATAGAGGTAATACACTGTTTTATTTTATTTGTTTGCACATTAATTATTTTATTTAAGTGCATACTGCTGGGAGTAATTATATTTTACTCTGATTACTGTAATTAGATTACTTTTCCCATACAGTTACAAGCTAATGTAAGGGATTCCATTTTAATTTCCAGTTGCTGTTCTAATATATTTACTCATTACTCGTTACTTTAGTGACGGGACATTGTGACAGATGTCGATATCTGTTGGGGGGGGGGGGGGGGGGGGGGGGATTTCACTTGCCGTCACCTAGGAAAAAAAAACATTCTGTCACTTTGTGCATTAAAACAAGCATTGTGGTATGACATATCAGTATAAAAGACTTACATTCTGAACCTTAAAGTGCATTAAACAAAACAAACAAACAAACAAACAAAAAAAAAAACAGCACCTCATGGTTTACTGTATGTGGAAGAGGTTGATAAGGTGGTTAATCATTACAAATCAATCAGTGATTACTATACCCAGTGCTGTGATCTTTTCAGCGTCTAGTTTCCAGCTGCTCTCTCTTTTGGAAACAATCGACTCAACCCCCAAACACACACACACACACACACGCGCGCGCGCACACACACACACCCTCTATCTTATTTTAACTGCTGAAAGGTGGAGGACGATGCTAAGAGCGAACATCCAGCGTCAAAACAGGTTTCATTTCCCAAACAAAAAAGTAAGTGATCAAGCAATAGTTTGCATTTTTATGGACAGATGTTTCTGTTGGATCTCTGCTCTGATTAGCTAAATTATGTACTCTTGTGAAAAAAATGAGTTTTAGCCCATATTTGTATCTTTTTTATAGGCAAAAGTAAGCTGTGCCAGAAACTCAATCAGTGTGCTTGGCTGCTGATAAAGGTAAAAAACACAGACACAGACACACCTACACACACACACACACACACACACACACACACACACACACACACACACACACACACACACACACACACACACACACACACAGCCAGGCTGAGGTTGGCTGCATGAGGCAACACTATGCTGGTGTTAGCAGGCTAACACACACACATTTCAAGCTGTTGAATGCCCAGATTTGTCCAGTGAGTGAGTTTGGAATAACCTTACAGCTAGGTTGTGAATATTTAAAATGCAGGTAAAACAAAAAGCCAATTCTGAGTCAGCTCATCCCCTTTTCAGAGAATTCATAAAACTGCCCTCTGGAGGACACTATAGAGCCACTGTAGCAACCAGTTGGTCTTTCATACCAAATTCAATTCAACTCTGCTAAACTGGTAAGCACCGTTCACACTGTAACCATGTCTGTTATTGTTGTCTGTATTGTGCATGTTGTGCTTTGATTACTGTATGTGTTATGATTTACTGTGATGTGTTTTAACCATCTTATAAAGTACGCAAAACAGCTCTTAAATATATATATTTCTAACTAAAATATGAACAAATTACAAAAATGATTCAAAGAGGATCACATAAGGAAGCAGTGGTCTGTTTTTTTTTTATTATTTATTTATTTATTTTATAATATAACTCTATGAATGACACAGTATATCCAGTGATCCAGAAGATGTGGAAAGTAGATACGGTGAGCTGGGTCTACTTTCTCATTCAAAGAGTTGTTTTTTTTTTTTTTTTTTTTTTAAGCAAATTCAGCTGTCAGCGCTCACAATCTGTTAGACCACAGCTTCCTTATTTGATACACTGCCTGATCAAATGAGGTAAATTTTACAGCAGACAGGGAAAATGTATTAGTTTTTAGTGCCAAAGGAAAATTAAACACTTGTGTCCTGTGCACTAATCGTTCCTCTCTCCCCCTGCTGGCTGCCAGCCTATTTGAGTCCCCAGGAGAGACATCTGGCAAGATGGACCCATTTTCCACTAGAATTCACCACACAAATAAATCTGGGTAATGACACTCTCTCACTGCACACGCTGAAGATGTCATTTGGCATCAACCCAGGGTCCTCTCCTGTACCAACCCAGGCTACTCTCTGTAAGCTACTGTCTGTAAGAAAAAACTTTGCAAGAAAAAAATAGAAAATGGATCGGTCTGAGTGGTCATAAGCAATTAGCTCTTGTTCTTTTTGTACAGGAGAAAATATCATGTGAAGCTCCTGTATGAATAGTGGGCAATTTAAATTCACAAGGACACACCATTTCTCTGGTGTCTCACTTCCATACTTTAATGTGTCTCCAGTTGAAACAGGATGTTAGTAGATACAAGGTAGGAAGGGACGACTGTAAGAGTTCGGAAGTTCATCTATCTATCTATCTGTCTTCTGTGTGTGTGTGTGTGTGTGTGTGTGTGTGTGTGTGTATGTGTGTGTGTATAGATAGATAGATATCTATGTCTAAATCTATATCTATCTATCTATCTATCTATCTATCTATCTATCATCTATGTGTGTGTGTATGTATATATAGAGAAAGATAGATAGATAGATAGATATGTCTATATCTATATCTATCTATCTATCTATCTATCTGTATCTATCTATCTATCTATCTATCTATACACACACACACACACATATATAGATAGATAGATAGACAGACAGACAGACAGACAGACAGATAGATAGATAGATAGATAGATATGTCTATATCTATCTATCTATCTATCTGTCTATCTATCTTTTTAGTTATTTGACCAATCCAGTCTTCAACATGGGCCCAGAGCACCATCAGCAACTTTTTCTTTTATTATTGCACAGCTCATTTGGGCTATATACCAATATACCTCATTTTTGCTCCATGTCAACCACTGCTTTATTGTATTTCTATGTTGCTAACTGCTAGATGCGTTGCTTCTTGGTCGGTTCACATTCAAACTGCTCCCGAGTTTGTTTGTAACTGAGAAAGACCACCTCCTCAGCGAGGTCTCAGTCTGGTTGCTTTCATCCGACCCGAGTGAGACCGAAACAAGCTTTATGTGAAAATGCCTTTAGACTACAGCCTTGATCACATTACAGTCACACATTAGTGCTTTCAAAAGCTCCATTTCTAACATCCACTCAACAGCACGAACCAGTGCTTTTATATTTACACAACTTGGAGAGAATTTTCAAAAAAGGAAAACAACTACCAGCTCAATGTAAACAGAGAACCAAAAGTGGAAGAACAAGATAAATGCCCCTTTGCTGTTCCCTCAGCAAAGCAGCATCTCCAACAATCAGCAATGTTTTTGACTGTTGGAGAGTTCTTGAATAAGACACTGAATCCCAACCAGCTGAAACTTGACCTCTGACCCCTGTGCTGAAGGTAGGAGAAAACATAATGTGCCATGGTGGATGATTAATGGCAGTTTTTCATTTCATGCAATGCCACCTGCCACCCTGTCATAAACACACACACACACACACACACACACACACACACACACACACACACACACACGCACACACGCACACAAACGCATACACGCACACACGCACACACGCATATACAGTTCTCAACCCAGTAATCCCAACCAGTCCAGACTGGCACTGCTCAGTCAGAACAGGTTCACACGGTGAGTTCACCGCAACCTGAGAGGAAAAATCCTCTTTTTTATCACAGAGGGGTCAAGCCCCTGCCCCCTCCCCAAACCAAAATAACCCCCTGCCTCCAACAGACATACAATGTAGGAATGTTATTCACCCCTGCTAGACCTTTCAGGGCCTTTCAAAACAAAGTGTGGGTCAGCAGTAATTGTGCCCAGTGCCCAGCAGCCCCCAGGCAGCTCAGATCCTGTTTACACCTCTGGCTCTGCCAACTCCGTCCTCCCTCACCGCAACGGCTTCTTCTAACGTTGCCTTTAGCCCGGAAGTTTCTTGAAGGCACCGCTGTGCTCTCTTTGATCAACAGAGAGGAGATTTCTGGTTTTTGGAGGGTCAGCCTTTTTGGGGAGAAGTTGCTTTGGAGATTGCCACTGGACTGGATTGCTAAGGTGATGAGATGTGTGCAATGTTTTGATGCGATAGAGATGGGCCATGTGCTGGGTTCAGTGGGAGCAGGAATTTACTTGTATAGGCTGCCAGCCTATTTCTATAACCTGCAAACTTTGTTTTCCTTTACTCCAGTCTGTTAGATAGCTGTATAATTAAGGGACCATCCCAGTAATTCTTTATGTTTAGCATATTATCTACAAAATGTGTAAACTTCACATTTCTGCTTATCTATTCCCAAAGCAAGCAATTGAATCTTAAAACTGCGATATAATTTTTCCTCCCTTCCCACTATGATATGAAAATGAACTTTCAGAGACTTCAGACTTTCTTCACACCAGTATTCCATCACTGTAATAAAATCGTCCACATTAGTTTTCCTAAAGGCACCAGCACTATTGTGTTTTGATGTCTTGAAATTGGGTGAGGTGAAACAGTTCCTCTGCTGGAAAATAGTCATTTACTTTGCACAGCCAGCTAGAGGTGTGCATTCAGTAGAGTGCAGATCTCCCCCAGGCATAGCTTCCCTACTCTGCTGCTTGGACTTAGGCAAAAAAAAAAAAAAAAAAAAAAAAAACAGCTCAGGAGTTAGCACTCAGTTGTGGTATAAAACTGGTTTTGAATCACTACAATCACAAGAGGTCGTTGATCATACAGTCATAACTGTGCACAAAGAAAAAAAAAAATAGACTGATAGGCCCAGTTGTATATGGATTCGCTGTGGACACACACATGACCAAACACAATATTCCCTTTAGGCTGTCACCTGACAGAGAATGATCAGTTCTGCAGTTTATGAACATTGACAGAGGCAGAACAAAATAATGTTGCTGTTTCAACCAAAAAGTCAAAAAGTCAAATGGAGGAATTTTGATGATATGTTTAGTATGTTTATATCTTTAGTACCACCGCATGATTTGTAAAATGATTTGTTGACATGTAAAATGTGGGGAAAATGTAGTAAATGAGCCAAACATTCAAAATCACTGGTCTGGTCCTTTAAGGGGCATAGAGACAATAGAGAAGAACAAACATGACAAAGTAATCATGGATAAATCAGGTGGTCAGTAAGCAGCAATAGCTTTTTAAAAACAGTGAGGTTAAATGGATGCTGGAATTGATACTTGTTCTTGTGCGTGTGTATGTTCTTGTTACTTGTTCTTGATACTTGTTAATAATTGTTCACGGGTTTTCTTATTGTTTAATGTCAATATGGAGAAATAAAACTAAATAATTAGCTGTGTCACCAACACAAACTGCTGTGCAGTGAATTTGACTGTGACCTGGCTTTCAGACTGAAGATGTCTTTAAAGAGACGGCTGCTGTCCATGTTGTTGTGCTGTGTCTACTGTGTGGCCTCGCTCTTCTGCCTCCACCCCAACCGCAACAACTGCGTCTCCGTCGGAGCTCGGTGAGTCTGTGATGATGATGTGTGTGTGTGTGTGTGTGTGTGTGAATGAGTTGAATGTTCAGTCTCAACTACAGTCTGTTTTCTGTAGTTTGATCCATCATGGAAAGATGGACTTTTGTTTTTATATTTTGGTTTTGTACACACACACACACACACACACACATAGGCCTACATATATATGTGTGTGTGTGTGTGTGTGTGTATTATATCTATATCTATATCTATATATCTATATCTATATCTATATCTATCTATATCTATATCTATATATATATATATATATATAGATATATATATATATATATATATATATAGATAGATATATATATATATATATGTATGTATGTATGTATATATATGTATATATATATATATATATAGAGAGAGAGAGAGAGAGAGAGAGAGAGAGAGAGAGAGACAGATCAGCCTACCAGGATCAAGAAAATGACACTTGGATCACAGGCATTGAACACAGACTGGCAGATTTTTCTGTATTGATTTAATGAAATCAAGATGTTAAGACTGGATTTAACATTACATGAATTATTAAGACTGAGATTTAGACTCTGACTTGACTCTGACCCTGATTTATACTGAGAATATCGGTCTTGCTAGAGAACTGAGACATTGTCATATTATTTGGAGCAATGGATAAAGAAATCTGTGCTCAGACAACATAAGAGAAAAGCTGCTGCCAACAAAAAAAGGATTATTGGAAGAAAATAGATTGTTTATTAAAACATGGCACTGCGACCCAAGGTTATTTGGTGCCACAAGAGTCCAAATAATGTTGTGGCCAGATAAACTGAAGTAATGCGGTAAACAAATTTGAATAAACTGCTCCAAACTGAGTGTAAACACACCTGAAGTCTCTATGTCCATTTTCCTTTCCTTTTTGTCTCCCTCCTTCTCTCTCCCACTGTCTTAACCTGCTCCTCTTGTCCCATCTCCCCTTTCCCTCCCTCCTTCTCTTTCTTTCCTGTTACTCTTTTTTCCACTGCCCTTCTTTCTTTTCTGTTTCTCTCTTTGTCTCTCTGTCCTCTCTCAGGAATCTGGTGTCGGTAGCCCAGCAGCTTTACCAGCGTGTCATGCGGCTGCTGCGCACCACTCTGTGATTGGAGGTTCTTCCTGTTCCCACCAGCACAGTTTGACCCCAAAACACTGAGGCGCCAATTCCTGCTGCTGTAGCTGCCGTCTAGTATGACCTCCACATCAGCCACTCACAGATTAAGAGGAGGAAGAACAACAAGAAGAGGAGGAAGCAGAAGAAGAAGAAGAAAAAGAAGATTAGTGATCTTGCCACACTCAGATTGTGGATTTTTTATCACTTGAATATTCTCTGAAGTGAGGTCCCAAGCCTCCTTATCTCTCTGAGCTCAGATTTTCCCTCTCTTCTTAACTATTTTTAAATCTCTGACTGTACTGCAGCCAAATCAGAAGTGAGTGTCATATCCCACTGAGAAAAAAAAAAATGTCTATTTTTCTACTGATGCAGATTAACATTTTAGATATCATAGCAGGCCTGCTGTGTGAGATGCGAGTGAGGTGGAACGGAAGACAGAGTTCCTGTTTTAAATGCGTTTTCAGGTTCCACCTGTGAGCCTGGCTCTGTCCCTGTTTGTTAGCAGGATCAGCAGCTTGACGCTTCACAAAACCTGGCTATTGCCCGCCAGGGAAGGTATGCTGGTTAAAATGCCAGCTGGGCAGATCTGTTGTGATGCAAGATGGGAAGGAGTAATCCTCCTTCCTGCAGCAGCCTGCATGAGCAAGGTGCTAAACCTGCAGCTCCTCAGGTGGAGCCGTGCTATGAACGTGTGCGGCTGCAGAGCACGAGGCAGGATATTAGCGGAAAAATAAATAAATAAATAAATAACATGATCCTCATTTGTTCTGTCTAGGTAAATGAAAGTTGTATAAAATGTAATCTCCCCAAAGGATCTTTTGATTATTGTTGTGATAGCAACAGAGATCTTCACTGTGTAGAAAACCCACAGCAATAGATGTGACTGATGCTCTCTTATTTACACAGTATATTGTGTATTTCAAATACACATCTTGGAATTTTAAAAAAGAGACAAGAGATGGTTTAAGAGACGTTAATTTGTGGTGGATCATGCTATACCTTCAGTGGTGCACGGACCACTGTGGTAAACAGAGGGATAAATGTGTTCAGTGTTACAACTCCACCATCTAACATCCCCTTAAACCACTCTCATTAAAAAAAAAAAAAAAAAAAAAAAATCCAAAACATGTTTTTCAAATCCACATAATCCACTGTGTAAATAAGACAACTTCAGAGTTATGTTAAGTTCTTTTTTTTTTTTTTTTTTTTTTTTTTTACGTAGACGGAGTTATGCTAATGACTTCCATAGACTTCAAGTCTTTATGCTAAGCTAACACGAAATTCTATGCCATATAACCGAATCACAGGTCGTACAGAGGTGAAAATGGTATCATCTTGTCTCTGTGTGGGTAGGTTGGAAAAGGTGTATTTCACCCAAAACGTTGGACTATTCCTTTAAATCAGGCAGTATGACCATAACCAACTGCCAGTCTGCCATGTTTGCCCAAGCGAGATGAAGTTGGATTTTTGTGTTTTTTTGTGCCTGTCTTCTGACTGGCCAAGCTGACTCCTGGTACACAAAATGCCACTGACATTGCTGGGGCGATCTAGAGTGTAACAACTACAATGGTATGGAGATGAAAACTGGTTCAGGCTGTGCTGCAGGAATGACCGACAGAGGCTGTGTGTGTTTGTTGTGTATATCAGTGAGATATTCAGCTGAAAGGAATAGTGGTTGGGCCAGAAACACACCCGCTGACTGAAGTTAGGTGATAAGTGATACTCTTAACAGCCAGACAGCTTAGCAGCCTTCGTTTACACCCAGCTATACTGGTGTGTAGGTGCCTGTTCTGAGTGTACTGTATTCCCTTCAGCTTGATAAGCAGACTGCTGTTGACCAAGCCTAAAGGTCAAACGTGTTTAGCTGTGCAGAGGTCGCCTAAAGGTCA
The DNA here is from genome assembly GCF_902150065.1 of Myripristis murdjan. Lineage (NCBI taxonomy): Eukaryota > Metazoa > Chordata > Actinopteri > Holocentriformes > Holocentridae > Myripristis > Myripristis murdjan. Next base: position 5,799,562 of record NC_043993.1, on the reverse strand, counting down.
GAGCTTGCTGACGTGAATTCCAAAAAGTGTATGGAAAATGTTGGAAGGAGAGGTGAATCAGTAAAGGCCTATTCACATCTAGAGGGATAACTGAAAAAAAAAAAAAAAAAAAAAAAAAAAAAAGAATTAAATCATTCCCCGTGAAATACAGCATGTGTTCCAACTGTAAAAAATATCTAAAACACTGACTATGGCATTTTTGGTTCAGTGTCAGGGTAATTTTTTACATTTATTTATTTATTTATTTATTTATTTATTTTACCATCATCATCACCATCATCATCATCACATGTTTGTTTGTTTATTTATATATTTATTTAGTCATTTGGATGCAGAAACAACAACAGAACACTTTCATTTGTTTAAATTTTGTGGGAAAAAAGGCCTCATCTGCTGAGGAACTGATTGCAGATATTGTTGTAATGTGAAATGTGCTGTCACAGATTTCAGACTTCCTTGTAGTTATCCCTCTATATGTCGATGATATTGAACATGCCTGTCTTTATACCTTCTCCGATCAGAAAGTTACAATAACCAAGAACGTATTCCTAGTCAAACAATCATGATAGTGATAATAATTGCAATGATAAAATCTCATGTGGTTATTGAACAGTGATTAGTGTAGTGTTTTAATTCATTATCAAAGTGATCTGTTGAGTTGACAGAGTTGAGGATTTTAACTAGCTAAAGTGGAAACAGTATATAAGTCATATTTCTCAGATCAATCCCTGGAGGGTGAGGACATTTATGATGTTTTAACCTAGTTTTATTATGTTGTGACAAATTTGCTCTAATAAAGCTATCAGTTGTTTTCTAAATCACTCTGAGTATTTATTTATTTATTTATTCATTTATTTATTTATTTATTTATTCCTGTGCCCCTACATATGGTTACCAGCTGAATTTGAAGTTGTGCTATATCCTGGTGATACTGATTTGAATCTGTGAAACAAAACTAGAATATTTTAGGAATACACTTCATGCACATTTATGATAGGTTATAATAATAATATTACCTATCATATATATATATATATATATATATATATATATATATATATATATATATATATATATATATATATACAGTACAGGCCAAAAGTTTGGACACACCTTCTCATTTAAAGTGTTTTCTTTATTTTCATGACTATTTACATTGTAGATTCTAACTGAAGGAATCAAAACTATGAATGAACACATGTGGAGTTATGTACTTAACAAAAAAAGGTGAAATAACTGAAAACAAGTTTTATATTCCAGTTTCTTCAAAATAGCCACCCTTTGCTCTGATTACTGCTTTGCACACTCTTGGCATTCTCTCGATGAGCTTCAAGAGGTAGTCACCTGAAATGGTTTTCCAACAGTCTTGAAGGAGTTCCCAGAGGTGTTTAGCACTTGTTGGCCCCTTTGCCTTCACTCTGCGGTCCAGCTCACCCCAAACCATCTGGATTGGGTTCAGGTCCGGTGACTGTGGAGGCCAGGTCATCTGCCGCAGCACTCCATCATTCTCCTTCTTGGTCAAATAGCCCTTACACAGCCTGGAGGTGTGTTTGGGCTCATTGTCCTGTTGAAAAATAAATGATGGTCCAACTAAACGCAAACCGGATGGGATGGCATGTCGCTGCAGGATGCTGTGGTAGCCATGCTGGTTCAGTGTGCCTTCAATTTTGAATAAATCCCCAACAGTGTCACCAGCAAAACACCCCCACACCATCACCCCTCCTCCTCCATGCTTCACAGTGGGAACCAGGCATGTGGAATCCATCCGTTCACCTTTTCTGCGTCTCACAAAGACACGGCGGTTGGAACCAAAGATCTCAAATTTGGACTCATTAGACCAAAACACAGATTTCCACTGGTCTAATGTCCATTCCTTGTGTTTCTTGGCCCAAACAAATCTCTTCTGCTTGTTGCCTCTCCTTAGCAGTGGTTTCCTAGCAGCTATTTGACCATGAAGGCCTGATTGGCGCAGTCTCCTCTTAACAGTTGTTCTAGAGATGGGTCTGCTGCTAGAACTCTGTGTGGCATTTATCTGGTCTCTGATCTGAGCTGCTGTTATTTTGGCCATTTATTTAGTGAGTGTTTTGGATACTGGTTGCGTAAAAAAAAAAAAAAAAAAAGTATGTATGTCGGTATGTAAGCTTTTTGTATGACAACTGGCATGTACTATATGTATATATGTGCACTCAGGTACACACTTATGCATGTATGTACATGTAAACAGTAGAATTAATATCTTATCCGTGTTTTGTTTGCTTATCGTTATAAAGGATTTCGGGATGAAACAGAAATGAAATTGACTACAAGAGTTCGGCAGCCATAAGCTTTTGCTTCAGCCAAAAACCCTTTTCGACCAGCCATATTCATTTTCTTTAATTCTCTAATTTGTTGTGCTGCTGTGATCGAAAATAAACATATTCATTCATTCATTCATTCATTTGAACTCGTCAGAAAGTCTTTATCCGTACTGGATCCTCGTTTCAGCCGAGGATCCGACTCATCTCTCACTGCGACACTTACACATGTGGTGTAATGTCATGGTTGTTTTTCAACATGTGATATGCGACCCCGTGTGATTATTTCACACGTGAAAAGCGAATCTCATGTGGAAAGTTAAAAGTTTAGATGGGACGTTTTCGTTTCACGTGCGAAACTGCTAGTTCACATGTGATCAGTGCCAGTCACAGGTGAAAATGTGAAAACTGTGAGAAGGCATGTTTCACGTGACATTTTGGCGGGGGTGATGAGGCGACGATCAAACAGATCATCTAGGAAATACCAGCGGAGACGACGAGAGACACACCGCCGTCTGTGTGAGATCAGCGAGCGGGGAAGGGACGATACGTGGTGACGGCTCGGACGTCCACATGTGGACGGACGGCGGAAAACAACAAGTTCAGTCCAATAAACAGGAACCAAAACACACACTGCGGCGAACGTTATCAAAAACCCATCGGCACACACACACTCTCCTAAACGTGTGTGTGTGCCGTGAGTTTGGGAATCTAAATCACTATTAAACTTCAACTCCAAACAGCTGAGAACAATTAATAGAAGACTAATTTGTTTCTGCTGTGTGTTTGTGTTCATTATTTCACTGCAGCAGACCAGAGGCCTGTATCACGAAGCAGGATTAAGGGGTTAGCGAGATAACTTCAGGCTCAACTCCAGATTTTCTGTATCACAAAGCTGGTTCACCTCTGATCGGGATAGAAAACCTGTCCTAATCCTATCCTGAACGCTAGCCTGCTCCGGGGCAGGCTAACTTTCAGGATAGGATTGAATCCTACATAAAGGACCGCCCCCTGGCAGCTGTTTGCCAAACCGTGGCCTGTCCAATCATTGACGATCCCATTGAACAACGAGTCCAAATAAGGAGAGCATTACGGCATTAAAGGATTTTCCTTAACCGGCCATATCCGTAACATTTTGCCGACAACCCTCTGTATGAGAGAGAGGCTGTAATATTAATGTGAAGCAGCTTCAGCCTGGCTAACAGCTGCCTGCTGTACAGAGCTGACACTCTGTGGGAGAGGAAAACAGAAATGAGAAATCGTTTCTGTTTTTTTGTTGTTGTTTTTTAAAAATTTGATAATTAAAAGTATTTTTAGAGGCATTTCACAACATTTTAGGGACATTTAAAATGGCTCAATTAATTAGCTCTAAATATTTTTGGGGGGCAAATTATTCCTGGGTGAGAGAGTGGGCCTGATTGACAGCTCGCTGATGCAAATATGAAAAAGGATCATTTGTACCCTTCATTCAAGAGGGCGAGTAGGCATTTATAGTTTCCTTTTGTTCCTGTTCAAACGCAGCTCAGTATCTGATTTTATTCAGGCTGTCAACCTGATGCACTGACTGACGTGATTAATTTTTGGCGTCCGCTTCATTTTATTATAGCCTGTATAATAAATGGCAATAAATAAATGTAGCCTATAATAAAATGGCAAACTTACAAAATGCAATGATATTCTTGTGTTTTGGGGGATTTTTTGAGGGATTACACCTGGAGGAATTAAATATCTCTCATACACGCAGCACATCTGTGCAGTGCAGTGAGTTCATAGGTTTCAGCGTCAGATGTGGACTTAAGCCACCGATGTGTAATTTGCGCATTTAGTCGGCAACTCGTTGCCGAGCATTCTGCCTTCTCTTCACGGCAGCCGCGGCGTTCGATTTAGTGTGTAGATGTTGTTTTTCCTTCTCATACTTTTCCAGTAGGCTATAATATGCCTCACCTCCGCCGTGACATACGCTGTGCTTTTTTCCTTGTCGCTCATGTTTGTGATTGGTCGGCTGACTCAGACTCCGCCCCCTATAAGTGCGCGTTCACGGCTTCTGACTAGGCAAACCTGGATCGAATGAGCGAGTTGATAACCAGCGTCGTGATACCGCTTATCCCTGATCACAATGATCTGGATTAGTGTATCCGGACAGGTCTGGCTAATCCAGCGAAAACTAAGCTTGCTTCGTGATACAGGCCTCAGCTAGTTCAGGCTGGAGAGTGTGTTTGTGTGTGTGTGTGTGTGTGTGTGTGTGTGTGTAATTTCACTGCTCACATAATTGGGATGGGACAGGGAAAAAAAGTCAATGGCAGCGGGACAGGAATAATAAAAATAGCAGTTCAGTTTTGATATGAAGATACAGTTCTGATATGAATAAATGTGGTTTTGTTTATTTTTAACATAATTATAGTCATTTTTTAAATCCTGGTGGGTCAACCTACTGACCAAAAACAGTCAGGTGGAGCGCAAATTAAATGTAATGATGACAAAAAAAAAAAAAAAAAGGGGGGGGGGGGAGTTGAGGACACCGCATCACAATCACTGCACTGCCTCAACACGGCGACGGGAACGGACCAAGATGGAACGGGAATTTTTTGTGCTGTGTCGTGGAATCAGGACGGGACGGGAGTGTGTTTGCAGGAGCGGGACGGGGACGTGTCACCCTCAGGAGGAAACGGTCCACCAGCTGGGCCTCTGACAGCAGGACATCGCACACAGGACAGCAGCACCAAACACCTTCTGTTCCTCCAGCTTTTAGAGTCGGCAGCGTCACACTTTCACCAGGAAGCTCCAAGTTTACATTTACCAAAGTTAGAAACCACATCGCTCTTGCTCTTGTCAAAAAAAAAAAAAAAAGATCTAGTAGTGCCAATAGAGACAATTTAGCAGACTGACAAGCTCCTCAAACAGTAGTTGCTAAACGGCACCCCCTATGGTTTCTCCTTTATATACTCACCCAGCACAGTTTCCTGCCCTTTGGCCGCTTCCTGTTTGCGGCGTGCTGCACCGACGTGAGCGGCTCCTCTCTGCGGGGAAATCTGGGCCAACATCCGCCTGGAAGGCCTCCTTTCATGCTTATTGCCTGTGTTGGTGGGACTTGATTATTTGGCCTTTGTCAGAGCCCAACTGTTAAGTTGCTGTGTTTAAAACGTGTGTGTTGCTAATTATCACCAATCAGATGGGCTGTTTGTTAGCATTAGGCTAGGCCACTGTGTATTATGTTAGCACTTAGGCTAAGTGGTTGTGAGCTAATGCTAAAGCCATCAGGAGGCAGTGCTGTGTCTTGTTTTTCACTCAAGTGATTTACATTATCGGTGCAAATTAGAAGCAACATGTGCTTTATTTTGGGAATGTTTGGTTTCTGTTGTAACTCGTCCTGTGACGAGGCTTGAGCTCAGTGAACAGCAGCACTACCTAATTGCATTGTCAATTCATATTCATTTAATTCATTATTCGGTTCATTTATTTTTTGTTAAAAAAGTTTAAATATTTACAGTTAAAAACACATTGTAACCAACAATTCCATTCTGTGTACGTGTCATTTCATTACAGCTCTACTGAATTAAAAGAAGGAAAGCGAAAACAATTCAGGCCAAAACAAGACTTTGCCTTCAAACTGAGAACACGTCTCCGACTGGTCTGATTTCAAACCTCACCTTCTGATGTCACACAGCGAGCGCAGAACACACACTGACAGCTACAGACGATCAAAGGAAAACACACATTCTGCATTTCGATCTTTTGAACTGTAGGCCAGGTGGGCTGTAGAAAGTCAGTCCATACACATGGACACACATGTATCTACCTTATATTTATTTATGAGTTATTCATTTAATTTTTCTATTACCCACAAAGATCCATTCAATAAGGGTTAACTTTTCAGGTTTCTGAACACGGTTCAACCTTTACTCATTTCTTCATTCCTGGATTTTTTTCTACAGCTTCAAGTAAAAACAAGCATCATTTCTTTGGGATATCTCTCGTTTCCTCCCCAGCAGCCTGTTGCACCAGCTGTGTGTAAGTTCTCTCTTAAGTTAGGGTGTAAAGTCCACACTAAACGATACGTTGAAACTAGATAGTTTGATCTTAAATCTGTGTCGATGTTTGGTTGCACCACGCAGACGTAGTGTTCATCTTATCTACACTGGCGTAAAGTCCACACTAACTGAAATATTGTCGCAGAAAATGACGTTTTCACTTTCTGTGACCAATCAGGGAAAAGCGCCATCCTTGATTCAGTGTTTATTACCGTGTTGTCAAAGTACGTAAACATAATGACAGTGGGGCTGACAATCTGGGATAAAGGCTTTCATATTTCATTAACACTAACCAAATAATAACATTATCGCTATTCGTTAGTTTCATAGACTGTAATTTTGTCACGTTACATCTGTGGTGAGTTTTTTTCATTGTCATTGCTTTGTAATTTACCAAATTACGATCGTCTTAGAAAATAAAGTACTTGTGTCGCCAATCGCTGTGTTTATTGATGTTTTTTATGTAACGTTATTCGCGTCACATTCTGTTGCTCAGGCTGAGTTGGAAACTTAACGTAGTCGTTGAAGCGCTGACACAACGAGAGTGCGACTGATCTTATGGCTCTACATAGGCTACTGTAGATTTGAATATGAACTTGAATGGAGTCACCCACCGAGTTTTGAAACGACCCCGTGGCAAAATACCGTAGACCCCAACACACCTGTAGGGAGGGCCTGAGGGCACTGTGGTGTTGCAGGTCAGCTGCCAGCAGGTCGCTAATCCGTTGTATCTCCGCTCGTGGAAAACGAAAGCGTGAGTACAAATCAAGATCATCATAATTGTCCAACGGATGTAATCGATCACGGAGAACGTGTTGCCGCCGCAAAACAGCTGCATAATGCTGCTCCTCCGCCAAGTTGTCCCACCTCTCAAAGCGATGCGCCGTGCCAACTGAGCCAACCGTTACTTTACGGAGGACTTTACACCTACTAAGGGCTAGGTGTAATATTTAAGTTATAACTTATGCCTACGTTGCAACTATTTCAGCTGGTGCAACCGTTAAAATGTTAGTAGTGCGTAAATTCCTGCCTAAGTAAGAATTTACGTTCAAACTAGGCTACGTTTCAACGTACGCACAGCTGGTGCAACTCACTGCTGAACTTTAGGGAAACACAAACTTTGTTATTTGGGGTTTTTTAGGACCCTTTTCCCAATGAAAAAGTTGTGTCTGTCAACAAGGAAATCAAGAATCAGAACATTTTTATTGACAGTGTGTGATTGTGTGTGTGATTCAGTCTCGCTGCAGAATATCCGTGGTGTCGTGCTCACGGCTCGTGCAGCTGCTCGTCCTCCTTCAGCTCGTGCAGCACCTCTGCCATCTCATTGTAACACGTGCTCATCTCCTTCGTTTTGTGGTCCAGGCGTCGCTGGGCGGTGAGGTAGAGCTTGGCAAAGTTGACGCTGGAGCACGGCTCCTCTCTCACCTTCTGTGTGTGTGCAAATGATACACAAAACAAAGAGCAATCTTCTAACAGAAAAGCACAACTTGCTCTACAGCGTGATGTACATGTCTGTGTCAGTGTTGGAATTATTACAAATAATAATAATAATCATAATAATATGTCACTGCTCACATAATTGGGATGGGACAGGGGAAAAAAAGTCAATGGCAGCGGGGCAGGAATAATAAAAATAGCAGTTCCGTTTTGATATGAAGATACTCTCACCTTTTTGCTCCGAGGACGGGTTTTAAACTGCTCCTTCAGGCTTTGGAAATCGCCTCTGACCTGACGGATTTCTTCCTCGCCCTCTGGCCTCCTGGCTCGCCTCTTCAGAGCCCGGGCCTCCTCCTCCATCTTCCTCCGAGTCGCCTCTCGTTTTGTCGTGATGTCCGTCATGTACGCGCTCATCTCCGCAATGCAAGAATTGTACAGGATGAAGTAGCCGACCACGATGCAGAGGACGGTGAAGATGCGGCTCGATTTCAGCCCCGCGTTGTCCAGCACGTCCTGGATGTCGGTCCAGCCGTCCAAGGTCACAAGCACCACGGCGGAGAGGAAAGAGTTGGACTTGTCTTCCCAGTGCAGAGGATCCGGACTGTCTGGGCCGCCGAAAAAGTAAAATCCACAGACGCCAGCGAAGAAGGCGAACAGCAGCAGCAGGAAGAAGGCATAGAGTGATTTCCTCATGACGAGGAACAAACACTCGGCCACGTCCCGGAGCGCCGGGATGAAGGAGATGATCTTGAGGAGGCGCGCGGCTCGCAGCTCCACGGTCAGAGGAAACGCTTCATCTGGTCTGAACGCAGACAGGTAGACGGCACCCAGGACCAGAGCGTCAAACACGCCGGACTTACTCTTCAGATACCGGAAGCCTTCAGCCCACACTTTGATCAGGAACTCCAAGGTGTAAATCCCGGTGAGCAAGACGCTCTCAAACACGAAGAGCTCGTGCAGATATTCACGCAGAAACTTGTAGGAATGCGTGGCGCGAACCACAGCGTCGAGGACGATGGCCGCCATGATGAAGATGCGGAACCAGGGGGAGTCGTGGATCCTGACGATCAGACCGCCGGCTCTCCTCTGGTGCTGCTCGCTCTCTGCCGGTCCCCTCCCGGCGTCGCCTCGCTCGCGGTTTGGCTGCTGTGCCGTCCGGCTTCCCTCCTGCGCAGCCACAAACTGAGCTTTCCTCTCGTTCTTCACTTCTTCTGTGTTTTGCTCCATTTTTCAGTCCAGGTTTCTGTGTCTTGATCTGGGCAGAGTGTGAGGCCACAGCTGTGTGCTGGACAGGTTGTGTGTGCTTACTTTTGAAAGTTCTGCTCCAAACACGTTTGAAAATAAACGTTTTGGGGTCAAAACCATGGAAATGGAATCTGCTGAACACTTGACATGTTGATGATCACACAAAAGTAATTATCACTGTTACCATACAAGTGCCTTTGACTGGCATTTTACAAATTTGTGCATAAATGCCCAAATAATAATAATAATAATAAATAATAATAGTAACAATAACATTAAATTAAAACAACAGCAGACTGCAGATCTCAGTGCATCCAGAAAGTATTCACAGCACTTCACTTTTTCCACATTTTGTTATGTTCCAGCCTTATTCCAAAATGGATTAAATTCATTTTTTCCTCAAAATTCTACACACAACACCAAATAATGACGTGAAAAAAGTTTTTTTTTTTGTTTTGTTTTTTTTTTTTTTGGAGATTTTAGCAAATTTATTAAAAATGAAAAACTAAGAAATCACATGTACATAAATATTCACAGTCTTTGCCATGAAGCTCAAAAATGAGCTCAGGTGCATCCTGTTTCCTCTGATCATCCTTGAGATGTTTCTGCAGCTTAATTGGAGTCCACCTGTGGTAAATTCAGTTGATTGGACATGTTTTGGAAAGGCACACACCTGTCCATATAAGGTCCCACAGCTGACAGTGCATGTCAGAGCACAAACCAAGCATGAAGTCAAAGGAATTGTCTGTAGACCTCCGAGACGGGATTGTCTCTAGGCACAAATCAGGGGAAAGGTACAGAAAAATGTCTGCTGCTTGGAAGGTCCCAATGAGCACAGTGGCCTCCACCATCCATAAGTGGAAGGAATTGGGAACCACCAGAACTCTTCCTAGAGCTGACCGGCCATCTAAACCGAGCGATCGGGGGAGAAGGGCCTTGGTCAGGGAGGTGACCAAGACCCCGATGGTCACTCTGTCAGAACTCCAGAGTTCCTCTGTGGAGAGAGGAGAACCTTCCAGAAGGCACAACGCGCAATGTTTGTTTACAGTGGCGCAGGGATATTTTGTGGTGCGGTCTGCCAGTGGGTTACACTGATTTTACAACGGCATGGAACGCGGCTCAGCCAAACACATTTAAGGATGGGAAGCATCCGTTTTATAAACAACGGATGAAACGTACACACAGCATAAAATGGCCCAAGTTACTTTGGTAGCTTATCAGAGCTGCCAACTTTTCAAAAAAAAAAAAAAAACTTGGAGTGAGATTTCATGGAGCACGTTGAATTATTTGCCTACACCTCTTACTAACGCTGTATAACTGCTGGGCGTTGCATTAATAGCCTACAACAGAACAGACATAGGATTATTATTAAGAGATAGTTCGTTGCACATGGGTGATACCATTAATATCTTAATGTAGGATAGTTACATAAAACACCCTGATGGATCAGGTTAATTGCATTTCCACAACAGATTCCCCGAGCAATTATATGGACTTGCAAACTTAATCCACATGATAAAAATGAATCCACGGACCACCAAAGTAACGTGTGACTGTTTAATTAAATCAACTTAAAATTACTCTGGCACAGTTGGAGGGGGTGTGCTCCAGTACGGTACGGGCCCTCATGTACGAGCATATGCACGGTCATGCACGCAGCGCGCGAGCGTGGATACGATGTAAAGCATGCCGTCCTCCTGCTTCCGCAAAATAGTTTAATGCACGCAGCGCGATTAGCTGCGAATCGCGGCATTGCACAATCAATAATCAACCGATAGTAATAATCCACCAGATCCGGCAGACCACCCATCAATAGAAAAGAAGTCAGATTTGGCGTGAAATTTCTCTCTTGAAGATGAGAGAGTGAGATTGAGGCTTAAGCGTGACTGTCACGGTCAATGCGTGAGAGCTGGCAACCCTGGCTTATTCAGAATAATACATCTATCATAGGCTATTAGGTGCAGCAGAAATGGTCCCAGTTATATTTGTTACTGTGGCTTGGCTTGCTGACATGACTGTGAGGGGATGGATGGAGGAGGAGGACTAGCGTTGCTTTGGGAGCGGGGCCGGACGGCTGAGCTCACCGGTAAACAAGCACTTGCACTCGTAACATTTAAATCAAGTGGTGGAATGGCCGCAGGAGTTTCCTCCTGCTCAACACGGTGTGCTATGAAAAAGCCAAGTAAGTTGCTCTATTTCGCCGTAATAAACTCCGTCTCCGTCTCTCTTTTTTCTCTTAAAGGCCCATTCATACCCTACGTAAAAGACGGAAACGGAGACGGACGGAGCATTTCATCCGTCCTGTCCGATCATTTCGTCCGTCATTTTGCACGAAGCGGGGGAGCTTACGATTACGGACGAAACGGAGCAAAACCGACGGAATTCGTGGGGGCAGTATTGAGTTTATAGTCCAGATTGTCATCAAATCACCAGAGTCACGAAGAAGATCTGCAAAGGCATTTAAAAATGGAGCGTGGTGTTGCAACTTGTCAAAAGTTTTTTTTGTTTGTTTGTTTGTTTTGTTTGTTTTTTTTAACTTGTCGAAAGTTGGGGCGGACATCCTGAAATACTGGAAATGCCGCTCATCATCCATTTCCCGCATTGGCAGCACCAAACACCAGAACTCCCCATTGAAGGGGCAGCTGAGGTTTTAGTGGCCTCACGTTCCACCGAAATGTGTGTTGTTTTTTTTTTTTTGTTTTTTTTTACGTTTGCGGGGCAAATACAATAAAAGAACTTCTTCCACAGTCGCCGTGTTTTATTAATGCCGTTTTATTGGCGCTCGGCACTGCCATCTAGAGGAAGTGTTGTGCTAACGCGCACGCCAACACAAAAGACGTACGGAGGTATGAAGTGTATACACGTAGAGGACGGACGGACGGACAGACGGACAGACGGACGGACGAAAAAAGGGTATGAATGGGCCTTTACCTGTACACATTTCTTTCTTCCTGAATGTGGGCGGGACCGTTTGAGCGCAAAGTAACTCATTCATTTCATTGGGTAACATGCTGATGACGCACCTGGGGCCGGCACTCACGTAGCCTATCATGATAGAAGCGGAGCTCCTCAGACACGCCCCCTTAATACTCGCCACGCCTCGAAGCTTGGCTGCCCAGCAGTACCGCCTTACCCTGCGTTCCAAATCGCATACTTATACTTTTTACTTTTAGTATGTACTGCAGCTGCCCTTACAAAGTATGTAGTTTAGTATGAAATATGCATGCTAATTCTTTTTCCCCTACTAAATAGTATGGTAGTATGAGTATTGGAACGCAGGGATAGACATAATATAAGTAGACGCCTCATGACGTGCTGGAACGTGAGCTGCGTCGCCGCCATATTGGATGGGTCTCTTCACTCTAGGCTAGCACCAGAGTCAACCAGAGTCATTGGAGAGCTAGCAAAAATGCCGATATTTTGTGCAGCTTATGATTGCAATAACCGGCACAGGATTTAAATCAGATCGCGTGGGATTAGCTTTCAGAAGTAAGACTGAACAATAATTTTGGTTATTTTACCATTTATAATATTATATCATCTTTACTTAGGTGTAACGTTATTACAGCAGGAACTGGTACTCTCTCTCATTGCTGTTTTTTTTTTTTTTTTTTCTTTTTAAAGGTTTTCCAGTGATACAGGCTTGAGGAGGCAGTGGGAAGTTGCTATAAGACGGGAGGGTTTTGTTGCGACCGAGTCGTCAAAGCTCTGTAGTGAGCAGGACGGGTCAGACTGTCAGGCTTCAGTGATGTCCTCTGTGTGTGTGAGTGAGTGAGTGAGTGAGAGAGAGAGAGAGAGAAAGAGAGAGAAATAAATAAATCAAACTTGTTTCTTTTTTAAATTATAAAATTAATTCATTTATACATTTATCTATATGCCATATGATATGTTTTTGTTATAATACAAAGTCTTTCAGCATGAAAGTACGTATTTTTAATGTGTGACAGCATCCTGTATCATAACTGAAACTCTGCTGTTTGTAACAAACCAAACCGTGGGAAAATCGGGTAAAAATTCGGGGAGTTATGGATTATTAAAGTTGGGGATACACCTTCTGCAGTAGAAATAAATGCACTGGGAGCGCATTAGGGACGCATCCAAGATGGCGGCCACGCTGCTACGTCAGCTCCAATAGGCAGCGGCAGCCTATGAGGCGTCTACGTGGTTGCAACACCCTCATTCATAAGAATATTTTATTTTGAAAAACGTAGCGGAAGTTTCTTTTTTTTTTTTTTTACCCCTGGCTTGACACCGGTTGCAATGGGAAGCTAACGGCCGGAGAGAAGTTTTCGGGTTTCACTTCGTCAAAGTTAGCCCACATTAGCGGACAAGTCATGGAAATTATAGTTAAATAACAAGACGCATCTTTTACCGACAGCACAGGTACGTGGCGTTTTGTTTTTTGCGTTTAGCTGTTGACGTTAGCTGCTGGCCAGTTTCACAGCTAACAAGCCGGCTAATAATTTGTAGAAGTGTTGGCTAGCCGTTAGCCTAGCCACTGCCATCTGCTTCGTGTGCTTTCTACCGTTAGCAACCACCCGAAGCCCTCGCGACGGCCTTCTGTTTGCTCAAGAGGACAACTTATACAACGTGCTCTTTTTTGTTAGTTTTACCAATAAATCGTACTTTGAGGGGTGGCTTGTGTGATGGCAGTTAATTTTTATTTTTCTGTTTTATCTTAACCTTATTATATTCCCGTGACACTGTTTTACTGTCACTCAATGTTTTGCCCGCCCACAGACATATGAGCCAGTTGAAATCCTTGAATTTTGGAGCGATTTCATTCTTAGCCAATAGCAGCCCACCGATGGTTACGATGGCTGTTGTTGCGAACGTTTGACACAGCGGGCGTCTCTTTCCGGCGCAGTGCTCTGGGATGCTGATGCTGAGGAGTCCAGTTATCTGTAGCATCATCTGATCAATGTCTGCCAATATGCTGAACTGTTTGAGATTACAGCACTTTGTTTACCTCTATCTCGGCGGCCTGCTGTTGTTGTTAGCAGGGCTGCAGCAGGTAGAGGCGGCCGCAGCCACGGAGATGGCCAACTTCAATTGGAAACCGTTCATCTACGGAGGGATGGCCTCGATTGTCGCAGAATTTGGTACGTGATGCACCACGACATACATACCGACTGCCATATGCAGCGTGTTTCTGGGTAAATCTGTTGTGTTCATAAAAGAATAAAACCGATGTGCAAATGGAGTCTATTAAGATCCATAGGAAACGGAGCAGTAGAGGAATTCTGCAAGAGTGATGCTGATAGTGGCGTCAAATCAGGCAATGATGAGTCCAATTGAATAAAAAATCTCTGGAATTTCTAAATCCTGCACAAAATTCTCAGTATCGTTCTGAAACTGAGTGATGGTACGTTATTTTGCATAGCATTAGATTATTCACCTCTCGCTATACAATGCATTCTACATTGCACATACGGATGTGTTGTTTATAGGATAACCTGCCTGTGCACCCAGATGCCGTGTGTATTTGACAATTGATTCCATGCAGCAAGTTTTTTTTTTTTTTTTTTTTTTTTTTTTTTTATTCATGTATTCGTAGCATAATTGGAGCTGGATTGTTGCTTCACAAAGTACACTATGTTGTTTACTAATGCAAAGGACGATTTAGAGGAAGGACAAAACCTCTCAGGTTAGGGAGTCGTGCTAAACTCATGAGGCATGTATATGTAATTAATTGGTGTTCGTATTTTTTTTTTTTTTTTTTACTGTTTCACAACAAAGTGGTGCACCCTCCCCTTTCAGCTACATAGTCTGCCTTTAAGATTTAAAGTATAAATGTACCATAAAGGAAGAGTTTGTTTAACTCTTGATTAAAAGTTTCTACAAGGTTAGCTGGTGCTGGTAAAGTATCCCTCTGCTTCCAAACAATGTAATCTTGGACACCTCCTCTGCTACCCTGATTTTCTAACCGGGCCTGCATATAGCATATAACAGTAAACTTGCCAAATCTACTCAGAACATACATTTTTATGTGAAAATGTATTGCTGCATTTAAGGAAATCCTCTTTTGCCTGTTACCTTTGCCAGATAAGTCAGAGTTCATCCCCAAAGCTGGTAGAGATTCAGTTTCTTTCTCATAGGCACCTCAGCTGAGTGCCTGACCCACACTGGAGTTTTAGCCTGTTTACTCTAGTTTCCCTGCTGCTCTTTTATCTGTAATACAGCTGCTGTGGAGCAGTAGTCCTACTATGTCCGGGCCTTCTTTCAGAATGTGCTGTTTTATCTTTTCCCAGCATCAGAGAAAATGGTGAAAGATTGATCTGCATGTAAGTGTCTTGTTTATTTGTCTGTTTATTTAAACCCACAGGGACGTTTCCCATCGACCTGACTAAGACCCGGTTGCAGGTCCAGGGTCAGTCCCAGTACATGGAGGTGCGCTACAGGGGCATGTTTCATGCGCTCTTCAGGATTGGCAAGGAGGAAGGCGTCCGGGCACTCTACTCTGGGTATGGAACAGTCTATATTTAGGCTTCAGATGCACTAAATCACATCCACCTAGCATCACAGTATGGTTATAACCTTGATTTGACCATCATGTCTTTTTTTTTTTTTTTTTTTTTTTAAGATCTAACCTCGTCCACGCTAATTTAGGGGGGGGGGTCAGTAGTTGTCATAGATAGTTTTGAAGTGTGTTAGGGTGAGAGATTAAAATCTCTTGTTCCCTCGATCCACTCCGGACCATCACAGTTATTCCTCACATGTTTTTTTTTCACATAGTCGACATTTTATTATCAAAGTGTAGAAGTATATCTTGCTTTACCTGCTGCATAGACAGATGAATCTAATCTGTGTCTTCAACCTGTGTCTCAGAATTGTTACCAGCCCAATATAGTGGACATGCTTGAACACAGTGCACTTGAAAAACAGCTGCCAGATAGGTGAAGGAATTAACAATCTTATCAAATGTCAGTGGAAATTAACCAGCTGATTTCCCACCCTGTTTATTGTGTTGAAACCACCTCACAGCAAGAATGAGTAGTCCACATCATTCACACCAACCAACTCTATTAAACACAAGTGTGTTTAATATGTAGGTTTGAAAGTGGGGAACAGGCAGGGCGGCTGCTGAGCCGTCTCAGCAGTATTTGCTTTCCATTTCATCCAGATAAGCAATACCCTTTCTTTTCCTGTTGAGATGAGTTACTTTGTCATACTGCTTCTTCATGATCTCCTCTTTACTGATGGGAACAGCATATTTAATAAAATACGCAACAGTAAGCGCTGCTCACGCCACGTTGCAGCACACTGTGGGAGTTTTGACTGTGATATTGCTGAATACAAAGGAGCTCTCTAGGACTGGAAGCTCAGTCCATTTTCAAATTCTAAGACGGCATTTCTTTGTCTTTGACATTCTGGATGCAGTCTTGAGTGTTTTATCTTTTTAGGTGGTTATTGAGATTTGAGTATTGATGTTGAGGCTGAGCACAGACAGCGTGCTCTACGTGTAGCCTCAATCAGACTGACATTTTAAAAAGAGGTTCCTTGTTGTGTCTTCCAGATACCTCAATACCTGTCATGTATGATTTAGCTGTGTCAGCTGCTGGTTGTTGCTAGATATGTTGGGAATTGTTTGTATTTGTGAACATGCCTAAAGTAAATGCCAGAGGGCTTTTAGTCATGCTGCTTGTATCCATTATATAAAATGGTGCTGTGCTGTGTTTAAGGAGTTTCATTCCAAATGGAGAATTGGCCACTTATAAAACGTGACAGCTGATCTAAGTCATTGCTGATATCAAAGTAAAACTTGGCATTGAATATTTTTGATGTTTGTAATGTTTTTACGCTCTTTATACAAAAGTGATACTCCAGAGTATCTATGTTTAGCAATTTTTGTACAAAATGGATACCCAGTGTTTTCATAGAACAAATCCTTTATTTTGAAATGGACACAGATAAAGCCATGTTTCTGTTAGGAAACAGTCCTGAAATATTCTAATAATTCCCCCAATGGAGGAGCAGCAGTATTGCTGGCATGTAAAATATGGGACTTACATTACTGTAACTAAATCAGCATGTCATAGGCTCTGTATAGTTGTCAGCAGTGTTAATTTCGTTGGCTGTTTTTAAGTTTAGTTTTAGTCTTAGTTTTGTGTCAAATGCCCTTATTAGTTGTAGTCATATTTAGTCAACTTGTATTCTTTTTTGTTTAGTCACATTTTAGTTGACGAAAAGTCTTGACATTTTAGTCTAGTTTGAGTCGACTAAATTCCAAAGTATTTTAGTGTAGTTTTAGTCAATAGTCTTTTTTTAGTCTTTAATGCAGACTGACACTAATTTTAATTAAAAAATGTAGTCTAACCAATAGATTCATTTTAGTCATTTTTCACTCATCTCTAAGGTTTATGTGATTATTACCTGATGACAATCCACATGTTGAATGATTAGGAATGCTACGTTGCTAAAGGTGCCTGGTCTGATATTCACAGAAATACATCCATGTTCTAATTTGCTTATTTTATTATGAACCAACATGATTAAACAACTCTTTGGAACTTTAAAACAGTCAAGATAAAAAAAAAAATAGCAGAACATGCAACAATATCTTTTTAAACCACTCTTTTGCTATAAGTACAACATAATAAACCCACCTTTCTGATCTGAAATAAAAATAGGTATCAAATAAAGCCTTACATATTCTAATAAAATATGTGTGTGTGTGTGTGTGTGTGTGTGTGTGTGTGTGTGTGTGTGTGTGTGTGTGTGTGTGTATATATATACCATATATATCCATATCTACAGTACAGGCCAAAAGTTTGGACACACCTTCTCATTCAATGCGTTTTCTTTATTTTCATGACTATTTACATTGTAGATTCTCACTGAAGGAATCAAAACTATGAATGAACACATGTGGAGTTATGTACTTAACAAAAAAAGGTGAAATAACTGAAAACATGTTTTATATTCTAGTTTCTTCAAAATAGCCACCCTTTGCTCTGATTACTGCTTTGCACACTCTTGGCATTCTCTCGATGAGCTACATGATGTAGTCACCTGAAATGGTTTTCACTTCACAGGTGTGCCTTATCAGGGTTAATTAGTGGAATGTCTTGCTTTATCAATGGGGTTGGGACCATCAGTTGTGTTGTGCAGAAGTCAGGTTACTACACAGCCGACAGCCCTATTGGACAACTGTTAAAATTCATATTATGGCAAGAACCAATCAGCTAACTAAAGAAAAACGAGTGGCCATCATTACTTTAAGAAATGAAGGTCAGTCAGTCCGGAAAATTGCAAAAACTTTAAATGTGTCCCCAAGTGGAGTCGCAAAAACCATCAAGCGCTACAACGAAACTGGCACACATGAGGACCGACCCAGGAAAGGAAGACCAAGTCACCTCTGCTTCTGAGGACAAGTTCATCCGAGTCACCAGCCTCAGAAATCGCAAGTTAACAGCAGCTCAGATCAGAGACCAGATAAATGCCACACAGAGTTCAAGCAGCAGACCCATCTCTAGAACAACTGTTAAGAGGAGACTGCACGAATCAGGCCTTCATGGTCAAATAGCTGCTAGGAAACCACTGCTAAGGAGAGGCAACAAGCAGAAGAGATTTGTTTGGGCCAAGAAACACAAGGAATGGACATTAGAAGGCACACTAAACCAGCATGGCTACCGCAGCATCCTGCAGCGACATGCCATCCCATCCGGGTTGGGTTTAGTTGGACGATCATTTATTTTTCAACAGGACAATGACCCCAAACACACCTCCAGGCTGTGTAAGGGCTATTTGACCAAGAAGGAGAGTGATGGAGTGCAGCGGCAGATGACCTGGCCTCCACAGTCACCGGACCTGAACCCAATCGGGTTGGTTTGGGGTGAGCTGGACCGCAGAGTGAAGGCAAAGGGGCCAACAAGTGCTAAACACCTCTGGGAACTCGTTCAAGACTGTTGGAAAACCATTTCAGGTGACTACCTCTTGAAGCTCATCAAGAGAATGCCAAGAGTGTGCAAAGCAGTAATCAGAGCAAAGGGGGGCTATTTTGAAGAAACTGGAATATAAAGCATGTTTTCAGTTATTTCACCTTTTTTTGTTAAGTACATAACTCCACATGTGTTCATTCATAGTTTTGATTCCTTCAGTGAGAATCTACAATGTAAATAGTCATGAAAATAAAGAAAACGCATTGAATGAGAAGGTGGTTTTCACTTCACAGGTGTGCCTTATCAGGGTTAATTAGTGGAATTTCTTGCTTTATCAATGGGGTTGGGACCATCAGTTGTGTGGTGCAGAAGTCAGGTTACTACACTTTTGGCCTGTACTGTGTGTATATATATATCTATATATCTATATATATATCTATATCTATATCTATCTATATCTATATATCTATATCTATCTATATAGATATAGATATATAGATAGATATAGATATAGATAGATATAGATATATCCAGATGCAGCTACGACATCTCAAATCAGGAATAATAAGTTTATCTTTCAATGTGTTCTGTGTGTTTCAGGCAGGAATTGAAACATAGGTTAACACTTGAAATGACTGTGTATTGATTGGCAGCAGGTTTTAACTTTGTTCTCACCGAGCTACACTTAAGACAGCGCCGGTGGGTGTGTGCTCCTCAGTCATACACATACACACACACACACCCCAGCATGAGCACACAGCAGCGCAGGAGGAGAAAAACTAACGCGCATCCAATGAATGCACTTTTTGGATTGTAATTTAAAAGTCTATGACGAAAAAGGAAAGAGACATTTTATTAAGTTTTTATTTAATGAAGTAGATTTCGTCTCGTCTTTTTTCGTCAACAAAAAAATGTGTGTTAATTTCGTCACAGTCAGTGTTTAAGGGTATTGATTTCATCTCGTCTTCTCGTTTTCGTCATGAAAAAACCCATCATTGACAACTATATTTCGTCTAGTCTCGTCTGACGAAGTTAACACTGGTTGTCAGTTAGAAATTCTGGTTTTGTTGAGCTGCTTCAGGGTCTCATGTTGCACAAAATGTTGCATCTTGTATCAGACACAGCATGGCACATGAAAGAGTAGCAATGGAAATGTTTATGTACTGTTCTAATAACCTTGTGAGCAAATATTGTCTGTCCTCAGGTTCTTTGTTTAATATAAGAGCTGTCAAAGTTAACATTTTACTGCATGTGATTCATTTAAGAAATTTAATGTGTTATTAAATACTTAACACCAATTAACCTAATCTTGAATTGAACTTTAGGCATGTTCAAAACAATGTCACACTGTAGATTCTGCTAGCAACAAGCTTGTGAATGCCGATAACAAACAAAATGAATGACAAGACACCCTGTGGCCCACTGGATGGAGAGTTTTCTTTCAAGAACCTTCCAGATTGATCTCTGTAAAGAAGTATAGTCACAAGGACAAACTGCAATATTGAAATGATGCTCTGTTTGAGTACAAGAAGTTTAAAATATCGGAAATGCCACACTTTTTTTTTTGCTAGCTTCCACTGTAGTAAGTTACTACAAGCAGCAGTGCAGTCAAACCATGTTTGTGGAGTGTGAAAGGAACAAATATGTCAACTCAACAAAACTGAGCAATGCAGCTGCTGAATGGATATGGACTGTTGGCCCATCAGTGTTGTTGAAGACAACAGGCTGACAAATGTCAAATTGTGTCTGGCAATCGATCATATTAACCCCTTTGAAGAGCAACAGTTGTTTCCAAAATACACTACATACTCTAGCAGTGAATGGCTAAGCAAGCAAGTCATTTAGTACATTTTCATTATATGATTAATCATGATTAATCCATGAATTACCTTGTGTTTAATGTGAAAAAAACAACAACAACAACAAAAAAAAACACTTGACAGCACTAGTTAATATGTAACAGGAATCTTTGCTGTGAGAAGTGGTGTTGATATTTACTCAGTTGGGAAGTTAAGATTTCTGCCCTCCTTTGGGAAATATCAAATTCTTTCATTCATTCATTCATTGTGCTCCTTGCTGATGACAGATTTTATTTTGTAAAGAAATTCCTCATTTGTAGATACAGTATAGCAGGCTTGTGCACAAATAGCAAACGGAAAATAATCCTGCTACATTCCATGTATACATCAAACAAGAGCACCCAATATTAACTAACAAAAACAGCATGTAAAATAATGAGGTTCAGCTGGCATTTTTTGAAGGGCCATAGTAATATTTTGCCAGTCAATGATATTTTATGCCAGTATTCTCTATATTTAAATTTGACTATTAGAATGTGGAAAAACACACCTAAAAGTCTTTAAAATTGTATTTAAACCATCAAGGGCACTAATCCTCTCCACTGAACGCCAAACTAATTGAGTTTTTATGTTGGTTTAGCAGCTCTTCAAGTCAGACTGAGGCAGGTTTCAGTGAAGGTTTTATAGACTTTCACCCCTGACGCTGGTTGTCTAAACTAAAACATTTTTGTCACCTTCGTTATGGGTGATGCTGACTGAATTCTAATAAAGATCAGTACAGGTGTACTGATAAATCACTAATCCTGTCTAATATCAGTATCAGTGGGCTTGATCTCTTTGTGTCAGGTCCTTTTAGGAGTGAACTAACATGACTAACATTAAATCAATCCATCTGTGTCTGCGTATTACAGATGAAACTGTGTTGCTTTGAATTAGGGCTGGGTGATATGGACAAATACCTTGTTATCAATATTGTGATGATGTTGTAGGAAAGACTTGGTCCTTTCAAAAAATATTTACATGGAATTTTTAGTAGGTTTAGACAAATAACAGAACAACTAAAATAGTCTGACAAGTTCAGAAAATGAGAGAGAGAGAGAGATCAGATTTCATCAGGATTCATCTGGTCAGCCTGCTTCCTTGAAAGATGAGTGGTCATAACATTTTACACATTCAGTGAAGCTGAAAGTGCAGGTTCTGTCCAGTGTCACTTGTCTCAGGCTCAAATCCAGAATGACTTCTATCCAGCCTCAGGCCTGATATTCAGGCAGCGCTAACCCAGAGGTGAGAGGAGCGGCCTGTGATTCAGAAGGTTGGTGGCTTGAGTCCTTAGCCTGGAGAAACACTGGAGAAAAACTTGGGCAGGGAAAGTCAATGACAAGCACTTCACCATCACCACTTTACCCTCAGCTGATTCATTTCAGCTGCTCATTGGCCATTAGTAGAAAAGTAGTTTCCATCAACACCTTTTTAAATGACATTTTGCCACATGGGCTAAAACTGCTTTATGGAAATGGCAATTAAAATCCCCCCAAAATGGGACTAAAAGTTTAGATGTTTTCTTGAGCTGGATAAAGCTTTTATTCAATAAAAAGAAGTGTGCTAATTTGCAACGGAATCACATTTGCAGAATGAAAACAAGACATGCACACACATAAGATTTAATCACTTGACCAGTTGCTTTTTGACCCCTGACTTCAGACAGGGCTCTGGGTTGACAGGTAAAGAAATTAACTCATTTCTTTGTATCAGATCTGCCAAGAATGGAAGAGCGATACTGAGAAACAGCAATGGGTTCTGTTCTTTGCAAAAGCACAGCCATGTAGCTAGCAAACAAACTGGTTGCTCATAGCAACAGTCACGAAAAGGCCACCAAAAATATTCCCATTCTCTTCACAGGATTTCCCCAGCCCTCTTGAGGCAAGCATCATATGGGACAATCAAGATAGGAACCTACAACACCCTGAAGAGGCTGTTTGTCAGTCGTCCAGAAGGTGGGAGTCACTTATTTCTTACTCTGATGTGCTGCTTTACTTCCTCTATGATTCCTTCTCTTTTAACCTTTCTCATCACCAAGGTTTTTGAACCTACCAGTGGGGAAGGAAACTAGACTTGTTTGTTTACAGGTGATAACTAACCCCAAAACTCACCTGGGACTTTCACTTCTTTTTCCACCTAGCCAGGTTTGTAGACTAGAAAACACAGCAAAAATGATGACTAGCACACCATCAAATCAACCACAACAAAAGATTTGATTGTGTTTGGCTGGTGAATTGTACATAATTTTGTTTTGGTCATTGCATTTAAGTTTTAGCTGTTTAAGTGATGCTGTCATTCAGAGTGACCCACAGTGGGACAGTTTGTACCTGAAGTGTAATAGTACGATACACTTTGACTTCTAGATAACCAACATTACAAGAAACAGTACTAAGCAAGGCTCAGATTAAGGCTTTGAAGCAAGTATGTATTTTATTTTGATGCTCGCAGTGCTTTATGTCCAGGCAAAAATAGTAGTCATGGGATATATTTGACCCTGACCCTACTCCATATTGCTTTCTTCTTTTCTCTTAGGGCCCACTCACATTGGCAAGTTTGAGCCCGTATCGTGCTAACGCCAAAATCCCCCCCTCCCCAGTCCCCGGCTGGCCTGCACTCACATTACCTTTTTCCCAAACGCGCCCAAGCACGATTGCCCCCGGTGTGCGCGTCATCACGTTGAAATACGACAACAACAGGCATGGCCCGATGTCATTATAAATAAATGTAGTTCAAATACATCATGTCTTCCTTTTAACTAAAAAACGTTTTTGGTCCTTTTAATCAGACATGGGATGTTTATTTACCTTGACAGTTTCGGAGGTAACTTTCTCCTCCTTCAGAAAGGTCCAACTGACAGCCGGAGCGGCACCTGTCAGATCCGGCAGCCCGGGTGACCGGGTGGCCGCACACCGCGCGGTGCCGCGGCCAGTGCCGGCCAGTGCCGACGCGGTGCCGGCCAGCACCAGGTCTGCCGGATCTCCGCACACAGACTGCTGTACTTTCATTATAAACCGACTTTTGTTTATACGTGGTTGCAGCAGCACAACGGACAATGACACAGACAACATGGTTGATTATTGTTTGCGCAACGCGGCCATTCGCCGGTAATCGCGCTGTGCACATTAAACAGTTTTGCAGAGGCAGGAGGAAAGTTGCATGATTTACATCCGCGCACTGCGTGCGTGACCGTGCATGTGCTCATGTACGCGCCCGTACCGCGCTGAAGCACACCCCTTCCAACCGTGCCAGAGCGGGGGAAGTGTACTGTATTCAAGCACGATACGGAGCGATCACACTGGTCAAAGAATCCGGATTTTAAGGGCAATCGTGCTTGGGCGCGGATCAAACTTGCCAGTGTGAGTGGCCTCTTATTCTGGTATTCTGCCTTTCCTTTCCCTTTCCTTTATTGTGACTGTGTGATGCCTTGAATTGTGTTCATTTTTAAATAACACAGATCCAAGGACAGACCTGCTCACCTCTGATTGTTATGTAGGGACACTTCTCTTGCATGCCGGATGTTTTGGTGTAGACTAGTGGGTAGTGTGATGATTGTGAAAGCTGTCTTAGTGGGATGCTGCTATCTAGACTGAAGACCTGGGTCAGTGAGCATTCACAAATAATCTTTGCGCTTGTCTTAAGCAGCTTAGAGTCCCACACGGCTGGGATTTACTTCAATTCAGGAGATCTCAGAAAAAAAAATAAAAGAGAGAGAGAGAGAGAAAAGACCATGTCTCTCGTGGATCAAGTATGCATAATGTATCACAATCATTTAGTGTCAGGGAAATTAAACAGATTCAACTGAATCTGAAATGCATATCTCTGCACATGCAGAACCACAACTTTGACTGTTGCTTTTTTTTTTTTTTTTTTCTTGCTGAATGGATTATCAACAGTAAAGCAGCTTGATAATCAGAATCATTGTACAAGTTCACTGAATGCACAGGGATTTAACTTGGTGACACTGGCACTGGCAAACAGAAACAGAATCATATGTCACTGATTCTTGGGAATTTGGATAAAACAAGTTTTAATTTTGAAAAAAAAAAGTGCGTTAAATTACAAAATCTGAAGGTATATCATTATAGGCCAAGGTCTTGGCTGTTCAGCAATGTACCGGTGCAACCTCCTCATTTTGCATTTTTTTCATAAAATAGGTTTTTCCAGTTATTAGGCTACTTTGTTTTTGTCAACACCATCACCGTAATGTTTTTTTTTTTTTTTTTAATTTGAAAAACATATTTTTGTATTAAAGAGACTATTACTTTAATAACTCAGCAGCACCAAAGAAACATATTGTAAGCATATTCATTTAAAACCAATTTAACTGCCTCTGACGGTGGTGACACTAATCTGACGGTGGTGACAGTGGCCTCGTTACAACATACATTTCCAAAATTTATACCACTCAAGTCAATGGCTTCTTGCTTAACAACTTTATTTAACTATTTGGTACAAAAAATAACAATCCTGAGCACTGTTATAAGCATTTTTCAGACTTCAGTCATCACTGTCACACAGAAAACCTGACGGTGGTGACGTCTGACGGTGGTGACAAAAACCTGCTCTTTCACATGATAAGCATGAGTTGTTCACATTATACAGCTTGTTTCCCCCCTGTTGCTACCTGCATCAGACCTCTTCTTAAAAAGTATACATTTATTCCATAATCTAATCTAATATTTTTTATACAGAAGTGATGGTGTTGACAATTTATGGTTGTGACAGTAGCAGTGTCCAAAAATATGAAGAGATTTAAGAGAAAATAGAAAACTTCCAGGAGCCTGAGCGGTCTTGAAGCATGCAGTAGAGCTGAAGGTTTGAAAAGGGATCCTCAGGAATGTAATTGACCTTGTAGTTTTTTTATTATTATTTTTTAAATAAACATCTGACGGTGGTGACGAATATCTGGGACACATTTTGAGCAACCACAAAATAATAGTAAATATTGTTCAAAACTCATCATTTGTAGTTTTTAATACATATTATGATGTACTCTTTCATGTGGTAAAGATATTATTCAATGAAATTATTACTTTTTGTTGTTTTAATCAAGTTGAAATGATTATCTCCTATCCGAGGACAACTGGTTTTGTAGGCCATGGGCCAACATATAATCATTAAATTAATACAAATTAAAAATAAACCTACAAAAGAACCTTACAAATGTGCAAAGGACCCCCTGATTATGCCCTTGATTCTTTTTATTCATTAAAATGTTGTAAATTTTCAGCAGAAATAGCATTTTTCTTAGTGGGACATGATTTATCCAAATTCTCAAGAATCAGTGATGTACATATGGTCACGATAAGAAAGACTTGCTGGATCAGTGGGTCACATTTAAGAAAAAAAAAATGTTTTTAGGGCGGGGTTCATTGTACAAAGCTCAGAACAGGTTGTGAGGTAATGCTGCATTTAGATGGAATCGGGTATAGGGCCTGGTATTGTTAAGTGTTTTTCGATACCAGTACCAGTACCAGTACCTTGACTTAAATACCGGGTCCTGAACAATACTTTTTTTTTCATACCAGTTTTAAAAAATCAATTTCATAACAGCTCTGGGTGTAATGTAGTTTTTTAACTGCATGCCTCTATGACATTTAATGTTAGGCAGCCAGTCACCAGCATTATTAGAGTTTGGTACAAGCATATTGCATGCTTATTAGCTTAATGACACTGATAGGGTTTACTTCTTAAGTATTGAAATTTGGCACTGAACAACATTGTGTACCAAATTTCGGTACCATGACTTTTTTCAATTCTAGATAGTGTTGAAACAGTTCAGTTGGTGCCATAAATGTATCTAAGTTCAATACCAAGCTTTAATCAGCTAACAGACGGAAATCCAGATGTCATTATTGTGGTGGAGAGCAGGATGGTAAAATCAGAGGAGACCGGCATATTATGCTGGCAATAGCAACAGTGGACTGCAAATATTTTAACTTTTTGCCATCCTCCATGATGGAATTTTGACCAGATGTTACATAGCATATCACACAACAAAAAACTTGGTGGACAAGAAGATGGTAATCTATGCAACAATACTCAGGATTAGGATTACTGAGTCTGAAGTCCTATAGAAATATAAATCCTTTCATTTGCAATGGCAGGCTATATTAATATGGTAATTTAGAGTTATATGAATTACCAGTGTTATTGAATGTAATTGTATAAACCATACACAAAACAGTTTTGAACACTATATTTTTTTCTGCAAACGATACAGCATCACCATAGCAGCCCATCGTCCTTTAGTGTTTTTTGCCCTCCTGTTGTTCTGTCACACAGTTTTTTTTTTCCTGTGCTATTTTGCCGCTCACCGTCTCTCTGATTCCACCTAAACGCAGCGTTGTAAGCTAATGATGAGGTCACCGGTGGAAAATGTATTGACGCATTCGTTAATTTGTCATCATCATATCAGTTGGGAGTGTTTGATTTCTTGAACTCTTCAGCTTGACAGCAGAATTTTCCCCTCATAGGCCACGTCATTTCATCTGCAGCTATCATGCAGAACACACATGCAATTCAGACACATTGAGACAGCCTCTGCTGACGCAGACCAGCACCTAAAAACAGGCAGAGACAGAGTTAACCTGCCGGCACTAATATGGAAGCTAAACAAGAGGCAGACAGCTTGCAGGCAGGCAGGGAGGGAGAGGAGAGAGGAAAACACAGAGAAAGAGTTTGGCTACAATCCCACTGCAACTGAAAGTGTCCCAATTCTGATTTTTTTTTCCCCCTCATCACATGAATATTTGATACAAAATGGATCTTGAGGTGTGTGCGACCTACATGCAACTTAATACTCAGATCAGAATTTGTTAGTGCTGCTATGGCAGTAGGTAAATCTTGCGTGATTTGTTTGAGTCATTTGCAGTATTAGCATGGAGAGCAGCAATACACAACTGAGGAAACAAAATAAAAAAAACGTAAAAACTAATGCGGAACAATGGAGAGAGGAGTACCTGATCTTTGGAAGACCAAGGGACTCATGTGGTAGAAAGGTAAAAAGCCTTTATTAGCATGGCTAATGCATGAGAAAGGTTAAAAACATACACCTACACGTTGTGGTACACAGGCTGATCTAGCAATTGCTATGAAGGCCTGGTGGTGGTCTCTTTATTTTGCATCAAAAATAAAACCCAATTTCACTGTTTTTTAGGGGTCAAGCCTGCTCAAAACGTCTTGCAAAAGCACATAGAGACAAAAACAGATGTGACGACTCACTGAGTCTCTTCACACTGTTGTCAGTTCCTGTTGGTATCAGGTTGCGTCCTAGAATACATTTGAACACTCACAGAGAGAGACAGTCAGAGAACTTAAAATAAACTGTAACAGAGTAGTTCAAATTAAAATTAGCTACCATTAATTGTGGTTGCTAATAATGTGTAGCAGTAGAGATTAATTTAGATCAAATCTCAACGTTAACCAACCGTTTTTTTTTTTTTTTTTCTCTGCTCAAATATGTGGTACTGTGCCACAGATCAGCCTACTGGGAACTGGGAGGGTTTCCTAGTACAAACTGCTAGGAAACCCTGACAACCTTTTGAAATTGGCAAAAAAATAATCCACTGGTGACAAATTCAGCTCATTACCAGTAAATATGTTCTATTGCCCAACCTTATCCTATGGTTAAGCGTTGTTCGATTCAATAATAATGAAGTCTCAGTGTGGTTTTATCAAAAGTTTCCATCACATGTGACTGATCACAAACTTTGAATGCAAACACATACCAAATTTGACCAAAACAAAAGTTCAGGTGGAGAAGAGCTCTGGGAAAGGAGAAAAACCTTACACAGATGATCTTTGGAAAAACATAGCCATGAGCAAAATCAAAAAGAATGGAGCAGTACAGCATTTTAGAGGAAAATGCTTCTCAGGTGTGAACAAAAACATTTTAGTTCCTAAAAGTGGATTGTGAGCTGTTACTTGAGGATGCTTTGGTTTCAAACAGGATGAGGACAAACAAGTCCAGATTGTATGCAAAAGTTGCCTTAACGTCAAGTGTAAGGTCAAGTGTTTGTAATTCTGATTTTTTTAAAATAAGGACACAGTAAGAGTTCAAGTAAGACTGTCTCACTGCTGCTGCTTTGAGGAATACTCGAAAAAGTTAAAATATACATATATGTGTACAAGTGCACAAACATAATTTTCTTCCCTGAAATAGCCAACAAGTTTGATATATAATATAATATTTAAATTTTCAATATTTATCTAAGTGATTTGGGTTAATTGCCATAAGTTTTGCTCTAACTGAGCAGCTGTAAACTGATATTTTCCCAAAAAAGGTTTTAGCATCACAGGCCTGTGTCCATTTATCATGGAGACAGAGCGAAAGAGACTCCAGTTATCAGTCAGATGAGTTTACATTACATTTATCAGCAAATTGCCGGCGCCAGCGTGTTTCTCAAGCTCAGAGGAAATGAGCAACTGCAGGTGATCTGCTTTCCCTCATTCTGTCTGCTTTTCTCTCTCATTTCTGCCTCTTTCCTCCTTATTCTCTGTCTTCCTTTCTTTATCTTGCCTTTGCTCTCTCTATTTTCTCTCTCTGTTTAAAAGTCACTCTACCTCAGATGGATGATATAAATGATGGAGCCATTCAATCTAGCAGGACAGATAGGAGTAGCAGGAGGGAATGGCACTGTATTTTGCACTTTTTGTCATTATGGTGCACTTTGTTATTGATCAGCCTAGTTGTACTTTGCATAGCAACTGTATAATGGCACAGTTTCTACAGCACTGTCCCAGTGTACATACAGGCCATTCGCTTTTTTGCCCACAAGCTGAAGTTTGTTATCAGCATGATAACAAACATCAGCATAATGTAAACATGCTGTTTACATTATTGTGATCACACCTGTCCAGGCAGAATGGATAATAAGCAGACAAGGAAATGATTTTTAGTTCTCTGTGAGATGACCATCTATTTGACATTTGTATATTTATTACATGAATATGTGGTAATTAAATTGACACCCTCACTATTCACTGAATTTTATTGACTGTGTCAAAATACAGTACAGGTGTTTCAAACATTTTTCAAATTACAAAGAAACTTACTGTCTAAATCAATAATACAGTACAGCATACAAATAGGATACCATAAAACTCCCAAAGCCTCTTGAGTTTTTATTGTTCTCCTCTGTAGGCTATTTATTTCACTTTGACATTAGACCCACACTCTGGAAGTGTGTAACCGCTGCTTCTGTCCCAAGCTTTTTGATCCATATAAGCAGTTGATCACTGTAAGCAGTTTCCACTGTAATAAGAAGGACTGAATTATACATACTTATTGATTAAAAACTGATTCTGATTCAGAGTGAAAGTGGGCAGGAAGCAGTAGAAGGAAAGGGGGTGAGGTAAGGAGGGTAGGATGGTAACGAAGGAAGGGTTTCAGCTTTTTTGATGTGTGTGTTTTGTAAAAAATACCAAGCACTGTCTTTCTGCTGATTGTTTTGCCTCTCCACTCTGCATGCCCTGTGCCACGAAGGTGCCACTGTGATTTGAATGCTTGTTTTGATGCAGATACAGGCTTGGGTTTGCCCTGTGGTTGTGGTGGGATCGAACGCCTGTTCCCCTGCCCCAAAAAATGAACGGTGCGAGGACCGCTACACTAACTGTTGGTCACATTGATCAATCACTGTAAATATTGTTCTAAACTCAATCCATTATTATTTTGTCTCCTTCTCCTTCCTCTCACTCCACTGTAGTTAACACACCGGGTTTCTACTAATGAGATCCACCTCTCGCTAACACTGACAGGCTCAGACTTCGCAAATAATTCCTCAGTGCTTGTTTTAACCTGCTGGAGTTCCAGATGGGTGGAGTTTGAGTGCCAGAAAGTGTGGACTGTTTGCAAGTCCATTCAGTCCAGTTTTCTGTGATCATCAACTTTCCTTAAAAGAATACTCCCAACAGTTTGGGTGAAATCCCCTTTTTCTGACTTAACCAGACTGAGAGAAGATATTTGATGGGTCATTAGCCTGGCTCCACCAAAGTGAAAAAAATAAACCTTACAGCAACTCCAAAGCTGTCTTGTTTACACAGTGTATCATTTATATTTGAAATACATGACTTGAAATTTAAGGGCAAAAAAGTTTTTAGTTATACGCAGGGTTCCCGCAGGGTCTTAAAAAGCCTTAAAAGCATTAAATTTATGAATTTGGAAATAATACCTTTAAAAAGACTTGAAAAAGTCTTGAATTTTGATATATAGGTCTTAAAATTTGTTCTGTATGTATCACATTTCCCGTCAAACATTTCATTTGTCAACCACAATTATTTTAATGTAAACAGAGCAGCTGAACCAATAATTTCGAACGCAATTCAGCCCCGGGAAAATGCTACGACTACGTCACTGAAGACCTTGCTACAGCAGACACAAGACTATGAACGACAAGACAAGTAGTTTTGTTTTTGTTTTTTTAACGTTAGTTAATTCACGCTTGGAAAATGGGGAAATGTAAATTCAACGAAGCGTGGATGGATAAAATTTCTTTCCGTCATTGGTTAAAACCTGTGGTAGATAACGTTTTTGAAGCCTACTGCACCTTGTGCAAAAAGAGGATTCAGCTTGGAACAGTGGGGGTGGAGGCATTGGAGTCGCACGCCAAATCGGCTAGGCACATTAAATACCCCAGAGGAAAGGAAAAAACTCCTTCAATCACCGCCAGGTTCCCACCAGCTAACTTTAGCCAGCTAGCTGCTAATGCGCCTGAAGTCGCAGCTAACGCTAGCCAGCTAGCTGCTAGTGCTTTTTCAGCCCCTCCTGCTACGACCGCAGCTAACGTTAGAGTCGATCTACGCGCGTCTTTCGGGTCCACACCAACGCTGAAAGCAGAGGTGTTGTGGACTCTTCACGCCATCGCCAAACACCAGTCATACAATGGAAACGAGGGTATTTCACATCTTTTCAAGTGCATGTTCCCCGACTCCGACATTCAAGGAGTTCATTTTTCTTCGCCGGTAGGGCTGTGAAATAGGCCGAGAAATAGGTATTAATTTTTTAAATAAATCGTCTTAAAAAGACTTGAATTTAACTTGAAGAAACTTGTAGGAACCCTGAATACAAACAAAAGGTGCAAAGTAGTGAGGTGAAAACTATTGGAATGTGCAAGTCAATACAAACAAAAGGTGCAAAGTAGTGAGGTGAAATCTATTGGAATGTGATACTACAGCAGACAGTGAGTACGTTTACATGCACACCATATTCCGGTTCGGCTCAATATTCCGGCTAAGGTAACTGCGCCGCGGCAACTGGAATATTCCGTTTACATGTTACTTGGCATGTTCCCGTGTTTCGGCGTATTCCACTCTCTGACGTAATGCGACACTCAGCCGTGGGGGGCAGCAGTACGCGTATAGGCGTCCGGTCTGCCGGAAAAACAGACGAAGAAGTCTTCTTCCTTGTCTTCTTCTTCTTTTTCTTCTTCTTCTGTCGCTAGTTCTATGTTTTCTCCCATCGATATCCTCCGTGATATTTAAGTCTTTCATTAGCTGAAGGTGGACCGCAGTCTCCTGGCTCTTGCTGCTGTTTGCCCTGCCGTTTTCCCCGCTTGCAGGTAACCATAGCAACAAAGATGCCACAGAATTCCTTCTGAGTCGAGCATGCGCAGTCGTGACTGAATATTCTGGTTCGGGGAGTTTTCTGACTAAGGTGTTTACATGCCCCAATATTCCGGTTGGAACAGGAATATTCCAGGGGTCTTATTCGGAATTCTCTCCAACCGGAATATGACCTTAATCGGGTTCGGTGCGTGTTTACATGACACGTGCACAACCAGAATATTGCGAATATTCTGGTTAATACAGGAATAAGGTGTGCATGTAAACGTGCTCAGTGAAGCTGGAGGGGCGAAATGCCGAAAATGATGCAGTTTGGCAGACCAATCATAGCTCTTGTGGTCTGCGTAGGGTCTGCATAGTTCCAACACATAGTTACAATTTTTGGGAGGTGCGCAGCAAGTCTCTGCGGCAGTCGCAGAGTACCCGCAAGGGATGCATTTGCTACACAAATCTTCCGTGAGCTATGCGTACACAGAACCATAAATCAACCTTAATAGGAGAACTTCATTTATACTGGATCTACCTATACCTTCAACGGTCCATAGAACACTTTTTTTTAATTCCAAGGCATGTATTTCAAGTACATATGATGTATGGTGTAAATAGAGCCACCACAGAGTTGCCTTAATTTTTTTTTTTTTTTTTTACTACTTTCACAGAGTCAGACTAACAACTAATTCAACTCTTTATGCTAAGCTAACAGGAAATGCTACCCATTGGAACAGAACCATGAGACGTACAGAGGTGAAAATCTTATCAAACATATTGTCTCAGTCTGGGGAAGTCGGAAAAGGGGGATTTTGCCCAAAACTGTTGGAGTATTCCTTTAAAGGTCCCAATGCTGTGGACTCCATCTGTGCAGTCCCCCAGCTGGGGAAAACAAACATTAGGAATCATTTGCAGATACCATTGAGCCCAGGCCTGGATGTCGTATATACTGTTATACTGGACTGTATAAAATGTCCGCCATGACAGAGTTGAATAGCCTAGTAGTTAGACTAACAGAACCCTTGCTTTGTTTTGCCTTAGGAGATTCCCTACTACTGTCTAGGAAATTCTGCATGCTTGTATGAATCTCTAATTAATAGATGTTGAAATCAAAATTATTATTGAAAATTATCACTTCTTTTCTGCAAGGTTCTCTGTCTTTTCTGGTTTGTAGTATACATAGTAGCCTAATTCTGTTTTCTAGCCTTCCTACAGTAAAGTATAGTCTATGTATGCAAATTTTTGCTATTTTTTTTTATCATGGCCTTGGCCTCTTGACCATGGCCTCTTCCTTTCTGTACATTCTCGGCATGTGTCACTTTCAAAACAGTGTGTCCAGTTTTGAACAACATAGATTTATGTATGTTAGTATGTTAGTAGTATGTTAAAATAAAACAAAACCATTTGTTCCAAAATTAGATTGAACCCATTTTTTAAATTATTTTCATTTTATTTTTATTTTTAGTATTTTTTTAAATTTAATTTAATTTTTTTTTTAATACTTAAAATAGTAAGCCTCCAAAGTGCTTGGTTGGCATGAAGTTTATTTCTTGAGTAATTCCTCTATATTTTAAAGACAGTGAATGATATAAATCAAATGTTATTATTATTATTATTATTGTTGTTGTTGTTGTTGTTATCATCATCGTCATTATTATTATTATTAGTTTTGTTTTATTTTTTTTCTGTAATGGATACATATCATTTGGTCATCTTGCAAAGTTAACACCTGCTGACTGAAGATCCCAGCCTGACATGTGTTCCTCACTGAACTCGATGTGATCAAGCAAATGGAGAGCTGCCACAAAAAATGAACAGGAGTTAGTAGTTTGAATGAGGATGTCTAAACTTGCAGTGAGTGTCAGCAAGTAAAGCGAGCACCACTGCTTTGGTTTTAAAAGATTTGTCACTTTGTCTCTATTTCAGTGACATGTGGTTTGTGTACCAAGCCTCTAAAGCTCTGCTGTTGGATGGAAACTGCACTGAATCTCTGCTTTGTTCATGCTGGGAGAGTAGACATGTAGAGAGGCTGATGTTCAAACTAGAGAAATGCACACCTCTCTTTGATGTGTCCAGCACAAGTTACAAGGACATGAACAAAAACAGGCATGGATGGAAATTACATAGATTTTAAAATCAAATAATTAATACAACTCACCATTGGTGGGATCTTACTCTTTTTTGCCAGGTAAAAGATGGAAAAGGAGCACAAAAAAAAGTCTGTCATGTATTCTAGCAGGACTGTCTGCAATGACCAAAAAGTAAATTATTTCTGGTACAAAAAGTTAAGTTAATTTGATTAGAAATGAATCAGCGGTCTATTATTCAGACACAGCAGGCTTTAAAATTCCTTCACTGGCCAAGCAAAAATGATTATTCAACAAAAGTGTCTAAATGTTACCTTTTAATATTTATGCATTGTGTTGATAAGTTGCATAAATAGGTTGTCCCAAGCTAGACACATGGCTTCCTTGAAAATGACACATCATTTTTAAGCCTGAAGATTGTGCATGATATCATATTCTATTGGCAAAACATAATATTCTTTATAGCTTTGCTTGTATGTATATACTCTACATGTTATTGTGTGTGTTTGCTGGTATTCAGCTAGGAGTTTTAGTTTAACACTGATTTTTGTCTGTTCTGACAGATGAGACCATGGTCATCAACGTCTTCTGTGGAGTTGTATCTGGAGTCCTGTCCTCCTCTCTGGCCAACCCTACTGATGTCCTCAAGGTAGATCTGAGGTGTTGAATACATGTTGGACCGCTAAATATAGAGGTCTGAGGTTGGCCTTTCGGTACATGAGATATTGACGAGTCATGCTGTCCATGCAAGTTCCTCACTGAGCACAGCTACATTGTGCTTAGTGAGGAGATTAAATAAGTTAAGAGTTAAATAAATTAAATTGGGTACATTTTTTTTGTTCAGTTATTTTTATTTATTTATTTATTTATTTATTTAAGTAATTAATTCCTAAGTGAATGTCACAACATAACCCAGATTTCCTCATAAAATTCATTTATTTGGGTGGTTCATCAGTGCAGTAAGGACACTGATAAGAATAAAATTCTGAATCCTTGCAATTCTTGCTGGCATGAGAATGGGAAACTTTAAACATATTATATTGGTTATCGACAAATGATGGTTTTGAAATTGGCCTTAAAATGAAAATAATTTAAAAAAAAAAATTAAATATTTATTTGCTGAGTGAAGTAGTGTGAATTTGGTTTTTCTTACTGCATCTGTGTATGTGTGTGTGTGTTGCTGCAGATCAGGATGCAGGCCCAGGGTAGCCTACTGCAAGGAAGCATGATGTCCAACTTCATCAACATCTACCAGACAGAGGGAACCAGGGGACTGTGGAGAGTGAGTGGTGGATTACTGTGTGTGTGTGTGTGTGTGTGTGTGTGTGTGTGTGGGATGGGATGGGATGAGATGGGATGGGATGGGTGTTGTGATGTTATTTTTCCCCTAATTTAATGGGGGCAAATGAGTAAACATTAAATTATCATGATCATATGTTTTCAATGTGATGGTCACATTGTGCATGCATCAGTGTTTCATTGGGGTTCATTTAAAGTAACATAATCACATTTTTAGTAACATAATCACACCTGTAGTAACATAATCACATTTGTAGTAACACAATCACACCGGTAGTAACATATTCACAGCTGTAGTAACACAGTCACACCGGTAGTAACATATCCACAGCTGTGGTAACACAGTCACACTGGTAGTAACATATCCACAGCTATAGTAACATAACCAGACTTGTAGTAACATAACCTCAACCACACCTGTAGTAACATAACCACACCTGTGGGGATAAGAGGGGATGGGAGTGGGGAAGGCAATATTTTATTTATTCATTTATTTATTTATTTTTATTTAGTTAAGTACCTGACACATAAACTTGGGTAACAATTTTTATTATAATCATTTTATGGAGGTATAAATAACTGTTAGTAAATTTTAAGGTAACAGGATGGTTAAATAGTGATGCACAGTACATGTTAATTTGTCTTTGCCTTAAAACATGTCACAGGACATTTTCACTTAGATTAAATTGCACAGAAAACAACTCTGGAGAAATATGATTTAGTCGATATGAAGGTCATATGTCACTGTGGACAAGAAGCTGACAATTTCACTTAAAAATTTGAAAGAAGTTCTGTTCTGATTCATATGAATTAGGCTACACTGTAGTTCATCTAATTGCAAAAACTGATATTAATGGAAAAAGCTAAAAGCTATATATATATACAGTACAGGCCAAAACTTTGGACACACCTTCTCATTCAATGCATTTTCTTTATTTTCATGACTATTTACATTGTAGATTCTAACTGAAGGAATCAAAACTATGAATGAACACATGTGGAGTTATGTACTTAACAAAAAAAGGTGAAATAACTGAAAACATGTTTTATATTCTAGTTTCTTCAAAATAGCCACCCTTTGCTCTGATTACTGCTTTGCACACTCTTGGCATTCTCTCGATGAGCTTCAAGAGGTAGTCACCTGAAATGGTTTTCCAACAGTCTTGAAGGAGTTCCCAGAGGTGTTTAGCACTTGTTGGCCCCCTTTGCCTTCACCCTGCGGTCCAGCTCACCCCAAACCATCTGGATTGGGTTCAGGTCCGGTGACTGTGGAGGCCAGGTCATCTGCCGCAGCACTCCATCACTCTCCTTCTTGGTCAAATAGCCCTTACACAGCCTGGAGGTGTGTTTAGGGTCATTGTCCTGTTGAAAAATAAATGATGGTCCAACTAAACGCAAACCGGATGGGATGGCATGTCGCTGCAGGATGCTGTGGTAGCCATGCTGGTTCAGTGTGCCTTCAATTTTGAATAAATCCCCAACAGTGTCACCAGCAAAACACCCCCACACCATCACACCTCCTCCCCCATGCTTCACAGTGGGAACCAGGCATGTGGAATCCATCCGTTCACCTTTTCTGCGTCTCACAAAGACACGGCGGTTGGAACCAAAGATCTCAAATTTGGACTCATCAGACCAAAGCACAGATTTCCACTGGTCTAATGTCCCTTCCTTGTGTTTCTTGGCCCAAACAAATCTCTTCTGCTTGTTGCCTCTCCTTAGCAGTGGTTTCCTAGCAGCTATTTGACCATGAAGGCCTGATTGGCGCAGTCTCCTCTTAACAGTTGTTCTAGAGATGGGTCTGCTGCTTGAACTCTGTGTGGCATTTATCTGGTCTCTGATCTGAGCTGCTGTTAACTTGCGATTTCTGAGGCTGGTGACTCGGATGAACTTGTCCTCAGAAGCAGAGGTGACTCTTGGTCTTCCTTTCCTGGGTCAGTCCTCATGTGTGCCAGTTTCGTTGTAGCGCTTGATGGTTTTTGCGACTCCACTTGGGGACACATTTAAAGTTTTTGCAATTTTCCGGACTGACTGACCTTCATTTCTTAAAGTAATGATGGCCACTCGTTTTTCTTTAGTTAGCTGATTGGTTCTTGCCATCATATGAATTTTAACAGTTGTCCAATAGGGCTGTCGGCTGTGTAGTAACCTGACTTCTTCACAACACAACTGATGGTCCCAACCCCATTGATAAAGCAAGAAATTCCACTAATTAACCCTGATAAGGCACACCTGTGAAGTGAAAACCATTTCAGGTGACTACCTCTTGAAGCTCATCGAGAGAATGCCAAGAGTGTGCAAAGCAGTAATCAGAGCAAAGGGTGGCTATTTTGAAGAAACTAGAATATAAAACATGTTTTCAGTTATTTCACCTTTTTTTGTTAAGTACATAACTCCACATGTGTTCATTCATAGTTTTGATTCCTTCAGTGAGAATCTACAATTTAAATAGTCATGAAAATAAAGAAAACACATTGAATGAGAAGGTGTGTCCAAACTTTTGGCCTGTACTGTATATATATATATATATATATATATCCAAATATATATATATTATTATTATTATTATTATTTAGTCCATAAATATATAGGCTAAGCAGTTGTCAACCTATTAATCTCCAATGCTATAGGCCTATTATATGCGCTCTATCTATCACTCTATCTGCAGTGCCGTGTAATGCCATGATTGCATGGCAATACCAATTAAATGTGTACTTCCATAATAATGAGAGACTGAGAGTGACAATGATTATATCACATGAGCCATTGTGAAACAACTATGATTCATGGCCACACACTATAAGAGTAATATAATTAAATTGATTATATCTTAATGCATTTATTTTTATTTTATTTGAATGTAGTATAATTTGAAATTAGTCCATATACTAACAGGTGTTGAATTAACAAAGTCATTGGTTTACGATTGGAGTCATTGACTAATAGTAATTTCACAAAGTTGAACAACAGGGCACTGGATTAATTTAAGCTTGACTTCTAGCCTGGTCCGTAGCAGGCTATGGCTTAGGCTAAGTTTCCATGGTTATTAAGGTGGGATTACTTTCATGAAACCGAGTTCAGGCTAATTATAGCCAGGTTACTGGCCAGTTAATCTTGTAAAATAAACCCATTAATCCCTAATCCTGGCTAGATTAAGCCAGGATAGCTGCTAAATCCAGGCTTAAAGCCTAATCTAGGTTTCGTGAAATAGGCCCCTGGCAGCTTAGGCTGCCTGGCCCCTAAAAAAACAAACTGTTGTCTAAACATCGTTCCCTGTTTCTGCTCTAGGAGCATTATGGATGGGGAAGTCCTTTTTATGCAACCTAAAGCATTTGGCCTCTAAATTATCTTGCATACTTATTACCTCACAAATCAAATATTCAATGAAATGTATAGTAATGAAATGCATTAACAACCCTTAAAAATAAGCTTCAGTTTCATCCAAATAAATCACAACATACACACTTAACATACAGTTAGCATGACAGTCAAAACTGCTTGGCAGTGAGGCAGGAGCTGACATGAGAGAATCTCTGCCATCATTTCTGTCTTTTCTTGCTGAAGGTGTCACTGCTGTTGAGAGCAGAAAATGACATGTTGGCTGATAATGGATGTAAGAAAATGGGTGTGTGAGTGTAAAAATGTGTGTTTGTTACATGTTTGTGTTCAGCGTGTGTGTAGACATATCAGGATTTCTGTCAATCCATACATAAATTGTTGATGTGTGACCTCACATTTCAGGAAAACATAGCAGAAACCTCTCTCACCCACACACACACACACACACACACACATTAATATCTTTTACAGTCATTGTCACATGTTGTCTCTCATTATGTAATCAGATCTGTCCGCTGAGTGGCCATATTCTCCATCCTCTTCTTCTTCAGGGCGTCATCCCCACAGCACAGCGAGCAGCCATTGTTGTCGGCGTTGAACTTCCTGTCTATGACATCACAAAGAAGCACCTCATTCGCTCAGGCCTCATGGGAGACACCATTTTGGCACATTTTATGTAAGCTTTTTCTTTTTTCTTTCTTACTTTCAAGAGATGGTCCTGCATAAGCAGGGTGTCCGGAGGTTCTTAAAAAGTCTTAAAATGTCTTAAATTCAATTTGGTAAACATTATTTATCTATCTTTTAATTAGGGCTGAACGATTAATTGCATTTGCGATAATATTGCGATATGATAAAACGCGATTTCCTAACCGTAACTTTCCTAACCGCAACTGAGAGCTCTCAGCCGCACCAACTTTTCATCCTGCCCACCTGTTACGCAATGTCCTCTGGCTCAATGGAGCAGTCAGAAACTGACACAAGTGAGACTTTAGTCTCGAAGAGGAACAGCATGTCAGTGGTGTGGAATTATTTTCAGGGATGCAAACAGTGCGCCGAAAAGCGGAACTCGCTTTCTTGGTGGCCATTTGGGTGACTTGTGTGAATCGTGCAGATCCGATGAGTTTTTTTGACATAGATTGTGTAACAAAGTGAAGAGTTTCCACTCTGCTGTATTTTCACTGGCTAACAGCAGCACACTGGCTTAGCTTGTCTATTCAGAGAAGAGGTATCACTTCGGCTTATTTTTCAATCTGTGTTATACAAGGATACAAGGATACAAGGAAGTTTATTTGTCATTATACAACAGGTTGAATAATGAAATTAAAGTGTGGTTCCCCCTTCGATTGATTAATTGGATTGATAAATAGTGGTTCCCTCTTGATTGATTAAGCCTGGAGGAGTTCAGATGGTGCATTTAGTAGTCTCACAGCCTGAGGGAAGAAGCTGCTCTGTAGTCTGGTGGTACGGCAGCGAATACTTCTGTATCTTTTGCCTGACGGCAGCAGGCATACTACTGCTCGTTCATTGGTAGCTGAATTGATAGGACCCCCCAACCCCCCCGAAACATCTTTTAATTTAATTCTAACAAATTGGCCCAGCCTACGGGAAAGAACATTGTATACAAAATGTATCTAATACTGTGTTGGTCAAATTTAAATCAATCATTACGATTTTTTTGGGGGAAAAAAGAGGATAAAATAAAAAATTGCATATTAAATCTCAATCGCAATATTGGGGGAAAAAATCGCAATTAGATTATTTTCCCAAATCGTTCAGCCCTACTTTTAATTTCATGAAGTTCCTCATTTCTGATGTTACAAAACTCCAAACCTCCTGAAACCAATACTTGCTTTTTATTGACATGTTGCACTCTTAAAGATTACTCACTCATGCATACTGTTATGTACTACATTTACATGCATGAAAGAAGCCAGATTGCTCACTTAAGCATCTGTAGAGAGAAATCCCCAACCTGTATGTCCTGATGTGATTTTTTTTTTTCCTACCAGCAGCTTGCTATCTAAGCTAAAGAAGTCTGTCACAATCATGTTGTCAATAACCAAACATATGCCTACCTGAAACCAACCATGGCACAAGACCAGACATATTGTTCTTATCTTTACACTTACTTGGAGTCCTCATTTGAATAAGAAAAGAATGAATTTTGAAAAAAAAAAAATAAAAATTATATTTTGTTAAAAGGTATTTTCTAAAGGTCTTAAAAATTAGCAAATTTATCACTCTGATATCTGGAGACATCCTGATTGTGGTAACGTGTCGTTTTGTTTGGTATACAACTTGGGTATAATCCCAACTCATCGACATAGGACATGCTCTGTGTAGCATTGTTTACAGTGTGTTAATGATAAAATGCTACATGTAGCACCTTTTAAAAGAAACCTTACATGTGCAGTGCTTTTAATTTCAGCAATTATTCTGTAAGAATAGACAGTTATATCTTTTTTTGGATGAAGCTCTTCAACTATACTTAACTTTGTTCCATATCCGGATATGTCCACAGTTCAAGTTTCACGTGTGGCCTGGCTGGGGCACTGGCCTCCAACCCTGTAGATGTTGTTAGGACCCGGATGATGAACCAGCGAGTTCTGTCAGGGAGTCCCATCTACAAAGGAACTCTGGATGGAGTGATGCAGACATGGAGGAACGAGGGGTTCTTCGCCCTATATAAGGGATTTTGGCCGAACTGGCTGAGACTGGGGCCTTGGAACATCATTGTATCCTTTTCTGTCTACAGGAGTCCTTCACAAGTCTGGAAGGGATTGATGGAAAATCTAAGGGCCCTGTCATACACCAGGCAATGCAAGTGTCTTTGCTTGTTTCTAAAAGGCGCAGTTGTCATTTTTCCATCCAGTGTCCACGTTGTGTAAATAGCAAATGTCCATCTGAGCGCCCATGGGCGTGTTGGTCTTAAAATGAGCTGTGGTCAGGTGCAATGTTGCTGCATTGGTATCCTGAGGTACTTGAAAGTGAGTGAGAAACAAAAAGCAGGTCTTAAATTAGTGCTGCAGTTTTCTCTGTTATTAGAAGCTCATTACCAAGGTAGTAATGTGCGCCTATATGGGCAGGCGCCAGTGCGTGTGCTCCTGCCTGTTCCACACACAGGGACGACTGCTTCACCTCAGGGATCTTTGATGGAGTCCTTCTGTTGCCATAGATTATCTGCTTGTGCACTTTCATTTTCTGCAGAGGCTTCTGCGGAGAAGCCTTCCTTCTTACCTGCAAAATACACCATTATAATAGCAATCTGCCAAGGTGCAAGCACACCTGGCTTTTTAAGAGAATGGGAGACGGCACTCAATTGGTTGATTGCACATTATGTCCAAAAAACACCTATGATTAATTAAGAGATTAAGTATAACCTTTTTGATCCATGCACTTTT
Organism: Myripristis murdjan; assembly: GCF_902150065.1. Classification (NCBI taxonomy): domain Eukaryota; kingdom Metazoa; phylum Chordata; class Actinopteri; order Holocentriformes; family Holocentridae; genus Myripristis; species Myripristis murdjan. The sequence continues at coordinate 5,757,163 of NC_043993.1, read as the reverse complement.
TTTCCACCATTTAAAATAGCAAAAGTGAACTTGGACATGCCCTAAACGTGCTTGTGTTATACTCTTCAGACTGTGCACTTAGATCATTAAAATAGAGTCCTAAATGTTGATTTAAATGTTATTCTGGATCTTGAAAGGGTTGTTAATGTTAATGGTAATGATAAGATGATGTTTGAAACAATTTCGCTATGCTCAGACACACATCCTACATTTGTTTTGTGTGGTTATAGATGTTCTGTCAAGTCAAGTACTTTTTTGTTTGTTTTTCCATGTCCATGGGAAAAAATTTCAGAATACTCTGTACAGACATCAATGAGACAAATTCTTGACAGACATTAGACAGAATAAACAATACAAAAACACAGTTATGAAAACATATACCTACTTCCACACACTAACGTGCCGAGACTGTGTAGTGGATGTATGGTGCAGTCGTATTACCCAGCGACATTATGCCCCATCCAGAGATTGAAATCTGGAAAAATTATTTAACTTTAAAATGAAAGTTCCAGATGTGGTCGCTCGGAGATTTATGACATGTTTGTGATGCGACTCATGAGATTGTCCTTAACAAACTCCTCAGTTCTTCATCACCTTCGAGCAGCTGAAGAAGCTTCCATTTTAGTGCGAGCAGGAAGCAGGACACTCCGTCGGTCTACTAGACTGTGTGTGTGTGTGTGTTGGGCAGAGGTGGAGGGAGGGCAGACACAGTAGCACCCCTGCTTTTTGTCCCTGTTACATTCATAATCCTTCTGCACAATGAGTCTGCTTACTCATCCAGATCATCTGTTCACTTCATCTGGATTTATTTTATTATATCATTATTGGTTCTGTTTTTTGCATTATTTTGAGGAGTGTTGCTTTGATTGCTCTCACCCTCAACCACCTTTTGACACCATAGGCAGCTAAATGTTTGATTGTAGCAGAAGATGGAATCTTGAGTTTTGGCCAGAGTTAGATAATTGTCACTGTCATATGAGCTGATGAGGAAAAAGGGACATAGTGCTTTGGAGTTGATGAGAAGAATCTTATGACTTTTTTCCCCAAGAGAAATAGAAAAGGCTTAGGACTGTAAACTCGAGGCTCATATGGATGTTTGGAAATATTTTAAAACATAATTTGATCATTATCAAGTGCTGAAAAGCCTGGAAATTGTGTAGTTCAGAAAATATGGGGATAAGTTTAAAAAACAAGATCTGGAAAGAGTATGATATTTTGAAATGAAAAATGTGTCGGAAGCTTGTATTTTAGACACATTGGCATTGCATGAAAGTGTTGAATGTTGAGGAATGGCATGCTACAGTGGCTTTAATGACAACATGACTGTTATGGCTTGTCAGTGAGAGAGTATTAGAGGATATGCTGTAAGACAGTGTTTACAGCAACAAATAGGAAGCATGTTTCCCCGCCGTTTTCTGTAGTTTCAGAATAAGAGCATCACTCCAGGTAGCTTAGACCTTTTATCAGAAACAAACCCAGCAATATATTCTGAATTTTGGTGTTGGGTTTCAGGAAAGCCTTGGTGTTACATTCTTAATGTGAGCTCACTTATGTTCTTTTAATAGGAATTTATATTGAGAAGTTCAGCTGAGCATGGTCTGATTTGCTTTAGAAAACAAAACCAAATTCAAATTTCCATATTACAATTTCATTCAACAACGAGTGGTATCAGAACAACATTGTTTTGAACCCCATTATAGAAAAATTTCCAATAGTCAGCTCTGCTTAGGAGTGTTGATGGCTTTGACACGGAGAGTATCATGTAGATTTGAAGCTGAACCCAATCCAAACTCTGCCTGGTTCTTGGTGAAAACCAAAAAGTTCATCTCCAAAAAGGTTTTTCAGGAAAGAAGAAAAGAGTGCTGATTTTATCAAATGACTATATATTTTTTTGAAATTATACAGTGGAGTTTTTAACATGTTTCATGGTCATAGAACTCACTCAACACACAAATTACTGTAAATTTGAAATTAAAGTACGAAAAAAAGGGGGGAAAAAAAAAAAGTGAGTGAGTTTTTAAGTCAAAGTTTTAACAAGTTTAGTGAAAAAGTTTTTCCCTGAAAGCAGCGATTTCCAGACGTTGGAAAACAAACCCACAACACCACTAAAGTCGACTCTGCTACTAGAAGCCGATCTAACATCTGCACCAAAGCCCTCTAATGAGAAGGAATGACTTTTGCTCTTTTCATTCACCATGACAAACCAAATTGTTTTTTTCTTCACTTCGCAGTTTTTATTTATTCATTTTTTATTTTGTTTTATTTTTATGAAAACCTACACACTCAATCCCAATGAAGAATATTATTTTATTTATTTTATTTCAACATTTTTTATACTATGACATTTATTTTATTTTATTTTATTTTTTGTGTAGTGTTATCAAGCTACATCAGTGAGAGGTTGAGCCTGCTTTTGCCCTGGGTACACTCATACACACACACACACACACACGCGCGCACACACACACGCACTCATATGCATGGACACAGTCAATGGAAGTACTTTAATGAATTTTGGGAGAGCCTGTTGTGGTTTGTCATGGTGTTCCCAGTGTTCTGTGCGTACATATTGTCAATGGATGTACAGACACACACACGCACATACACACTCACACGTACATACACACGCACAGAAACACACACACAGAGGTGGATGTATTTTATCCTGGGCAGGATTTGATCCAGTTGTACATATAACCATGCTAAACTATATATATATATATATATATATATATATATATATATATATATATATATATATATATATAATTTTTTTTTTTTTTTTTTCCCCTCTCTTGCGATTAGAGTTGAGGCATGAATGGAAAAGAGGCACCTGACATGGACAGGAAAGGGCCATTGTGCCAAACTCTGTTTTGTCAAAAGGTTTTTGTTAATAACTCCTAGAGTTTCATTTGAAACTACTTGATACTATACACATTCACAACTAATAACATACATGATGCTGTTTAAATTATAGAAATTTGACACTGTAAACTGAAAGATGGCAGCATGTGTTTTTACTACTTATAATTTTTAATAATCTATTCTGTGCTGCTGAAATAACTGCAGAATCAGAGCAATTCATTTTACTTTTTAATATTACTCTTGGCAAATTCTAGGAATTATTTGCAGATACTCGTAATTGTCCTTTGTTTTGTACAGTTCAGTAATAGCTGCCAGGGCAGGAAATCTCACATGTTCATCTACCTGCAGGTAAACACATTCACCATTTTAGCTGTTAAACAACAAAACAAAACAAAACAAAAAAAACCTTTATTTATATTATTATTGTTGTTGTTGTCTATGTTGTTGTTTTAAGTTTCAAAATGCCCTGATCACAGCTGAGAGAAGGAACTCCAGTGTTTTGCAGGTGGTTGTTGAACAGTTTCCTGTCCTGGCAGCTGTTCTCTGTCAGAGGAAAGTTTCTGTCAGTAGGTCAGAGATGGGTTCCCCAAAAACATCGTCTTTGTTCTGTTGTTAAAGGCCCAAACTCCCTGGATGCTGTAACAGGCAGGAGATTGGAAGCATTAGCAGCATTTCTACACCGCTGTCGCCTTCTTATCTTTTCTGTTTTGTGGCCTGTCATGCAGTCAACCTTTTACAAGTCGATACTGGAGAGGAGACCAGGCCAGCTAAAACCCAAAACAAATTCAGATCAGATGCATCAAGTCTTGATGTGCCTGATTCTTTGAGTTTGAATCAAGCCACTGAAAACTGTAAACTGTGTCTTAGCCATTTGCAGTGCTTTTATGTCTTGCCTGAGTAGAACAAACATGAATTTGGTTTCAAAGATGCTTTTGGGAAACCCAGTCCACAGCTGTGCAGCTGCTGTGAGAGGTGCACTGTAACATAGTTCCTCAAGCCTTACACTTTTCTTTTATCACCTGTCAACATTATTATGAATTTTTGCCGAATGCCTGTACTGATGCCTCATTATCATGTGCAGTTTGTGTGCTTTCACGTGAGGTTATATTTCTTTATATTCCACTTTCTATAGATGATAGTAATATAATATTTCTCAGTAATTAAGTTGACATTTTTTAAACCAGCTGACATCCATTTCGGTATTTTTGTGAACAGATATGTACTGTTACTTCAGCAGTCATGCTTTCCTGAGCCATCAGCTTTGCACAATACTTAGATCAACCAAAGTATCACAGTACCAAACACCACAAACCCACTCATTTATCCTCCTGCAGAGAATCTGTGACTCGATCAAACAAATCAGGCATTGCCATTGCAACATCAAGACTCACTGCTAATGAAACAGATGAAATGCAGTGGTAACACCTTCAGTCCCTAAAGTGTGATAGATAGATCACAACAGCCTGGCTATGATGCCAAAGAGTCTAAATTATCATACTGAGAATTAAAATCTATGGTGCATACTGTAGAGTGGCTTGTGCTAGTAGCGTTAATGTTTTACAATTAAATACTCTAATTTCCAAAGTGTAAAACAATAGTGGCCCGCTAGTGTATCTAAAACTTCTTCATGTACCAAATACTAACAGCAGCTTTCTGCAGTCTGTGACATGTTACACTGAATCTACTGTACTTGGTATTGTGATACTTGGTCTGCCATATTTTATCATTGGGTAAAATTGTGGTATTGTGGCATCCATACTTATGAAAACTTGCATAGTTATATACAAAGAGTCAAGAAAACAAGCTTAATACATAGGTGTATTTACTGGTACCTTTTTTTTCTTTTTTGGTGAAAACTGTATTCATACTGTTAGAAGGAGCATTGCCATGCAGTTTCCAAACACCAACAGCATTACAGTCATATGATTGGCAACAGATTGGCGGTGTCATGTTTTATATGCTGGATGTTTCTTTGGTAATAGAAAAGGAGTGGAGCATTTGCGGCTGGTGGTGTGTGTACACAGTTTGGGTTCAGTCACAGAACTTGAATGGATTAGAACGGTCTTTCTCACTCAAATCAACATACCATGATGATTGGAACAGCAGCCATGCTTATGTGTATCATTGCCATGGTACCAGGCTAGTAGCAAATCACTGACTTGCTCAGGCAAGAGATGGTTTCACAGTGAGGACCAAAGCAGTGGGAAGATGTCTTGTGTTTGTTAGCATTATAAAGTTACCAAACACTTTTCTTCTCCACTAAAGTCGGGCTAAACTAAGACAGTTTGTAGCATTTCAAGTCCCCATGAAATGACCTCACATGACTTCTACCTCCTGTAAAACAGAGCATCTTTAATAGTGACATCATTGTGCAGTAGTGGGTGTAAATTGTAATTTCAACCAATAAAACCTTCACAAATCTTTTAACATCCTCTGTCATTCACCTGAGCCCTTCAAATGAAGTTGTTTTTCTCTCCCAAACTGATTTACTCTTGGTTTACACGTGAATGATCCTTCTCTGCCCCATGTACTGCCCAAACATGCTGTTTCAACAGGAAATACATCAAATCAAGAAACTAAGAGTGCATTTCATGGGGTCTCTAAGGAGTTCTGTACCAGTCACATGATCACAGCAAACAGTTCAAGGACCGCTCTACTCCATGCTGGTTCTGTGGGTCCAGAGCTATGTGCCAGCTCTGTTTTAACAATCATATTTAAATTGTTTGAAAGAATGTACAATTGCCAGCAAATCTGCTGTGCAGTCTGTGGCTACTTTGTGACAACACCCGATGTTACATTTCAACACAAAGTCATGAAGGTACTAATAAACTTGTGTTGTCCCCAACTAGACACAGATGTGTTGGAAGCGATAGAGTGCCCTTTCTGTTTTATATGGAAATTATGTTGTGACCTTTCCACCATTTAAACACATCCAAAGATTTCCATTTATAATTTGTATTGTCTCAGACACTCCTATTGATTATATGTGTGTGTGTGTATGTGTGTGTGTGTGTGTGTGTGTGTGTGTGTACATATATATATATATATATATATATATATATATACACACACTACTCACAAAAAGTTAGGGATATTTGGCTTTTGGGTGAAATTTATGGAAAATGTAAAAAGTTCACGCTACAGTGATATTATATCATGAAAGTAGGGCATTTAAGTAGAAGCATGCACTGGTGATTTCCTCATCTCAAACAATTTCTTGAAACAAAAGCCAACAACAGTGGTGGATATACCACAACAAAAAATGTCAGTGTCAATAACTTGTCATGTGCCCTTGAGCATCAATTACAGCTTGACAACGACGTCTCATGCTGTTCACAAGTCGACTTATTGTCTGCTGAGGCATGGCATCCCACTCCTCTTGAAGGGCGGCCCTCAGGTCATTGAGGTTCTGGGGTACAGAGCTCCGAGCCTCTACACGGCGACTCAGCTGATCCCATAGGTTTTCTATGGGATTCAGGTCTGGAGAAAGTGCAGGCCACTCCATTTGAGGTACCCCAGTCTCCAGCAGCCGTTCCCTAATGATACGACCTCGATGAGCTGGAGCATCAAACACCTGATGTGAATTTTGCCGTTAAACTCCTTGTTAGAGAACAGCAACTTGTGCAAAAAGTACTGAAACATTGAACAGTTGGACATGCGCATTCAAAAGTTTACAGAAGGTCACATTAAGTTCACCTGTAAAGGTTAGAATGCATTTCAGGTTCATCCTGAAATTTCACCCGAAAGCCGAATATCCCTAACTTTTTGTGAGTAGTGTATATATTCTTTTTTCCCATAATGCAAAGTTTGATCTACTTTCTAACTATTAACTTATGCTTGTTGTCTGATTTGACCCAATAGACTGAAAGATGTATTTATTTGTTCATGTATTTAGCGAAGCTGAATCCAGTTTGGCTGCTGTTGTCATCCATTCCTGCCTGGCAGTGGTTAATGCATTTAATGCTGATGTCTTTTTAATTTGTAGTAAACAGCTGTAACTTTGTGTGTTTCATTTTTATGTTGTTTTCATGTGCACTGAATTGACACACTTTTTCATCATACCGCTCTCCTTGCCTAAAAAGCTTGTTCTGATCACCAGCATTATTTTTACAGGCTCCCTTACTAACACAATCCAACCTGAATACAGTTTCATTCCAACATATGAAAAGTACAAACACAAACAGTTAAATTGTAAAAATGGTAAAAATGTTTGTACTGATTTTAGATATTATTAGTAAGATATTTCTAAATGAATTAGACTATTATTCCTGCATAATAGTCAAACATTTTGTTAGTAGATGTTACTGAAATCAGTTAATAGGTTGTTTTTGAGTAAACCTCTTTATATGTGTTGTGTTAATTTGAGCTAAGCTTATTGATTGAGTTGCTGTCTCCACTTGTTTATGTTGGACATCCTAAACGGGAAACTCCCACCAGCTGTTACACTCTGGTGAAATGACAAGCCTTGCTTTATTATCACACACAACAAATCAAGAAAAGCCTCAAAAGTTCCCAAGAGAGCTAAACACTAACGAAAAAAGCTCTTTGGATGTAGGGTTACCCTTTTTGATACCAAATAATATTTTTTTTAAATATTTTTTTGTGTGCGTGCGTGTATGCGTGTGTGCGTGTGTTGCAAGAGAAATCCACAAGACGATTCATGTGCTGTCACTGTGCTCTACAAATACAATTCTTCTGATTCTGATTTGTGTAATTCTTTATCTTTAAAATAATAATAAAAAATGATGTGTTTGATACAGAGAAAGAAAGGTGAACACCTGTATTCAAAAATTTGGTTTCTTCATGAGTGCCATCAGAAGCTATGGACAACAAGTTTCGTGTGTGTCTCGAGATCTGGTGTGCAGAAGATTACTGTTGACGTTGCGTTGCGCTTCATGTTTATTAATGCAGCCTGCTTCGGTTCTTAAATTAGTTGATGCCGTTGGATTACTCTCAGATAATGCTGGATTATTTTGACTCCATCTGTTTTATTTTACTTTAATATGTATATTTTTAGTCATGTAAAAACATGTTGCTGTGTCCATAGTTTCACAACTAAATACTCACTTCCCCTTCAGACATTTTCCTGACTAATCCACCTTGTAATTACCTCTGTCATTAATCTGATTACTTCATTTTTTACCTGCAATCAGGTGGCTGTAATCCTGTATTCTCTAACGTCACCACACCTATCTCTCATGGCATTTGCAAGTTATTATTTGTGTTTGTGTTAAAGGATTCCTCCAGTGTTCATGAATATTAGATCCCTCTTCCATATCGGCTTCTCTCCCTCCTGGGTTGTAAGACGCAATCCAGCTGCATTCATGGTAGTTGCCTAAAAACATTTACTATACATTGCAGTTGAGACTTGAGAGTTGTTCTTTCCTCACAAAGCTGCCACTTTTTCAAATGCAGTGTGCACACTGGGGGCACATCTAGAGGAATATCCATGGGGCATGAAAGGGTGGCATGGGAACTTTACAGGATGATGGTTGGATGGATAGATAGATAGGTAGATAGATATCATCACTTTTACTAATGAGCTAACACCATAAACAGTTTGAATACAGACCCACCAGTTTGACAGTTCTGATAATTCAAATTTCTTCAGACTTGAAAAGTAAATATTATGGCATTTGGGTTGTATCATTGTTTTTTGTATCAGCATCTCAAGTCTTTATTCTATCCAAAGGTAGACAAATAACGGAACAACAACAACCAAAGTAAATTCATGAGGGAGAGATGCCAGTGTGGAAATTAGACCCATTTTTACCAACTACTAGTGTTGCAAAATTCACAGAATTTTCAAAGTTGGAAAATTTCCATGGGAATTTTTCGGAAATTAATGGGAATTAACGGGAATAAACGGGAATTTTGGCGGAATTTTCGGGAATTTATATTCACTGTATTCACCCGGTCATATATATGTATACATAATAAGCATTTTGGTTTGTTATAAGCAGATATGCATGCAAACATGTTACATTATAATGAATTTCCAGGGAATTTTCTGGAATTTTCCCTAGCTGAGTCAAACTGTCGTGAATATTGGCATAACCAGTGTGCGAAATAAGGGGGAGCAAAGGGGTGCACAGCTCCCCTGGTGGTGAGATGAGCTCCCCTGGATGGAAACATTGTGAAATTTTGGGGGAGCGGCACCTGCTCAGTGCCAGCCAGCGCCACACAGTGTGCGCGGCCACCCGGTCACATCTGCTGGATCTGGTTGATTATTATTATCAGTTGATTATTGATTGTACAATGCCGCAATTTGCAGTTAATCGCGCTGTGCGCATTAAACAATTTTGCGGAAGCAGGAGGACGGCATGATTTACATTGTGCATGTGCTCGTGCATGAGCGCCCGTACCATACTGGGGCACACCCCCCTCCAACCATACCAGAGTAAGTTGAACGTTACTTTGGTGGTTCGTGGATTGATTTTTTTATCATGTGGATTGAAGTTTGCGTAGCCCATATAAATGCTTGGGAAATCTGTTTTTCAAATGAAATTAACCTGATCCATCGGGGCGTTTTATGTAAATATCCTACATTAAGATATTAATGGTATCACACGTGTGTAACGAATTTTCTCTTTATAATAATCCTGTCTGTTCTGTTGTAGGATATTAATGTAACGACCAGCAGTTATACAGTGTTAGTAAGAGGTGTAGGCTGTTAATTCAGGCATTGGACTGTGTGTAGTACTGTTGTTAAGGTGTGCATATGAAGTGGTTCAAACTACCCATTAAAATGCATAGAAATGCAGGAAACTGAATGCTGATGCTGATGTGATGATCGTCTGTCTCAGTGGAAGTGCTGCAGCCTAGTGGAGTATAGGCTACTGATTGATGATGATCAAATGCGCTCGAAATTAATTGCATATGTGAATCATGGTGGACAGTTGAATTTGCATTGAATTTATTTGTTTCTACCAAAGTGCAAAGTTGACTGTTTTTATTTAAGTTTTATATTATAAGTTTTATTTCACACACTTGGGTATGGGGATGATGATTTTACAGTATGCTGGCATTGTGGCCTTTGGGTTAGAGGTGAGTCCTGAGTTCAGGAGATTAGAGTTTCCATTTCCAAAATGGTGATATTGATGTTGACATTCATTTTATCGATTGTTTATTTTTGCCCCATTCACCTTAAGTTCACAACACCAAAAACAAGCTCAAGCTCAAATTTCCATGGAAACTTTTTAAAAACTTCATTCAAATTGATGACAAGAAAAAAAAAAAAAAAAAGAAAATTCCCCAATTTCCCGAGCCGAATTTTCCCGGGAATTTTTGGAAAAATTGGAAAAAAGTGACAGCCAAAATCTCCTGAAAATTTCCAATATTCCAGAGCGAAAATTCCCACGGGAACTTTCGGAAACTTTCCGGGAAATTTACCGGAAACTTGCCACCCCTTTGCAACACTACCAACTACTGATGAAATAACACATTTCATTTAATTAATAACAGAAAACTGAAATCAGTTTCATCCCAGTTTTCTCCCATACAACAACATAAAAACAATCCCTAAAACCTGGATAGATTTTTTTTCCCTCACAGTTTCTGTTTATATACTGCTTATATACATTTTTCTTTCTGTCTTTTTTTTTTTTTTTCAATCTAAATCTTTCAGGTGTATGGCAAAAAGGAAAATCCTTGGGAAACACTGATATCTCTGAAAATCATCAGATTGAAGTTAGAGGAGCTATACTTTTTACTTTGAATTACTCTGACAGTCTGAACAAACTCTGGCACAAGGTGTGTTGGTCATGTGGTGAACATTGGCATCTGGCACCACGGCAAGAAAACAGGAAACTGTAAATGTGTTTGCTAGCTCTGTGTCACTTCTGGTCATTTTGCACTTTGCTCAAATGTCTGTGCAGCCTGTTTGGTTTCAGCCATGTTTTTGCTTCTCTCAGTCCAAGGATTGTCATGGTTGAAGTTTGGCTTGTGAATCCTGTTCTTTCTATCTTTCTTTCTTTCTTTCTTTCTTGTTGACAAATTGGATTTGGCTTTACATGAATTAAATGTACACTTGGAAATGAAATATATCCACTGATGGTTTCCATACTGGAGTCCTGTGTTTCTTCTTGTTCTCTGAGTTGGGATGTCATTCTAAACCTGGATGATTAATCCTCCTCCCAGCCTCCCTCCTGGCTTAGCTGCAAAGTGATGATGATGATGAGGATGACAGTAATAATAATAAAAATAATAACAACAGCAACAACATTAATAATGCATACATACATAGTTATTTTTTTAACATACCACATGCTTCCTGGAATTGGGCCAGACAAACTCTTTAAAATCACTGAAAGGTCCTTGAAAGGTCCTTGAAAGCCCCAAAAGCCATAGTGTTTATTAAAGCAATAAAAATAATGAAAATAAATAAATAAGTGATCTATTTTCATCTGTTGTTTGTGTGTTAATGGTGTGCTGTTGGTCATTTTGAGTGTGTCACTTCAAAAGGTGGATGCCACGTTTTAAAAAAAGAAAAAAGAAAGCAGGTGGTAGACTGAGTACTGTAATAAATAAATTTGACCACAAGATGGCGATGTTGGTCATTAGTTTACTGGCTGTGTAAACCCGCATAAACCTTTCGGCACCTGACTGAACCAGGAACATGGAGGACGCAAGTCACATTATTAGTCAGTTTGTACAGGGTTATTGGGTTAGTCTTCAAGTCTATTCCGAACACACACACACACACACACACACACACACACACACACACACACACAAATCAGGGTGCAAGGTCACAGATACACTCCACATAATAATAATAATAATAATAATAATAATAATAATAATAATTATTATTATTATTATTATAAATTAATAATAAATATAGTAATATAATCGCAGTAGTAGTAGTAGTAGTAGTAGCAGTAGTAGTGGTAGTGTGTTTTTTGTTAGGGTTTATCTTGTGCGTATTTCACAAAGGAAATTAGCCAGGTACCTCTTAAAAAGTGAAATGAAATATATCTAAATTTTTTACGGATTTAAATCACTGTTACCAGCAAGCAGCATCATGTTTTCACAGATATCCGGCTAACTTTGTAATCCTACTTTGTGAAATAATAACTAATAACTCCCAGAGAGAGAAAGAGAGAGAGAGAGAGAGAGAGAGAGAGAGAGAGAGAGAGAGAGAGAGAGAGAGAGAGAGAGAGAGAGAATGTTATGTTGTGTTATGTTATGTTATGTTATGTTATGATGTGATGTGTTGTGTTATGTTATTGTTAAGGCCCTCTGTGGATGGTCTGTGGAAGGCACTGGCCGGGCCTCCTCCTCCTCCTGATCCAGAAAGTAATAGTATTTGCATACAGCTCCGAGCACCGCCCACCAGCGGGGCTGGCCGCCGAGCCCAGCCCAGCCTGCCAGCTGCAGGAAGCGGACCGAATGTAGTTCACCTCCCGCCCCGCACCGCCGACAACTTCCACAAAGTCAGCGAAACTCCAGACCCGCAGGGTTTTCACCCCGCACCTCCGCTCTCTCCCGGAACACTTAATTTATATCTTTAAACTTCTGCCTGATTCTACTGGTGTGAGAAACTCTTGACCCGCGTCGAGATGTCTGTTCCGGTGGGCCAGACGACGACAACCAGGACCATGTACCGGACCGTGAACGTCGCGTCGGAACCGACGACCGCCACGGTGATCCAGGGCGGCCAGCTGTCCCCACTCCCCTACAGCATGAACGGTTCGTATGACACGGTGCGGTACCTGGTGCCGGTGCAACAGGCGGCCATGCAGCAGCAGTCTGTCCTGGTGATGCCGCAGATGGTTCAGCAGATGGTCCCGCAGATGGTCCCTCAGATGGTCTCTCCGGTCTACCTGCAGAGTTTACCCCGCTACAGCGTCAGCAGCCAGGAGGAGTCCGACGCCATGTACCGGCAGTACAGCCTGTCCGAGGTGAGCTGACTGCTCCTTTGCGCACCTCAGCCTGGCAGTACTTTATTCAAATTAATAATATAAGCAGTCAGAGTTGCAGGAGGAAAAGCTGGGCTTATAGAGGTCTAGTCTTTTTTGTATTCCTCTTCTTTTCCTTCTTATTGTTTATGATCGTGATTGTCGTGAAGAGCAGCAGCCAAGTAGATTGCTAATGTATAGTGTTTATTGTTATTGTTATGATCGTGTTCACACAGAGCTTCTTGTAGTCGTATTAGTATTAACATTATTATTATTACTTATTTTCTGTGGTTCGGGTATTTGTGCGTTTATGCTGGCTGTTTGTTTAGATTCACACATGACTCAGGGCTTGTAAACAAAAGTGACTCACGAGTAGCCTGTTCCTTGCACTGGACAGTTTTGGCACCCTCTCTCCCTGCCAGGTGAGAGGGTTTGGCAGTGAGAGGATCAAAAGTAAAGTCCACTTCCACTTCCTGTAGGTTTCTCTAACATTATGGACTTGTCTGTCTCTTCTACTGTGGTGTTCATGCAAGGGCTGCAAGATGTGGACAAAATTTCATACCTGGATACTTATGCCAGTTATCTTGGCACTGATATGACATACAGTGTGACTGTGGGTTCACACTTATTTGAAATTATTAAAAAAAAAAAAATGCAGTTACACATGAAGAAACAATTTAATATAAGCATGAGTCTAGGCTGTGTTTTGTTATGCTAGGATTTCCAGATGTCAGCATCTTCCTGCCTATAGACATAAAAACTTGTGTTTTAGCCAAGGTTGAACCAATCAACTAACCACCAATCATTATATTATCAATAAACATTCTGAACAGATTACCAGTGATTGATAGTGAATGATCACTGTTTTGGCTGGAGAAAAAAGAACATCAACTTTCAAGGCAGCTACCTGTTATACAGATATTTAAGGTGCTGTGTATTTTTACTTGATGCCCTGATGTTATTGGAAAGTTTGATCAGTCAGATCAGTGATCAGTTATCAGTCATCAGGTGATCATGTGTGTAGACAACTGGAATCGGCCCCAGAAACCCTGAGTGATGCATCACCAGGTTGGATTACTTTCTTATAATTGAGATGTTGGCTCATAAGAAGACTGAGACATTTTCAAGGCTCTCAATGTCATTATTTGATGTCACAAAATTTCAAATGCCGCTTTATAGTTCAAATAAACAGCTCCAAATATGCTTGGTGTGAAACCTCAGTGATTTCACCTGCGAAATCCACTCTTGTGTGAAGGGTTGATGTGGATGGGAGGAGGCAGTTATAAAGGGAATTTGTAAGGCACAAGGCTGTTAAGGCATGGGTTGTGCAGCTGTGTACTCCTTTAAGGCAAGAAACTTGTGAAGTGTGAACAGCCAGACACATCAGAGCCGAGTGTACGAATGTTAACTGGACACAGACACGGCATGATCACCCTGCAGGATCAGCAAATCTGAGGCTGATCCAGTATTACTGATCTGACATTTAAATATGTCATATTAATCATTCTAGATATGGTTTTTCTTGTTATTATTACTATCATTATTATAATTATTGTTAGTAGTAGCCTAGTAGTAGTAGTAGTAGTAACAGTAGTGGTGGTAGTAGTGTTTGCTAATTATGTTATTTCTTACCTGAGCAAATCTAATTAATTTGCTCAGGTAACAAAGGCTTAATTAACTAGATGTTGTGTTTACACAAAAAAATATGCACAAGTGATTATTTTGACAAGTGTGTTTGAATGAACCACTTCGAATGCATTTGACAAGTATGACACTGTCTCAGTGTCATACTTGTTGACTAATGCAAACTAAAAAGTCAGAGTTCCAAGAACAAAATCCCTTCAAGTCGGGGTTCGGGGCCTCATGAGTGTCCGCTTGGGGTCTAGAACATGAAAGTTTGAAAAGCCCTGACCTAAAGCATGGACATCCTGCCTTCTACAATCCAAACTGTGCTTCAGGCTTCAGAGATTGTTTCTAATGGCCCTTTTCCACTAGTACCTCCTCGGCTTGACTCTACTCGCTTCGATGCAGTTTCGGTGGTTTTCCATTACAATTGAGTACCAGCTCACCGTGGGTGGAGTCCTCATAGCAAGGTGGTGCACCGTCCAGCTCCCTCTGGATTATTTGGGCCGCCACCAAGAACAGAAAAGTCTCCACCCCTTCGTTTGACCACAGTACCAGTTTGCTTGCCATTTTCCTAATTTGCCAACTTCAGCGATGAACAATGCACACGGTCGCTGTTGCCATTTGTTTTTTTTTTGTTTTTTGTTTTTGTTTTTTGTTTTTTTTTTTAAATGCCGGGTTTGGTTTTCGTGCAGGAGTCGCTCTCATGTGTCATCGCTCCCCGTCCAATCAGTGGCCTGCACGGCGTTTACGTCACATTTTGGCTCGACTCAGCTCGACTCAGCTCGCTTGGATCCCCGGCTGAGTAGGTCCCAAAATGGTTTCTGCTACCAGGCGCTACCACCTAATGGAAAAGCTCTCAAACCGAGTAGAGTCGAGCCGAGTAGGTACTAGTGGAAAAAGGCCATAATTAACAGTGAAGGTGTTTGACTTTGTGATGTTTTCCTCTGTCTATGGAAGCCTTGCTGCCAGACAGCGGTGTACTCCTGCACCTGCTGAGGGCTTGGCAGCAAGCTGCTCAGTGGTCTGATAAGTGATTACTTCCTGAATGCCTTCGCTTTAGCCCTGAGCTTAAAACACAGGCTCCTCTGTTTAATCGATGCATCGCTCCTCTCCGTCTCTGTGAGTCAGATCTGCTCTGTCACATTGTCCTCCTCTGCTCACTCTAACGTGCCCTTTTACAATATGGCTTTCTTACTTGATCAATCTGGGGTCATTTAAAAAAAAAAAAAAAAAAAAAAAAAAAAACAGTCCTCACTTTGTTTTTGTGGTGCCATCGCTGTTCACTGCTGTGAATGAGAGCTTCAGCTGAACGCCTGATAAAGAGGCACTGCCACACCCAGTCTAGTTCTGCTGAAGTGGCACACCCTGACATTTGAAGACAAACACATTCTTCCACCTTGCTGAATCACCCCTGTTGGCTGCAAACTAGTGGTTAGACAGACTGCCGTGCAGCTGAAAGGTCAAAAGTCTCCTGTTGGCAAGAGCATCAGCTACATGCCTGAAATTAGGCTGGGCCATATGGACAAAATCTTCTGTGATGAACGATTTCATATCACAGTTATAGTATGTTTTCTGTAGACCTGATGAAAATATTGTCTTTACGAAATAACCACACCCATCATGACTACTTTTTGATAGTTATGTGACCTTATGCAAATGAAAGGCACTTTCTCTTTTCTCCTTTTATTTGGGGGAGACATTGAGCAGAACTGAGGTTTGATTGGCTTCCATGGAGCTCACATCTTTTGGTTCTCCCTGTCCCTCCTGCTGTGGTTCTTCTCTAAGAGGTAGAGGAGGCTTGTTGTGTAGTCTGATGTGGGAACTGGTCTGCAGTGTATGTTGCAAAGCACCATATTCTGGTTAGTGTCATATTTTTGTTTTGTTTTGTTTTGTTTTGTTTTTAAAGACAGAAGTACTTACCTTTTTTAGGTTCAAGTTCCTCATCTTGTCTTGGTCGGGCTGAATCCTGTTCTGTATTAGTGTGCTGTGGGGAGTTTCACTCTGTCTCTTTTATGTTTTATTGTTATTGAAGCCCACGTGCCAAACCAACTAGGAGCTCCGACTCAGTGACATAAAATACTGCCCCAAAGCAGCTTTTGTGACAACAGCGATAGAAACAGTTAACTGTATTTTTCCTCACCATAGTTAATTAGCACATTAAAGAGATGAGGTGTCTAATGTGCAATAACTTTGTATTTTGTTCAGATAAGCAGCCTTGTCCTGCGCGGTACTGATCCACTAACTCTTTGCCTGGTTTTATCTTCATGTGGTGGTGATTTTTCCACAGAGGTTTATCATTCTTAACATGCCACTACTGGACTTTTTTTTTTTTTTTTTTTTTTTTTGACTGCAGCAAACACTCAAACACTTAGCTTCACCAAAAAAGATCCTGACACAGTGAAATACGACTGCAGTGACAATATTTCATGTAAGGGAGGAAGCAAGCATTTAGATCAACAATACAGAAATAGCCAATCGTCTCGTTGATGGTCTGGTTTACTGATGCAGGTCATATAGAGCCACCAGGATTAAACTGACTGTTTCATAATCAGTTAAAACTCCTCGTAGTTGCTTTACAAACATAAAATCAGCCTGCTGGGACCTATGTGCTGCAGCCAATCAGCCATCATGAGGGACTGTATGAATGCATGTTAGCTGGTTAAAGGACAGTGGAGAGTTGCAGCGAGCTGCACACTACCAGTTTGGATAGACTAGTTTCATGCTGCAAAGACACTGAATTAACAAAAGTATGTCTTGTTGAAAATCAGAATAATGAAACTGTGGATATCAAATGGTCATCACACATTGTATGCATACATACATGGTTACTCTAAATCAGAGTGTTTTATCTCATAGACATAACCTGTAAGCTAGAAGTTCATATTCACTTTATGTGTGATATGGACAAATGTGAAGCTGAGCAGGAGTTACTGGCAGAACTTCAGCTACTGCCAAGGTGCATGGAGAAACGAGAAAGTCTATAGTGATCAAAGCTCCAGCAGCACTTGTAGCATAAAGATCAACTTTACTGATACAGCAATGCGTTTTGGCTTGTGGCCTTCATCAGGCTCATCATAAAAAATGTGTTTTATGATGACCCTGACTAAGGCCACAAGCTGAAATGCGTTGGTTTTGGCTATCAATAAGGTTGTTCAGGAAGTGTTGGTGGAGTTGTGATCTCCATAAGGAGATATGCATGCCATTGTGCTGCACTCATTGATTTCAAGTACAGTAGATCTATTATTCAAATCAGTGACAACCCAATAATTTTTCTCATTTTTCGAAACAATATATACACTATCAGCTCTTGCAATATGAAGTATTTAAACATCAACAAATGGCAGTAATTATGATAAATTAGCATAATTACTGTTAACAGTGGAGATTGCTGCTGAGAAGTCTGGCAGCCTCTAGCATCCAGTGTGGCACCGGTTGGTCTTGGCAGACAGTCCGATCGCTGTATGACGCAGAACAGGAGTAATTATGCATACACAGTGTCATGTTAGCTCATGTTGTTTTAATAGACAGTGACTTTTTATCAGCACTGCAGTGGGCTCATATCCTGCATCTTGTTCTTTTAAATAACTGCACCACGGATGGGGGATGAGTAACAGCATCATCTTTGCATCAGGATGAAGGAGGGTTGATGGGAAATGTTATCTTAATTTTGAGAAACACCAAGGCTTCCAGTGTAAGACTTGGCCATCAGCACACACAGCACTCTCTGAGTGGTAAATATGTCAGTTTGCAACAAGTAAATCACTTTTTCAGCGGTACAAGGCCTCGCTACTGACTTGTTTTGACAAGTGACATCATGTTGCTTTGACGGTGTGATAACCAGAGGAGAAAATGCGGGCAGGAGCCAAACGGTAATCAAAGATGGGACGGTTTTGGAGCAGTATTGTGTTGTTGCTTGGTGTTGTGAGTCACATGGCTGTGATGTTGATGTGCTGCCTCAGAGGAATCTGTCTCTGTGGTGCTGCTGCCCTCCTGCTGGCTCAGATTTGAACCACATGTTCTGTGTAGCTTTTCTTTTTCTGAACCGCTGCTGTCACTCACTCAGCAGTAAACAACCACGTTGGCAGCAGCAGCACTTCCACATAGTTAACGTTAAATAGGGTCCAGTGTGCTGCAGAGTGGTGGTGTGTAGTGAGACCCTTTTATTAAAAGATGATTTCATTTGTATGCAATATTAAATGCATCTAAACATAATAAATCTAATGTCAGTCCAGCATCACTGATCTGACATTTAACAAATATAAATGTCAGTTTCTTGGAATTATTATTATTATTGTTGTATTTCATTTATTTATTTATTTTTTTGTTTGTTTATTTACTGATTTATTTATTTAGTTAATTAGTTAGTTATTTACGTAGTTATTTTTTGCTAATATTATTTTTTTCTCTAATTTCTCTAAGTTTGTTATTTTTTTGCTAATTGTCTCATTTTTTTGTTTGTTTGTCTTGTCTTTTTTCTGTATTTATTTATTTGTTTGTTTGTTTGTTTGTTTGCTTGTTTGTACCAGTGTTTGATTTATTTATTTATTTATTTATTTATTTTAGTTTTCCTTTCTTCATATGTCTTTGAAAGAAATCAAGTGAATTTGTTCAGGTTTCAAAGGGTTAAATTATTTAGATGTCATCTCATATATATATATATATTTTTTTATCGTAAATATTTAGAATAAATTAAATGGCAGTGAAATCAAAGACCCTACTTAGAAAACTGCTGACTTGGACTTTTTTTTTTTTAAACTTCACTGGACAAACTATATCAAGATAGAGCTGTTTTTCTCCATAAGCAGGATTATTTTACATTTTTCACAGTGGTATTTTCAGAGACTGAAGCACAAAGACATGGTGGTACTGTTTGTTTAGTTATTGTTTAGTTTTTGTTTAGTCATTGAGCCGTTTGACATCCAAATAAAACAGACTGTTCTTTCCCTGTCCCGTCTGTTATTTCAGAGCTTCAACGGGAAATCTTCCTCTGTGTTCAGCCAGTCGTCCAGCCCCATCAAGAGCCCAGAGCCAAGTGTGGAGGAGGTAAACACACAAACACAGACACACACACACACACACACACACACACACAAACAGACAAATTGATGAATACATTCCTGCAGGAGTAAAAGGCACAATAATCCCAAAACCTGGCAAACATACAAGCATGCTTCTTACAAGTCTGCTGGAGCAAAACGCCTCCTGAGCCGTGACTCAGTCTGATCCAGTTTGGTTTTGTCTTATCTAGTTTAGTTTAGTTTACTTTGACATTTTTGTGCAGTGATAACACATAGAGGCAAAGTGGTACAAACAGTAAGATCAAACGCAAATACAAGTGTTCCTGTAAATATCCAGTCTCTCTTTACACAAAGATAAAGAGACAGAGAAAGCAGGATGATAAGCTGCAGTGACTGCCTTTTTAACTGCAACAGAAACAGTGACAGTCTGCTCACAGACACAGAAAGGATCCTGTTGCTTGTCACAACAGGCTGCAGATGACGAGGCCTTTGCCAGCGTCACTCCACCTCAAGTGTCGGTGAAGGTTTGCCTCATTTCCCAAGCTGGCATGTCTCCCATATGCAATTACTGTCATTTTTTAAATTTTTTACCTTTTGATAGAATAAATGTCTTGCATTGAAATATAACAATTAACCTGCACAGTGTTGTAGTGCAGCCTGGATGAGCTTCTTGTGATTGGTTAGAAGTGCCATGTGAGGGTCATTTACAGAGAATTTGGCTGTTTTTTTTTTTTGTTTTTTTTTTGTTTTTTTCATGATGGGCGCAGCCAAGTTCAACATCAGCTCAAGCAAACACAAAATTGTCACAATGTGATATTTATGATTTGATAAAAGCTTTGGAAAAGAGTTTTGACCTGATATTAGACAGGATGGCGCTGATGGGCATCCACAGCAGAGGAAGAAGCTTTAATTCCCAGAATTAGCCTAACGTAAATGCATAACTACATAAATAAATAAATTGATTAAAACAAACTCTATTGGTGTAGCACCTTTCATACAGGACAGGCAGCTCAAAGTGCTTTACATAAATGACATGCACCGAGTGCTTCACATGTAAATAGGCAGAATAAACGTTAAACAGGGCTAAAATTCCATAAGTGATGTAACATTACATCACCAAAATAAGGCCTCCAGTGTCAGGTTCACATGAATTTCTCCCCTTTGGTAAACTTTCCAACTGGTTCAACACTTTAAATAAAATGTTACTGGAGACAACGTGGCTGTTAAACAGAGATAGAGATAGAAAAAAGGCCGAAAAATATGAAGCAATTGTGCAGTGTGTAGCACAAGAGTTCATTTGGACACTGTCAGCTTGACAGCTCAATATGGGAGCGTTTCAGCGTGCAAAAGTACAGTTACATGACGAGAGCTTTTGTACTTAAACCTTTTATTTAGCCGGGGGCGATTTGCTGAGCATGCATGCCCTCTTCTCCAACAACTCCCTGCTTTCACATTCGCACAGTTACAACTGCACTTTGTTCACAATCACAGGACCTTGGCCTGTGATTGTGGCAACACTGACTAACCTCTCAGGGTGGGGGTTTACCAGGGTGTGTCCGTCTGTTTCCCAGAGGCCTCTGCTGTGGGTGGCTGCATTCCTTCAATTTGAACCTGCAGCGTCACGCTTTCAGCCGCTTTCAAAACAGGGAGGATCTCTGATTTATGGCTTCAATGCCACTCGGCTTGGCAGCACTTGAAAAACTCCTGACTTCATTTGCATGTACAGAGTAATGTAATTGATAGGTTTTGCTGTTTTTATGTAAGTGACAGTGGTAATTGCAGTTCATCACTCAAAAACATAAAGATGTTGGTGTTTGGTGGGCAAAAGCTGCAAAATACCTGCAAATTTAAATGTTTCTTTTTGATATCAAGTGTTAAATTTCTTGTCAGTGCTCATTTTATCAGAATAGATGTCACTTGTTTTCAGTCAAAGCCTTGTTGATTGAAAACTTCTCAATCATTACTTTGAGTTTGACAGGACTTTGATAATGCTGGTTGCATAATGGAAGAATATGCCACTGAAGTTCCCGTTTTCATGTAGGTTTGCATGTTTTGATTGTTGACTGGATACGTTGAGTTGAGTGACTCCTCCGCCTCAGTGTCACTCATGTTCTTCCTGCCAGAAAGCCACAGGCGTATTTGTGTGGCACCGATGCAGCTTCCAGTCAAAATCTGAAGAAACCAAAACAAACCAAAAAAAACAACAAGAACAAAAGTCATGTGGCTGCTGCCCTCAGTCTTGCATTTCGCATCATCTCCAGAGTGTATCTGTGAGTGAATCCAAATTCGCTCCAACTTGCCCAGGATTTGTTTATTCCTGAGTCAGATCCAACTTCAGAACATAGTTTGGGGTGTCAGTCTTTTAACGCATAGTCACTTGTTAGCTTTTCTCAAGGAAATCTTTTGATGATTTATTGTTTGATGGCCTCAACGGCAGCGAGGGCAGGTTGTCCACAGGTTGGGTGGTTTCCTACAGGAACTGAAAAGGTGCAACAGCCATGTGGAGAAAATGGCTGCCATGCCTCTGCTCTCTCTCTTTTATTCATTCATTCATTCATTCATTCATTGTCCAAACCGCTTATCCTCACAAGGGTCACGGGTCTCTCTTTTATTTATTTATTTATTTATTTTAAAAATCCATTTATATTACTTTATTTCACTATAATTTTACATTGCAATATAATATATGGATTAATTAAGCTATTTATATACCTACATTTATGTGTGGTTAATTTGCTGTATAATTAGTATTTTATCTCGTTACTTTGACAGTCAGTCGGTAAAAGATGGCATCCTATTTTTTTCTCATACTCAGTTTTTGTTGTTTTGCTAGTTTTTGTTTTATGGCATGATGGAAAGTGTTTAAAACAAAGTGACAGGGTGCTAAATGAGGGACATCAGCCTCGCCAGGCTAACCTGTCTTTAAGTGTGAGAACACTCATTTGTTCCAGTGTATAATGAACGCAGAGATACTGTGAAGTTGCTGGGAGGCTGCAGCTGGTGACTGGCACACACTCTGCCACTTGCCACTACCATTTGGGCACCATTCTGTATTTGGTGGAAATACAAAGAATGGTTCAACATTTGGACCTGTTCTTTGTTGGTGGAAAAGGCATGTGTGAGTTCTGCCTGTAGCTCTGGGTGGAGGTTTACAGATCTCCTCAGGCTAAACTCAAAATTATATACATACACACATTATATACAAACATACACAATTATATACATTGTATACACTTTTGCATTCATTAACATGAGGACAGCTTGTTATGATATTTTTTTTTCGCCTTGTATTATGTATCACCTTGTAATGTAGGTTTTCTATGCAAAAGGCTGGATATGAAGCAAATTTGTGGTATCTGTATTGTTCCCTGTCAAAGCTGCATTTTTTCCGCAGAGGGTGAGACTGATTTTGCTGACTTGCGTTTGTCTGACCTCACATCACAGACTGAGGGAATCACAGGAGCATGACGTCTCTCTGAGCTGAAGTTCAGTGGTATTTCCCGTTTTTTAGAGTGCTGTCTGTACAGCTCGCCCTCTGAAGAGGCTTTACTCACCACCACCACAGTATGTGAAGTATCTTGGCCTAATTACAGGACACACTGAGCCAGTGGATGGAGCAACATTACAGAGGAGGTGTCCCGTTCCGGCGAGGCAGGCACGCTAGACAGGATATCACTGTTCAAAGCTCATTCTGACAAAAAAAAAAAAAAAAAAAAAAAAACATTTTGTGCCATGTATTACCGTAGTCAACAAGCCAAACAGGATACATCTATTACAATATCATTATCCAGAATTACTTGAAGAGGTATTATGTTTGCAACCCTTTATAATTAAAGGTACAATCCACAATTGATGAGGACATCGCTGACCAGTCATTTGGACCTGAGTCACACCTCTGGTTCTAAATCTGCCTTTGCTTGGAATCTATCAAACCATTTTGGTGACACTGTCTGCTTATTGGCTGATAGCATTTGTGGCCCCGCCCTCCTCCCTCGTGCCCCACATGGCTGCTAAAACATGGCCAGGCTGACGCTAATTGAATATTCTAAATGACTGGTTGCTTTTTGATGAGGCCCGTTATGATTCGTCCAATTCTGATTTAATTGGCTTGTTTTTCTGGTGACATCCTTTCCCATAGAGCACCTTGATAAACAGCAGGGAGTCTCACCACCACCTTTTCACAACAACATCCCAGACGGCAGCATCCACATCAAAACTAGGAGAGACCTGTTTTCTGTAACAACGCCTGGCGATGGCCTTCGGCGTCATGAGCTCCAGCCCCTGTTAGCTGCAATAAATCTGACAAACTTTATGTTTCTTCCTCACAGGCTGCCAGATGTTAGTAAAGATTAAGGCCGTGCCCGACTCACAACAACTTCCTCAGTCCAAGATTTTAGTCTTTCTGGCAGTCAGAAAAGGCACACGTTCCAGTGTTGATAGACCACGTTAATAACAATCAAAGCAACTGCAATCACTTATAATCAAATACAGCAGAGACACACAAACATGTCCAAGCATTTAGAATTTATGCCAGCTGCATAAAGATTTTAATTCCCGGCTAATTTGAATTATAATGCGTCTTATAACAAGACAGCACACAAGTCTGGACTGGAAATGTAAGCAAATAAATCATTTAACACCTTACACCTAAATCGACCAAAATCCAGTATCAAGTAAGTATTTCTCCTGGGATTTTTTTTTTTTTTTTTTTTTTTTTTCACAGTTGATATACAGCACTTACAGTTTCAACAGCAGCCGCACTGTTGAGATTCTAGTGTGTGCGTGCGTGCGTGCGTGCATGTGTGTGTTTACATCTCTGGCTTTCTCGGCTTTCTTTGTCACTGTGATCATAAAGGTACTTCTTGCTTCCTTGGCTCCATTTGATTTGTTTTATTGTGGTATTGCAATGAACATATCTTAAAAAAAAAGGAAAAAAAAAAAAAACAATTGGTGGATTGGATTGCATGAGGGGTATGGCAGATGATAAAGACTGAGATTTTGAATATATCATCAAATAAATGCTTACAGGAAGTTTTTGTGAATGTTGCAGACTCACGAGCTGCGATAAAATACTGTATCATCCCGTCCATGTTGATAGCTTGCACCACACTGCAGCTGAAGAGTTCACAGCACACAGCTCTGTTTGCATTCAGAGTCATACAGCTGGAAGTCATTTGTATATTTTCATTTTTATCATAGCAGATCTGCACACCATCTGACCTGGAGTCTGCTGCTGATTAAAATTGTGTTTACCTCTTTGTCTCAAGCTCGGTGTTGTAAACAGAGTGACGACCTCTTGATGATATCTGACTTCATATTTGTAACAGTTTGGCAGCCAGTCTGGAGTTGTGGTGTATTTTTATCTTTGCCTGTTTTTGCTCAATACTGCGCGTTACTACTGAGAGCTAAGAATTAAATCTGAGGAGGAACTGTGCTACTGGAATACTGAACCGTAACTGTTGATGCAAGGTGCTTCTTTACGTTGTTTCTGCTTCATCAGATAACGCAGTGGGAGGAGTGAGACAGGAGAGACTGTGATGAGACAGGTCGAACCCATTTGTTGTCACATTATTTTAATCTCAAAGTTTTAATACTGTAGACCAGAGGTTTTCAAAGTGGGTGAGCCTCACACCTCTCAGGGGAGGGTGAAAATGAAAAATGAAAAAACAATCATCTACCTAACCCTAACATCCAGTGCTGTAGTTTTTTTTTTTTTCTTTCCTGTACATCCATATAAGAACTAGAACACTATGCTCCTTTAACCCTAAGCTGATGGATTTTCTCAAAGGGGAGACTAATTATCTTCTGAACTTTTTGTTGTGTTGAAATCTCTGATGCTGAAAAGACAGCTGGATGTCATCCAGCTGATAATGACTGCAGAAGAGGCTCGGCTTGGCAGGCCGACAGTAACCTAATCCTGTACAGGCAAATACTCCAACTGGGATTATTTCATTCTCACTTTGATGCGAGCAAAGTGTGCGTGCATGACTTCTCATGACCTTTTTTTCATACGTGCAAACTTTACAGGGTGGCAGATAGACAGATCATCACTTTTACTAATGAGCAAACACCATAAACTGTTTGAATATAGACCCACCAGTTTGACACTGTTCTGATAATTCAAATTTCTTCAGAGTTGAAAAGTAAATATTATGTCATTCTGGTTGTATCGGTGGTTTTCTGTCTATCACTGGTGAAATCGCTCTGAAAAAATAGAGGAATGGGACCTGTTGCTGTATCATCTTATGCCACATTCACTTATTCTGGGACAGCAGATTTTCAGTCTTGTACATTTCTGACATTACATTTTTTTTTTTTCCTATTAGACTTGCCAAACTGGGGTGGCAAGACCTGTTTTAAGGGTAGCAGATGCCACCCCCTGGCACCACGGTAGATCCCACTCCTCTGATATTTCTCCCTCTGTCCTTCTTTGCGCTCACACACACACACGCACAGACACACACAAACACAAAGTGGCTGTTTGGTAAGCTGACTCCTTTCTCTCCAATAGGCAGACTCTAGTTACACGGTCACACAGAGTCCTGAAGGCCTGGCTCACACACTGACCTACATCAGCATTCACACAGAACACACCAGACACACACACACACACACACACACACACACACACACACACACACACACACACACACACACACACACACACACATACACACACACACACACACACACAGAGGAAGGCTTTGTGGGTGAAGCCCAGAGAGGGCCTGCCACGGTGAAGAGGTGGAATGATGATGTATTGTGTTTTCCTCTTGGATTACAGGGCAGATAGTCTTTAAGGACACAGCTTTCTCAGGTTGGAGCCACAGGAAACCTGCTTCATCTGCTCTGCCTTTAGTTTGGAGAGTAGAGATGAAGCAAAACAAAACCATCAGTTAGTAAATCAGTTTTATTCCATGGATGTTTTTCCTGCATGCCTTTACGATGTGTAATGTCAGACAGCCAGTCACCAGCATGATTAGACCTTGGTACCAGCATATTGTGTGCTTGTTGGCTCAATAACACTGATGGGATTTATTTCTTGGGTTTTTGATAGTACTGAAGCAACTTGGTCGGTGTCATAAAAATATCTACCGATACGTGTTTGGGTTTGAATACAGTAACTTTACTTCCTTTGAAATCAAATGAAATGTGTTTGGCAGGGTTCCCAAAGATCCTTGAAGAGTCTTAAAAGGTCTTCACTTTTACAATAACATGTCTCACATAATGAAATTGTGCCTTAAAGGACCACACCAGTGATTGTGCATTGTTAGCGTAATATTTACAAAATGGAAAAAATGTTTCTGCTAATCTATTCCCAAAGCAAGCAGTCATATTTCATTTTTCCCTGTAAACCAGCCACTGGTTTACATTCATTCCACTATGATATGAAAATGAACTTTCAGAGACTTCAAACGTTTTTTGCAACAGTACCCCATCACTGTAATAAAGACCTCCACTTTATCTTATTTGTTTGTTTATTTATTTATTTATTTATTTATTTATTTATTCATTCATTCATTCATTTATTTATTTTCTAAAAGCAGCAGCATGATTTTTGATGACTTTTTGAAATTGGGGGTGAAAAAAACACTCCCTCCTCCGCCAGGGAAAATAGTCCCCGGGGAAATGTTTGCTTTCCACATCCAATTCTCAGTTCGGTGGCTTATGAACACTAAGGATTGAACATTATGAGGTGGCTGTCTCGACCAAAAATTGACATTTGAAAATGGAGGTATTTTGATTCTATGTTGTGAAATCTTTAGTACCCCTGCATGATTTGCAAAATGGTTTGTTGTGATGTAAAATTGGGGGAAATTGTAGTAAGTGGGTCAAATATGCATGATCACTGGTATAGTTCTTTAAAAGCAACTGAATATTTATACATACATTTGACTGTGTTCACTTTCTAAGTACATTCTGCTCTGGCGCTGACTGAAGAGAAGAGCCACAAGCATAGGCTAGAAGAAAATAGGTCAATGCAAAGGAAATGATAATAGGCCAGAAGATGACAAATGACGGCACTAGTTGGCATCAACTGCTGACTGCTTCGAGGCAAGATGTTAAATATGTTGAACGGCATTTAAAGTAGGTACAGCAGGGATTAAGGTGCACGATTCACACAGGGCAGCCTAGAAACACACATGTTAAAGGAGCCACAGCGCCAGAGGAATCTGACATCAGAACACCAACTTCTGCCAACTGATCTGCTTCCTCCTCCACACCTCAGATCCAGCCAAACCAACACACTAATGATACTTCAGTAGTCACAACTGCTCAAGCAAGTTTGGCGCCCAGTAGTTTTTCACCTACGGCAACTCTGAGGGCCAAAGCGCCGTGGGTTTTCCACAAGATTAGTTATCAACCATCATTTATATCCAGTGACAGGATTCACATAGTTTGTAAAGAGACAGGCCTTGAAGACATGACATTTCAGATTTAGGTGGTGTTGAGTATTGTGAGACCTTTCAGGTTATGGGTGTCAGATTTTAGTAGTCAGGTTTCCCCTCTCTCCCAAGGTGCTTTTCATTTGATTTGTGAAACCATCTGGCCCCGCTCCAACTGAAGCTTCACTGGAAGCCACAAAACAGCCGGACCAATCAGCATCCTTTAAGGCAGTGGTTCTCAGATTGGGTTATGCCTATCCCCATTTAAGGGTTATGTGACATTAAAAATAAAATAAATAAATAAATAAATATCAGTTATGCGTAATTCCTGAAATAATCAGCCCTATGCTATAATAAGTTCAATAAAAATGAAATTGAAAGTTTGATAAACCACATTTTATCTTCAGTTTCCCCTCCGGGTTTCCCAAAGGAGTCAAATTTGTGTTTGTGGTTTAAATCTGCTGCTGTGGTCGTCGAGCAAGGACATTTGTTCAGAAGCCAGAAAACAATCCAGAAAATGGATTAGTGGTTGAAATATAGCAGCGATACAGCTGAAAACAAGGAGGAGGGAGTGGAAAAGAAGCAAAAACAGAAACAACAAAATATCCCCACTATCAGGTTGTTGTCACACAATGATGGTGCTATATTTGACCTCTCTATATAGGATTTTTTTTTTCTACCATTTTTTTTCCACTGGTCAGGAGGACAGTGCATTGACTTGAAAAATAGAACAAAATAGGACATCAACACAGAATTTCTTTCCAAAAACAGTAAACCTGTGTACCAGCAAACCTGAAACATGCCTCCTGATACAAAGGCTCACTTTCACGTTCACAGTGGCTTCGCTCTTATAATATGTCACATGTTTCATTCTGTGACAGTAAGTCAAGTTCAAAATGAAAGAAATGGTCATCCCTGTCATATTTGAGTTTATTATGCTTTAGAATTGACATTATTGTTGCTTTGCTGACATCCATAAAATTATTTTTGAAATTTTAAATAATTAGAAATAAAGTTCAGTTATTATTTTCTGATGAACTGGCTCTTGTTTAAATAAATAAATAAATGATTGAACTAATAGAATTTGTATATTTATTGATCCTCGTAAGGACATTTTGTTGTTGCTCAACAGGGAGGTCGGAGGTCATAGATCAGCTCCACCCACCTGGTAGCTCAAGAAAACCAAAACAAATGCTAAGAATTTAAAATAGCTTTCCATTTGACTCTGGTCTGATTTGTTCCCTCCCTGCTTTGTCTGTCTTCTAGGTCAGCCCATCCCACACACACACACACACACACACACACACACACGTGTCTCTACTGTGAGTGTAACCTATCATCATATGGTTGCTATAACCCTCCCACACATTCTGCACACCCGTATGACTGTGGTGCAGCAATAAATCAGTGGAATTTAGCGTCTGAAGGTGACTACTCATTATTCTGAGGCAGTCAACCTGTGGTATTTTTGTGATCACTGACAAAGCAGAGGAAGAAAGGCGAAGTAGCTCTAACTGTCTGACTGAGACAACTGACCCATTGTAGCCAGGAAAACGATTTTAGAAAAGTGTTTTTAATGTCACAGGAATATCACCAGGTCAGTGTGACTTTGACCTTTGACCTCTCTACTCCGTTGCTCGTAAAGCTGTAAGTTACTGATTTCATTGACTGAGTTTCTGGATGAGACTGTCAGCTACAACGTCTCCAAATTCAGACGGTTTCCCATCAGAAATCAAATTTACTTGTAGTTGTCTGATCCTCCCTGCCCCTCTGTGAAGAGGTTTTTTCCATCAACATTTCACTCCCTCCACCATCTACCAGAAGCTGCCAGAAACTCCATTTCCTCTGGAAGAACAGCACTCTCTTCTTGTTCTGCGTCATGTAAAACAGTCACTGATGAATGCATTTTAAGTAGCTATCTGATTGGTACAATAAGATTTGGCCATGTCATAATGCAAAACGATGAGGAGGGGACATTAGAGTGGCGCCGTCAGCATCTTACTAAAAACCTCATTTGTTTGTAAAGCATGTAAATAACTCAACTCTTTAAAACAGTCCAGTCTTTATAATGCATTATTGCAGTGAGATATTCTGTTTCATTTGATGATACTGTTCGATATGAAGAGTGCTGTGGTTTTTCTGGTAGAATGTGACTGTGCAGAGGAAGTGGGAAATGTGTGGAGGAACATTCTGACGCTGCCTTTTCAATGCTTGAAGCTGCAGGTCACGTCACTCGTGACTCCGGGGCATTTCTGGATGTAAAACATAAGATTAGTGGTGCCGCCTCTGTGTTTCCCTGCTGTTTGACATGTTTTTCCATCAATGTTGTCCATCAAAGTTTCCCATCTCTCTTATAAACCCAAATTAGTCCACATTTGCAATTTATGAACATTTGATGGTGAATAATTTCTTTACTGTCGCAATTTGTTTTCAGCCTTGTACCAATACAGTTCATCTGAATCAATGTTGCTGCATCTTACACATCAAACCCAGCACTTCTAGATGCATCGGTGAATGGTCACTCCCGTATTAATTAAACCTTAGTGTCACAATTATATGGTGATAACTTAATAGTGTTGAAATACCACTCCTCGCCCTTTTAAAATATGAAATATAAATACCAGTGCATCCAAGATGGTCTAAAATCAAAGCTGGCACTGAATTTGGCGCTCTGCTTCTGCTGTGGTGTCTGCCCTCAGGTGTCTGCTGCCCTCAGACTGGTTCAGGTAATCAGAGGCCAGTAAATCTCAGTCTGTCATCTCTACACTCCCTTTCACTGCAGGAATGACAGGAATGTTACCATATTAGCCTGCCACACCTCTCAGAGCACAGGCATGCAAACCCTCCATGTGATCAGATCCTTGTAGCATTCCTCACTATGGTTTTCTTGCAAGGTCAGAAACCCAGTAGTTGTAGCTCATTCTGCTGCTTCACTCTCTGTAAGACGTCAAGTGAATGACGAGGGGGCGAACGGCGCAACAGTTGCTCAACACTTAAGAAACACTCAGAGAGGCTCTCTTTAAAAGCTTGAGTGACATGTTGTAGCAGACCGGAGAGGCTTCAGGCTGGGAAGAAGGGGATACTTGAGTCTGTTTTTATGAAGTAAGTGGGAAACTGAGAGAAGACAAACATCCATTTAAGAAATGATTGTAGGTTTACCCTCCTGAGTTCTTCAATTCTATTGAAGCTCATTAATTCAGGAGAGGATTTTGTTGAGCATGCATGTTCTTTTTTCAGCACCTCTCCATTTCATATTCATACATTTATGCACATTCACACCAGGCAGCTGCCCACCACCCACAGTTTTCTGCTGCTGGCTCCTGAGCAGCACAACCTCAGCAGCAGCAGTTCAAGTGGAAAGCACAACTCCCTCCCTCTTGACCACGCAGATTTTCTTTCTTACTCTGTTTTCGTCTCTGTTGTTTTTGTTCAGATGGTCTGGGGATTCAACCTTCCATTCAAAAATACGCCTCTAACCTTTGGGCCACCCGTTACAGGGTGGGACAGTAACCATGACCCTGTGGCCCCTGGCCACAAAAAATTGTCCTGTGGCCACCAAATATTCCATGTAGGTGGCCCCCTGTGGCCACCAAGTTTAATCGCCATACCAAACCCAAACCCCAAACTAAGTTTTATTCCTGCGGTTTTCTGCAACACATGAACAAGATTTCGGGTGCCGGGAGCTTATCCAAATTATATGAGATCAGACAGTTCGCTAGGAACAAGGTAACTCCAGAGGTGTCTGATTTATAATTAATGTAATGCATGTGTGTGCATGTGCGTTTTTTTTTTTTTTTTTTTTTTTCAATTTTATTTATTTATTGTTTTTTTTTCTTTTGTTTTCTTTTCTTTGTTTTTTTTAGGGATTAAGTGTGCCACAAACCCCTCAAGCCCATAGTTATGCAGTTATGGCATTTGAATGTCAGAGTGATTGAGTGCATGTGTATCCAGGGTTAGTCAGGTAGGATTAGGTTTCAGTTATGTTGATTCAGGTTTTGCAGAAGTGAATGTTGGCATGGCAACAGTAGTTAGCATAATTTCTGTAATGTTTTGCATATTTGGTGTTATTTTTATCCTGAATAGCTGAATGTGTGATGTGTGTGTGTGTGTGTGTGTGTGTGTGTGTGTGTGTGTGGTCTCTGCGGGAGTGAAACCCTGAGCGCAGGTAGTGTCAGTGCCATTATCTGCTCATTGAGCTACGCAGGCCGGTAAGTGAGCAGGTTGGTCAAATGTGCCGCTGCTCAAAAGTGCATTTGTAGTTGCAGGGATCAAACCTGTGAACTTCCAGATACAAGAAGATCTCTTGAGCCACTGTAGACCACTCTGCTGCCCGAGTTGCTCTTCCCTCATGCTCAGTTTCTTTGATTTTTTCATGAAAATGGTGCTGAACCGTTCCTGTGGCAATGTGTGACCCATTAACCATTTCCTGAGAGTGATGACATCATTGTTTAGTCTTTGTACGATTGGCTGGTGGTGAGCAGGTGGGGTTTTCCTGATTAACAGCTACAGGAAGTGCAAAGAGCAGTGGTCCAAAGGCAACATTTTGAAACAATAGAAATGGACAGTTTTGTTAGCACTAGAATATTTTCTCCATCTTGTATCTGGCTCACAAAATGGTAGCACTAGAGGAGAGGAGGAGCAATCTGGTTTGGCTTGTTTGCCCACACTGGCTGGGAAAATCTGAGAAGACAAAGCCCAACCACAGAACCACAGTTTTCCAAAACACAAGTTACCCAATTGGCAAGCTTCAGTGACAAAGATGAAGCTCTGGTTGAAATATAAATAAAGATAAACTGCAGTAGGTTATTTACTTAATCATTCATGCAATAAAGAAGCTGTATTGGAGTTAATTTTGACAATTAGCATAGTTATGACACATGAGAATCAAATGCACCATCAAATGAATCAAACACCAAGGCTGGTTAAGACATGGCTTATTAGAATATTAACAAAATTAAATTGAAATTTTTGGTGCCCAACAATGGCTTCCAGTTTCTTTATTGTGTGACTTTGAGGGCTGGTTTGGGGGTCCATATGTTTCTGAGTGGACCATTCAGGACCATGACATTCATGATGCTGGAAGATCAGAACACCAACTCATTGGTTCTCAACCTTTTTGGTGCCAGGGACCCCCAAACTGATACACACCAATCTGCAGACCCAGATTTGATAAGATGTAGTTTCAGGGATCCCCATGTGATGAGATTTAGCTGGCAGGTTCTCAGTGAAGAGTGTGAACCTACCTGTCTCCCATCTTTATGTCCCCAAGGGAAAACTTTGTCTGAATTTTGTTTTATCTGAAAAGATCATGTTTAAATTCTGTTTATCTCACTTCAATCAACTTTAATTCAGCAAAATGGGATTGTCAAGCAGGCAGAGTAACCAGCTCTGTCATGAATGCTGCTTCAGTTCTTGGCATCCATGTATCATCAGTACAGTATTAACACACAAAATACCGCTTTGCTATGCTGTATTTTTTCCATACCCTAAACTATAGGCTAGTTTGGCTCGTTTGAACTTGGAATGCCATTCTTGATATTAGCAACTTCCTCTCTTACCCCCTGTTTTTTTTTTTTTTTCTTACTATTTCTCAGCTTTAATTAGCCAGAAACAATGTGGTTCTCTGGCCCCGCCCACTGAGTTTTGACTGAACCAAGGAGATAATTTCTGCCTCCAGAGCAGCTCTCCCTCTGCATAACTGAAATTCCAATCAGCCTTAAAAACATGTTTACAATTAAATGGAAATTTGTGAGTTTTCCTCCTGAAATTGTCACAACCTTTACAGAACGTACATATTATGCAGTAGATGAGGTTGTTTATTTGGATGGCTGAAGTGCCGTAGGGCTCCGTTGGGGGTCTTCTGCGGCCGTCCAGTAACACAGTAGTGTCATTCCAACCTGCCGGGAAGTTTTTGGGCCCGAGTGGTTCACCAGGCCTGTGTGGAATCTGCCTGGACCACTCCACTCTCTGCACCGCCACGGCTTTGATACTTAAGAAGGGATGACATCAGCTAAACCATTTTCTCTCTCCCTTTCTTTCCCTCCGCGGTAAAATGAAAACAAGTTGAAATCGGATCAAATCTTACCGCAAATGACAGACTGTAATTAGGCCGATGTGTTCAGGCTTGCACTGAGCCTTTGTATCATTCAGGAAGACACTCGCCTCTTTCACAAATCCCTCTCGTTCTCGCCAACATTTCTCCTGGATTGTATCTAATCATTACAATGGCATAGATTTCCTCATCTTCCCAGAAGTTAAACTACCATGATATCATAACCAACCATCAGGCAGTTCTAGTGTACAGTCACTAAACCCCCTTGTCTGAGACTGGGAGGACTGAACCTGTGCTGACCTTTATGGAAACCATATTTAGAGTTTCTGTGATGTATGTATTGGCATGACATGAGAATACCACATGCAGTGAAGCGGTTTGGTCTTTTGAATCAGTCCTGAAAAGATTTCTTCATGTCTACGGTCACACTTGTCTTTTCACAGGACTTCTGAAATGGGAATTCAACCTTTGGATCTCACCAGGCTTAATGCCGCCTGGGATGATTGATATCAGAAATCATATACAGCCCATGGTCCAAGAGGTGACATAGCTGGCTTTTATGAAGAGCTATTTTTTAAGGGAGCTGAAATTATAGTTTCTTGTGTTGTTTAAGTCCATTTTAATTCTCTGTCTCTTTCTTTATCTTCCTTTCTCTCTCTTGTCCTACTTGTTTTTTGTTTTTTTTATAGGGTCACAAGATTCACTTATAATGAATCATTGATACAATTTGAATAATAAGATATCCAAGATTTCCAAATGTCCAAGTTAATTTGATAAATTATTTCATATTTAAGTATAACCAGGCTAACAAGGAAATCCTGCCTTTAAAATTCCACTTTTGCCTGATTTGGCAGTGGAAGTGACAAGCTTAGAAAAAAAAAAAAAAAAAAAAAAAAAAAAAATCAGTAAATGTCATTTGTAGTGTTACAACAATAACATTTGATTTTAAGGAAAAAAGAAAAAAATATCAAAGCATAAAGTGTTCCAAGAAAATAGTTTAGGAGAGAAAGGGGAAGTTAAAAAAATCAAACAATCAAAAAAAAAAAAAAAAAAGTTGTAAATTTTGTTATGATAAATTTAGAAGGTGGAATCATAATTCAGTCTGTCCCTCTAAAGCAAAATAGGGAAGTCATTCACACTGCAGAGTTGAATTAGTTGGGCTTCCATCCAAATGTATTGCAAATTTTAACTGAATTTTCAGAAAATGGGAAAAAGAAAATGTGAACAAATGCAGGTCTCCATCAAATGATGAGAATTAACCTGAAAAGGGCTCTTTAATAGCACGTGAACAAGCGCCAACAGCCAGACAGAGGACGGAGTGATTGAATGATCTCCACGCTCAGATGTAATCCACTGTATGTGGCAAGAATGCCTCTCTTGCTGCTGCACCGCGCTCAGGCCACAGTCCACAAATGATGTTGACATTACAAACGTGTGGGCAGTAAGTATTACCAGAAGAAGTATTGTGCCTCCTGGATATGCAAAAATAACAGGGATTAATTTGGCAAGGGGGTGATCCATGGCACCACCCCAGCCTCACGGGAGCTCTGGTCAGAAGTACAGATTCCAACCAGGTTTATTTATGCACAAATTAAAAATTTGCCAAAAAATAGGTGGATGGAAACCCGACTATCGACAGCCACCTCAACCCAAACAGAGAGAGCTGCGGCGGTGGCTCAAGGATGTTTGTTTTTGTAGAGGGTGGCAAGCATTTCCCACAGGCAATAAGCTCAACTCAGTCCAAACAAGCCCAACATTTTCACATCATGATATCATGGTACCGTAAACCCTGGCATACAGTATTAGAAGTTATTTCCTCACCATGGTGTCTTATGTTAATACAACAGTTGTGTCTCGCCTGCTTCTGCCTCCCTGCTCTGTCCTCAACCATCTAAATCACGAGACCATTTATAAAAAGTATTCTGCGATTTGGCGATAATTCTAGTTTTGTTCCACATTTGTTGCTCCAAGTTATGATAAAAGTTAGGGCTCCAGTGCAAAATATGTTTTTTAATCCTAATTAAAAAAACACGTTACTTCTAAAACATTTGGAATGCTCCATTTAGAGTTAGATAACAGTAAGATTAAATCACAAAGTTTGTTTTAATGGAACATTTTTCTCTTGCAGTGGTGGTCATCAATGCTAAACTAATACAGAGGAAACACTGGACTTAAGCCTCCATTTTACTTTATGATCACTTCAGGATATAATTTAAAAAATGGCAAAGCAAATGTAATCTATAATCTGATTCCGGATTTTTTGGCTCACTCCTTTTTAGCATGTTTTGTAGCACAGTTTCATACAGTTCATACTTCATACAGTTATATAGAACAACAAATGGAAATGAAAAAATAAAAGAAAATTTGCAAGGAAGGCCAAAAACATCTAAGTGGCTTATCAGTGTGGCTCCATAAAATAAACAGCATCGACACAACTTAATCAGAATTCTTTATTCATGACTTGGAGCTGGTCTTTAATTCGTTTAAATTTCCATATTCAAAAAAAGTCACACATTATCGCTTTGTTAAACTTGTGTACATCATCATTTGTCCTGAAATGACACTCGGTTTGACAAGAGAGGCGTCTGGAAACCCCAACCATGTAAAAACATGAGGTGGAATCCCTTGCAGAGCAATTCGCCCAACGCTAATAATCAGTTGTGGCTCATTCTTTTCCCGCCTCCGAGTCATGGCTGTGAGAGCATGGCGACGGTCTAGTGAGTGAGCAGAAATCGTTTGTGACGCTCTTTCACCAAATGGCTCTCACAAAATGCTTCTCAGGATAAAAGGGGGACAAAACAAAGTCTGCTTGTTGTTGGTTCAGTCAGACCTCCAGTCCATCTTGTGTCAGCAAACAGAGAGCTTGATGGACAGGCGTTTGTAGAGAGCGAGGAGTGTACACAGCCATGTTGGGTAACAGGTTATGCAACATTTGTTTGTCTCAGCCCTGCAGCTGCACGCAGATAACAGGTGGGTGTGTTTTCCTGCGATCACATAGAGGTGGAGTGTGTGATTGCAGTGTGGGAGATCTGTGTCAGGGGGATATAATCAGAGACACTGAATGGGTAGAAATGGTGTTAGCCGTTGCAGGCTTTCAGTTCACAGTAAGCCTGAATGATATATCGTAATCATATCATTATCTAGATGTGAACATGTGAGATATTAATATCTCAAAAGGCAACAACATGGACAATATCAAATTTCGGGTGAGGGTTAGCCTAAGACCCTGATTGATCTGTTCTGATCAGTGAAATACTTTGTGAACTTCTACTGCATTTTCCAACTGGTATAATTATGCTGTCTTTTCTAAAGTGTGTTTCTCCAACCTCTACTTCTTTTTCCTCCACTCCTATTTCTTCCTTCACCAGATGATGTGTTTGAGCAGCGGTTTGGCAGATGTGCTCCTGAGGCGAGGAGCAGCTCGTAATAAATCTCTTGCATGACTGAGAAACCCAGTAATGATGAGTGACGGCTGATGTCATGTATGTGTATATTATCACGCTGACATCTGAAGATATACTCTTCTATTACATTGTGCTTGGTGTCATCACTCACCTGTTACCTGTTGTAATTCTGTGGGTATAATCAGTTACATGGATTTTTTTTTTTTTTTTTTTTTTTTTTTTTCCTCACACAGTCTTGGCAAAACATCCATCAGTTGTTCAATTTTTGACTTCCTTGTGTGCCAGTGTCCATACAAAGGCAGTTTGTGGGGTTTCGGTCTATTTTGTTAATGTGTCACTCCCTGGCCTATGACCTCTAATCAGTGCAGTCACTTTATCTCTGGCCTGTCTCCCGTCACAGCCAACACCTGAGGTGAAGCTGTACAGCCTCACCGGCTGAATAAAACAATAACAACCTTTAACCTTGATTATGGTTATAAAAGCTTTATGGCTTTAATGCAAAGTATGAAAGCAAGAAAACAAGAAAGAGCATCAGTTGGCCTCCTGGTTAACCAGGATGCAACAGTTAAATATCCAATTTCAGCAGACAAGTGAGTAAAACTGTATAATAACCATCATTAATAAATGGTAAATTAATAGTAAATAAAACTTTAGTCAATAGTTATGTCCAGTTAACAAATAATTAATTGAGCATGTTAATAATTTAATAATAATGTATATCATAATAATGATGTTTACTTATTATATAGTGAACTGTTTATTAACAGTTTATTGTTGCACATATCCTAACATTTTATTTACATATATGTATATTTATTAATCATTTAACAAGATATTATAATCATCAGTTGTAACCTCATTAGAGCCATCCAAATACCGTCTATAGGCCACAATAACAATCTATAAATCAATTATTACCCATTAATGAAGTGTTACAAAATATCTGGTCCATCTATCTGTGTAATGTTTGTAACTGTTTTACAAATAATTTATGAATGGTTTACAAATCAATTGATAATTATTAAGAAATACTTATGATAGTAAATGTAATGTTCTAATGTCTGCAATAATAAACTGTTCATACATAGTTTACTGTGTTAAATAAACATTATTTAGCATTTTAATGTTTGTTAACTGTAAATTTATTATAAACTAAAGTTTAATTAACTATTAATATCCAATTTATTAATCTTAATAAGCTAAGGTTAATAACTAAGGTTATAGTAAAGTGTTACTGGTAAGTGTGTGAGCCAGTTTCTCTCTCATGTTCCTCCAGGTGGAAGAGCAGGAGGAGGAGGAAGAGGAGGTGGTGGAGGTGGAGGAGGTGGAGATCGTCAACGTAATCGAGCAGAAGCCGCCGCCGCCGCTGCCTGCAGTGATCGAGAAGGTCGTCAAGACAGAGGTGAGAAGCGAGGTGAAGGAAGTGCCTCAGCCGACGAAGATGGACACGCGCTTCTTCGGCGAGCTGCTGGCCGAGGTCTACAGGAAGAACTGCGACATCCACTCCTGCATCTCCGAGCATGTGGCCAAGATCCGCGGACGGTAGGTCTCAAAGACCATCTTACTCTCTAGGCGACCTAAGGAATCGTTTGATGTCTAGCATTTCATGTTATGTTGGCAAAAGGGCTAAATATTGCTGAAAGTTAAGCTAAATTTTGGCAAGGGAAAAACAAGCATTGTCATTTTCAAGGGGGTTCCTTGACCTCTGACCTGCAGATCTCTGAATGAAAATGGGTTCTCTGGACAGCCACGGCTCTCCCATTTGCAGACACTCTCACTTTATGCTAATCCCATGCAGTTTGGGCAACAAACCATAGGCACCTAACCAAAACACAATGTTTATTACAGATTTATGACTATAATAACTTGGATGAATATCATTTATGCTCCCATCCAAGTGGTCTTGTGCCAAAAACTGGAGGATCAAGCCTGTAATCCTCAAGTTGTATATCCATTCAGAAAAATCCAGTAAAGCATCAAATGTCAAGTTTGCCTGTTACGTCAAGTTACATCGAGTTGATAGAGTAATGACACCATTCTAGAATTTTTGTATTTTATCCTATATAATTTACTGATAGTTGCATATACAAGTAAAGATCATTCTAATCAGCATATCTAACAAACAAATGCACCATTTGAACAGAGTCACCGACAGACATACCTTATTTAACGCCCAAGGTTTCTTGTTTTAGGTCCATAGGTGTGGTCAGACATAGGAAACCCACACGACACAGGCAGAGAGTGATCCGCCAAATGATGGAAGTCTTTTATGTTGAAGTGAATAATGCCGGGCACCAAACACTGGTCATGAAAATTGTTCCATAGTCCTGTGTTATGGAAAAAATCCTGGAAGTCATAGAATTTGACAAGCACAAATATACAGTGAGCCTCAGACCCAAGGATCATGCAGTGCACGAAGTCACTGGTTCAAGGTGAAGTTCCTTTGATGGCCATACAAATCGGTGGAGTTCATTTCAGTACACATGAATAAAACAAGATTTACAAGATGCAACAAACTGTAGCACTGCACATCAGTTTGAGTAAAACACAACAGATATACGCTGCAAAGTAAAACAGAATATCCTGTATGTTATACTACAAAGTGGAACAGACTCATACATGCAAATACAATAGCAGTTCACAGGAGTTGATAAATCATAGTGGAAAACTCAGTGCAGGGCCAGCTGAAGTTTTGTGCAGCTTTGTGGAGGAAGTTCAGATTAAAGAGAGTTTATTATGCCTCCTAGGGACCTGCTGTACCGGCCAGAGGGCTTCTAAAGAGAAACTGAGCCATGTGGGAGTTACTTCTCCAAACATCATTTCTGACCACACTTAGGAAAGAGCAGGGCTCTCCAACCTTTTTTCATCCAAGAGCTATTTTTTTTTTTTAAATGAAAGTGTTGTATTACTTGCATTTATTCACATACAGTATCAAACCATTCATTCATGAACTTTAAATTTATACCAGCTAAATGCAGTAAAGTTTGCATGTATCAGATGTTATCTACAACCTGCATTTTGCATAAAAAATACATCAAAAGTCATGTGATACATATTTTCTGAATCCAAGTTTTGACATGTTTTCACATGACATGACGTAACAGAAACAAAGACACACCGAGACACTAAATAAGTAGCATATGTAACCTGTAGGGCCAGTGACTCAGCAAACTTCAAACTTTGGATATAGACATGAATTTGAAACTAAACTCCCAGCACGGCTGAGCTACTGGATGAAATCTGTTACAGTGTGAACGCTTAACACTGAGCACCGCTGTGTTATGCATTGACATAATTGACCATCCTTGTGGTTTTACAAAACAATAAAGCATTCCTAGAGAAGACTTTATCCATGGAGACCGAGTTTGGCAGTTTGATCCAGTATTAAGAGCAACATGCCTGAACAGATCAGAAACAGCAGCAGTTTCGGTTCCCATCTGAGGTTTTCTCTCTCTCCCTCTCCCCCGTTGGTTTTTCATCAGTGATGCTCCGATCTCGTGCTCTCTCTCCTTTTTTGAAGAGTTATGTTTGGCATATGTTATTATTAGATTATTATGTGCCATTAGATACTGTGAAGCTTTTGATTGTGTCATAAATCTCCTGGCAACCACAGTCGGTGCCGTCATGGAGATCCATGGGAGAATTTGCAGTGCACAAACGAAGCCTGAAAACTGTGTAACAGCTAAAAAAAAAAAAAAAAATTCAATAAATAAAAAAATATATATATTTTGGTTTTGGTCTTGCTGTACTTCAGTCAGCAAGACGGGTTCAGAATTACAGTTAGTTACTTATGTCCATCTATCTATCTATCTATCTCTATGTATATATGTATGTGTTTCCTTTTTTTTCTGTACCTTGTTATATGTTCTTACATGTCTACAACACTGATGTGTGCTGGTGCCTATCTTGAGAGATTTTTAATGTCAGTGAGCATTTGCTGGTTAAAGCAAAGGTTCAAAAGTTGAAAAGTGTGTGTGTGTGTGTGTGTGTGTGTGTGTGTGTGTGTGTGTGTGTGTGTGTGTGTGTGTGTGTGTGTGTGTGTGTGTGTGTGTGTGTGTGTGTGTGTGTGTGTGTGTGTGTTTGTGCGCGCAAGTGAATGAGTGCGATCAGTCACTAGGGCTTAATCTCTGTCTGACGTTTGACCCTCTCTGTCAGCCACTCATGACTTCAGTCACTGAATGCAGAGACACACACACACACACACACATCTGTCTCAGTATGTGTTTGAGACCCTGATGATTTATGGACAAGCAAGCCACTCAAAATACAGCAGAAACATGCACACAGTAGTCATGTACACACTTACGCCATAGACAAACACTCTCTGTGTGTCTCACTTTCTCACACTCACACACACACACACACACACACACAAACTCAGACACACCCCCTCCTATCCTGTCATGCCGGCTTCCTCAT
This sequence comes from Myripristis murdjan, assembly GCF_902150065.1. NCBI lineage: Eukaryota > Metazoa > Chordata > Actinopteri > Holocentriformes > Holocentridae > Myripristis > Myripristis murdjan. Next base: position 5,715,490 of record NC_043993.1, on the reverse strand, counting down.
TGTTTGTCTTTCCTCTGTGTGTATTTACAGGAAACACCAGTTGGATCCCAGCAACGACTACAAGGTATGAACCAGACTCGATGTGAAACACCTGACAGCCACATCTGCACCAGGCCGGACAAATATAACAGTTACCTGTGCTTCACACACACATAACACTCCACAATTACTGTGAACAATCAGATTACAGTGAAGTATCACATATGAAATCATCATCATCACATGGTCATATATATATATATATATATATATATATATACATTTCATCCCATGTTCAACGCTACAATCTTGTTTTTCTTAAAACAAGGTAGTAGTTACTGTGTTACTGTGTTTTAAAATGTTAGCACTAAGCAAAAACACCCAATTTATACATTTGTGTAGCAGCTGCATCAACTACACCCAGCGTAAAATCAGTTACAGAAAAGAAAGAATTTATTTTCCAGTCACCTTCAGACATGGGAACCAAATGTGACACTCTTGCTTGCATTTCCATATTCCATTGTTTCGCTAATGATTTTTAATTTTTAGAAGGTGGTAACCCCAAGGTGTGTGTGTGTGTGTTTGTGTGTCTGTGCTCAGATGGAGAAAGAAGAGGTGGAGAGACTGATCCCCAGAGGAGCAACTGAACTGACCAAACAACAGATTCGCTACCTGCTCCAGGTAAGACGCAGAGAGAGAGAAACTGACAAAGACTGATGTGACACTTGTGATTGTGGCGTCTCCTTTGGACCAAGCACAAATATCAACATGTATCTTTTCAGTTGTTATTTTCTCTGTCTTTAGTGAAAAGCTGCTCTTGTTGTATCTGTTTTTTTTTAACAGGATCTTTGTCATATTATCTTTGTCTGTTGGTTCCCACCGATATTAACACACAATTCAGTGAAGGACAGCAGCCCTGCCTCAGTGTTTATGAGGAGTAAAAGATTTATTCACATCGACTCTGATGCAAACTCACTGTGGATTCAGATTTTGTCAGCAGTTAATTTCAAGAATGGATTATATTTGAAGAAGAGAGTTTAGAGCAGGCCACTCTAAATGTGTCCACGGTGTTTGTTTCTCTGTCTTTCACTGTGTTTGCAGGACTAACCTCTTTCTGCTTCTCCGTCAGACTCGTCTCACTGCGGATAAGAGCATGCGTCTCCTGCTGTCCACCTTCAGCAGCCTCAGAGAGGAGCTCATCAACATGTCAGATGACCTCAGGGTAAGACCAGACATCCGGCTCCATGAGTCTCTAGGATTTGCATTAGATCCTTGTGGAGCTGCCATGTCTGAAATAAACAGTAACTTCATTGCTCGTGCTGCTGGTAGTTTTCACAGCAGTTGCACCGAAAGATTGCTTTTCTCTTTTCAAATTCCTCTGCGATTTGCCATTCCAGCATTTTCTTTTAGTCACTTAGTGGTACATGAAAAATGAAATCAGGGTCTTGACCTAAAAGGGCTTATTGCCTCCCACTTTCTTATCCAGTGACCCCAATTTACCCCAATGACTTGGGTCAAATTGACTCCAGTAATCTAAACCTTCAGAAAATGATTACAGTTCAGGTGTGGCTATGCTATGTTACTACAGGTGTGTTATGTTACTGCAGGTGTGTTATATTACTGCAGGTGTGTTATGTTACTGCAGGTGTGTTATGTTACTTCAGGTGTGTTATGTTACTGCAGGTGTGTTATGTTACTGCAGGTGTGTTATGTTACTACAGGTGTGTTATGTTACTACAGGTCTGTTATGTTACTACAGGTGTGTTATGTTACTACAGGTGTGTTATGTTACTACAGGTCTGTTATGTTACTACAGGTGTGTTATGTTAGGTGAGGGCCCTAAAGAAGAGGGAAGTTTTTTGATTATAAATGGCACATTATAATTGTCATGTTATAGTTCCTCAGCGTCATCCAAAACAACTAAAGTAAATGTTTGTCAAATGTTAATATTTCTTGTATGTTAAAAAAAAGCTAAAACAGCCTGGGGTCAAATTGACCCTAAGGAAACACTGATGGGTGTAAAATATATCATCATGTCAGGAAATATATCATCATGTCAATTTCATGTTTTCCTAGTTGTCCCCATTATATTATGAAAAGTCATTTAATATGGAAAAAAAACATCAATCATGTGCTTAGAGATGTTAGACACTGAATGAGGTCAAATTGACACTTGACATCAACGATAATAGGAGGGTTCACTTGGAAGATCTTGTACCTTGTCATTTTGGTTATTACACGTCATTCACTTTGTATTAATGATCATGTCTTGTCAGATGACTTTAAAGTAAGTCATGAACTTTCCCAGCATAGTGAGAACTCATTACGTTGACATGTTCCCTGCTTGTTGTTGCTGGGAGCAAACTCTGTTTAACCCACAGCCTCAGCATTGAAAACATGCATCGCTGATTTGGTGTTAAGTATATAGTATTAATAATTATCAAAATAGGTTTGGTCTCCCCACCCACTGAGTTTTCTGGTGATTTCTTGCGAATTATCTGCCAAATACCCTCATTGCCTTTTTTTTTCCCATGTTCTCTAAGAAATCAAGTGAACCTGCTAAGATTTTTAAAATATTTTTCTAATTATTTAAGAGGGGGATGAAATAAGTATGTAAATATCTGAATTTATTGTGGCATTGCTCATGTAAAGGTAGGAGATTTGAGACTCTCTCTTCCTCTCTCTCTCTCTCTCTCTCTCTCTCTCTCTCTCTCTCTCTCTCTCTCTCTCTCCCTCCCTCCCTCCCTCCCTCTCTCTCTCTCTCTCTCTCTCTCTCTCTCTCTCTCTCTCTCTCTCTCTCTCTCTCTCTCTCTCTCTCTCTCTCTCTCTCTCTCTCATCCCAGCGTATAGAGAGTGAGAAGGAGGTCTTGGAGAGAGATCTGAGTTTTAAGACAGACCAGGCTCTGCAGTATGATCGCCTCCTGGAGGGTGTCAGAGAGAACAACAGACAGCTGCAGGTACTCTTCTGTGTGTGTGTGTGTGTGTGTGTGTGTGTGTGTGTCAGTGCTCAGGTTGAGGGTTAAGAGGGGGGATGTGTGTGTGTGTGTGTGTGTGTGTGTTTCTAAACTCCTCTGTGTCCTCCCCCCCCGTTCTAGCTGTCCCTGAAAGAGAGCAGTGCCAACCAGCGCACCCTGGAGAGCCAGCTGATGAGTGTCCGCAGCACCGACTCGAGTCGGGAGTTCAAGCTGAAGGAGCTGGAGGGGCGGCTGCGAGCGCTGGAGAAGGAGAATGACATGCTCAGGCAGAAGGTACCGCACATCCTGTTTTATTTCCTAGACGCCATCACTCAGTCAGACAGGAATGGCAGGAGAGAGAGAGAGAGAGAGAGCAAATAGCCTGGGGTTAGATTTGAACCCAGGACACTGCGATCAGGACTCAGCCTAAACAAGTGGTATGTGCACTATCACATGAGCTACCTGGGCGCCCCTGATGCCTCCTTGATCAATAGATTTATTTTACAAACACGACGCGTGTTCTCTCAGTATCACCTGACATTGTAGTTTTTACTTCACTCTGCTCCTCTCTTTGAAACCCAGACAAAACCAGTTTGTCAGCATGGCAACACATCAGTGTCAACTTAAAATGACGTTAGATTCAGGCAGACTTTCTCAGGTGAGAGGTTTTGCAGTGAGGACCAAAGCAGTGGCAAGAAGAGGAGCTAATGTTATGCGAACACCTCGGGACACACACATTTAAATGTTCACAGTTTCAGGCCACAGCCACAGCACAACATGTCTGCACGTCTGTCAAGTCACTGTGACACACTTCACGGTCCTACTGACTCGTCACCATAGCAAAGAACCACAGTCACCATTTCATTCTGTGCCACAGCAAACAGAGCGATGTCCATTCTACTTTATTCAAGTTCTGTGGTCATGACATTTTGTATACACAGACAAAGCCATTACAGTTGGCCCACTTTACTAAATGATGGTTCTGTCTCTGTCACTGTCTCCCTCTCTCTGTCTGTCCTGCAGTTGGCAGGTCAGGCCAGCAGCTCCACCCTGCAGGTCAAGACAGAGGAGTTGTCCCGTCAGTACAACGAGCAGCTCAACTCCATGCGAGAGGAAAAAGACAGGGAGCTGCAGAGCCTTCGGGTGAGAGGGGCGAAGGGAGGGTTAAACATATAAACTGGTATCTGGTGAAGTGGGATCAAAACACAGAGAGCTAACACACCCTCTGACAGCTGTAATGGAAGCCCTCAGCTCTTGGACACTAAAACCTGTGAAAGTCTGACTGCATTTCTAAATTTGACACCTTTTCAGCAGAACTACTGTTTTGGAATTTCAAACAAATTAAACATAAATGTTGTATTTGCTTGTAGTGTCTAGTGGAAGCTATTGTTAGTAGTGACAACAGTCCTTTAATATAGATCACTCTTGTTTACTTACCACCGCTCTCTCTGCTGTATTTATGTTTTTGCACACACACACACACACACACACACACACACACACACACACACTCACATGTAGTCCCAGCTGACGAAGATCCAGACGACGGTCACCACTGAAAGATCGTCCACAGAGAAAAGTCTCCAGCTGAAGATTTCAGAGCTGCTGGCCTCGCTGGAGCAGCGGCAGAGCATCATCAAGCGACAGGAGGAGGTCAGCACACAAACACTTTTCATTTCTGTCTCACTACTTTCATTTCAGCTCATTTCCTTGGATTGGGTTGATTCTTTTTAAAGGCTCTGCATTGTTCAGCTTTCATGATTTTGTTTACAGATGTGATCACTGCAAAAACGCAAAATTTTACCAAGATTATTTGTCTTATTTCAAGTCAAAAATGTCTTATTTCTAGTCAAAATATCTCATTACACTTAAAATAAGACATGATCGCCTCAGAAGTAAATTGTTTTAGACAATTTTCACTTGTTTCAAGTGCAAATTCACTTGAAACAAGTGAAAATTTGCTTGTTTCATTGGCAAAATTTGCCAGTGAAAAAAGTGAAAATTAACTTGAAATAAGTGAAAATTAGCTAGAAACAAGAAACAAATTTTGCCAATGAAACAAGCAAATTTTCACTTGTTTCAAGCAAATTTTCACTTGAAACAAAAAACAAGTCTAAAAACAATTTACTTCTGAGGTGATCATGTCTTATTTTAAGTGTAATGAGATATTTTGACTAGTAATAAGACATTTTTGACTTGAAATAAGACAAATAATCTTGGTAAGATTTTGAGTTTTTTGCAGTGATGTTTTGCAGATGAATGTAGTTTGGTTAAAAGTTGATTTGAATTAGTTAAACTGAATAAATATGGAGACCAAGTCCAGGTTGTTCCAGATGGGAAATGTGATTTACAGCCAGGAATCAGTTCAGGGTTTCAGACGAAGTCCAACACATCTTGGAAAATCCTGGAAATGTCCTGGAACTTAAAACAAACATTCCCAGACCTGGACATTTTTCCAGTTTTGCAAATGTATAAAAATGACTGTAATCTTGACAAGTTGAGCTACAGCCTGAGAAGGCAGAGAAATTAAGATGCTTTTATTTCCTCGATCAGCTCTCCTATCACTCCAGGAAACCAGCCAATCAGAGTCATGAGACGCGTCAGTTGTAATGAGACATATTTTGCCTTGTGATTCCACCTCCTAGTTGAAAAGGTTGTTTCACTCATTACACCACAGAAAAATACAGTCCTGGAAATTTGTTATGTGGTCATGGCAAAATTATGGAAAAGTTTTTGAATTTGTAATGGCAAATAAGTGTAGAATCCTTGTAAATGCACAAATACACACAATTACAAGAAAAAAGCCATAAAACTACACAGCACAGATACAAGCAAGTGCACAGATAAATACACAAGTCTGTCGGGGAGAACCAGTGAACCTGCCGAGCAGGGGCAAACTGCAAACTGGCCTGACTGGACGGATTTGAGTAAAGCTTTAGTGCAGTAGCCAATCAGGACCCAGTCAAGCTGTGATGCATTGGACTTCATGCGAAACCTGTAATGAAAAAAACATGAATTGTACAAAATGCAATAATTTTAATGTCACAAATAAATTCAGTTAAATTTTTGACTTTTTATTTAGTAAACATGTTTGATCATTATTCATGTACATACATGTTAAGTTAATGTTTTTTTTGTTTTGTTTTTTTTTTTGTAGTAACTACATATATTTCATAATCAGGAACACCCAAGTTACTTAAAGGAGCTGTTCAAGTTGCCTGGATTGAACTGTGTACCCTGAGAAAACCAAACCAACTGGTTTATAAGAAATGAAGAGATGCATACCTTCATATTGACATTACACTCACACGTTTATACAGATACAATATATACTCATACACAGACACACACCTTTTAGGTATGTGAGTTAATTATTTCTTTATTCCACTAATTTGCTTTCAGCAGTTTTGTCCAAGTGCATTCTGAGGGTTGTATCTCTTTCATCTTTCCATCATCATCATCGTCATCATCATGAAGCCAGGCGGCAGTTTCATTTTACCTCAGGAATGTGTTTGTCACCTGTGGGTTGTAGCGTGAGAAACCTCTGTCACTGAGACGCAGACATATAAAAGCATGAGCTGCAACTGACAGTTGATTTGCATAGTAATAAATCATAGAAGCATGACCTTTTACAAAAAAACAAACAAACACACATGCACCAGTTAAAACCACAGAAAAGCAAGATGTTTAGCAGAGCTGTGAGACCAATTTCAAATAAAATTTACAAATCAACAAAATAACAAAGGATATAAATGAGGCAATATATTTTGTTAGAATTTTTAATTTTTTGGCAGTAATTATGTGTATTAAATAGTGAGTGCTGTCATGAGTGTGTGTGTGTGTGTGTGTGCGCGCGCGCGCGCGCGTGTGTGTGTGTGTGTGTGTGTGTGCGTGCGTGTGCGTGTGCGTGTGTGTGTGTGTGTGTGTGTGTGTGTGCAAGTTCAAGGAGAGAGGGAAAAATCTGAAAAGGCGGTATCAAAGCATTAAAGACATACAGTCAACATCACTGAGTACAAACAGACTTTCCACTGAGTTTTTAACCCTATGACCACTCATGACCTTTGACCCCTTGTGGTTGCCAGGAGATCAAGAAGCTGCTGCAGGAGAAGACTGACAGCTCCAAGAACGTCACCAAGACCATCATCACCAAGAGGTGGGCTGATACACCAAAATACACCGCACTACTTCATTATGCTGCTGTACACTACGCTACATGACCTGTGTGTGTGTGTGTGTGTGTGTGTGTGTGTGTGTGTGTGTGTGTGCGTGTAGGTACAGGAACCAGTATCCCATCCTTGGTCTGCTGGGTGACGACTACCAGGCGACCTCGCCCATCAAGGAGGCCAAGACCATCGTCATCGAAAGAACAGGAGAGATTATCAAACAGGTAAAAAAAAAAAAAAAAAAAAAAAAAAGTACATGAGAGAAGACTGTAATCTTTTATAAGGGGGCAAAATAAGAGTCATGTTTTATAAGAGACGTGGTGGTCAACCTACAAATTAAAAAAATGACAACACAATACACAATACATCTGTGCCACATGCTAACACTTGAGTGAGCTCTGTGTTCAGTGATAGTAGCTAAATATCGAAGTGGGAAGACCGACCTCCAAGTTATAAAATATCTTCACATGATATTAATTGCCAGGCCTGTAGAGTCATACATTTTAAAAGCAAAATGTCATTAAGTAAATATGGGTGATGTTTGTTGTTTATTGTTGCAGTTATTTCATGTAGGCAACCATGTATTCATCTGCAGCACAGACATTTTTAGCTCTGCAGAATTTTAACAAGCAAAGACGTCTTTAGTACTTCTGAATAGTTGTTTTGTTTTTGTTTTTTTGTTTTTTTGTTTTTTTTTTTCAGTTGTTTTCATTTGTAAAATATTTTCTATGACCAAAACAAAAATCCCAGACTTGGCCACATGCCATGAACTCCTGTTTACATTTGGCACACAAAATGCATCATTAGTAATCAGATAACTATCTACTTGTGTCTCACCACATAAAAGTAAAGCGTAAACACACCCCAAAAACCATCTGAAATCTGATTCATCAAACCATCTCCAGTACTTTCAATTATCTTATGAATTATATATCATTATCTAATATCTTTATCCAAAAATAAAAATCTGCTCATCAGTCTCTGCTTACTGTCACTCAGCAGAGTGTATGATGAAGTGTTAGCATGAAGCACCAGAGCAAGTGATTCACCAGAGACATGTGGGTTAATTTGATGGGAAAAAAAAACATCCCAAAACCAATCAAGTCTCCTCAAAGTTAGATCTGCTTTCCTTCAACTACACACAACCTCATTTGCCTGCTCTCTTCTGTTTCTCTCTTTTTTTCTGCTGTTTTTGTTTCCTGTTCTCTCAACTTTGCTTCATTTGCTGTAAAGTCAGCATGTGCATGAAAAATAAGATATCCAACATTGCTGTTGTAGGAGAGAGAGAGTCTGTTTAAACCTGAGTGACGTAGGTATAGGCATAGCCATCATTATTGCAGTCCAGGTTAAAGTCAACAGGGCTCACATAATTGGAGTTAACTGTCAAGAGAAGTTTTTAGGAATTTAGAAAAGAGAGATTATTTTCTAAATGGCATCTGTATCTTTCAAAACATTAAACACAGGCTCAGGCTTTAATGGAGAAACTTTAGCATAGAAATAGCCATGGCTATTTCTAAGGAACAAAGCAAAGCACTATAAATGTGCAGATGCAGAGGTTTTAGACAACAGCAGATATGTACAATGTGTTACTGATAATCTGTATCATGGGGGGAAGTGAAGGCCAGGTGAGAGAAATTCAGTTAACAGTATATCTGAATTTTCACTGGGCTTATATTCACATCCGGTTCAAATCCAAACTTGAATGCAAAACGTATTTTCAAATGTGGATGCACCCATACTGCTACATCACTTTTAGTGAATCACTGGATGTTGACAGAAAATCACTGAGATCTCTTTCATTTTTCCAACATCGTCATTGAAAAGTCAGGTGGTGTTGCCCCAAATTCTAACATGTTATCCCATTTTACTGTTGGAGAAATGATCTATACCTATACTTATGTAGAGTCCGATTATAGCATAATATCCAGTCATAGTGGTAAACAGTACTGGTGCATTCTTATTTTCATAATTACAATAATTAATATTTTCTTTCTTTGTTTTTATTTTTTTAGGAAGACTAAATTTTAATCAGACAGTAAAGCAATTAATATTTTTCTGAATAGCACACAGCTGTTTCACATTCAATCGTTTCACTCTGTAGTCCAATCCATTTTCTTGATTTCCGATCAAATAAATCATCAGCAGCTTGCAGTTAAAATATGTTCCTCCTTGATTACTGCAGACGGATCTGCTGGCCTGTTATTGTGGGCAGAAGCCTCTAAATTGTTTTAGTTTACAATCAGATCCTTATAAATCCGTATTTTGTGTTAAATGATTGCCTGTGGTAAATAGCTGTATAATTATAATAACAGCAAGCTGTAAATGAAGACCTGACAGAGTCACTGACGATCCCTCACACTTGCTGTAAATGATTCCTTTCTGAAGTGCTTGAGCTACATTTGATTTATCTTGCTGTTTTTTTTTTTTGTTTGTTTTTGTTTTTTATGTTACTTTTAATCTAAGATAAATCAAGCACTCAGCATCTTCTCCCCAAATCACAAAAGTGTATTTGACTGCTGCCCTCGTCTGATGAGCGGACTCCTTTTTCTCTGCAGCTGACTGCCTGAACATGTGTGCCGAACGTAACGAACGTACCTGTGTTCTGTTTATTTTGAAACAGGAAATCATTACAACTCCTTAAAGACACACTGCTTCTCTCCGACAGGAATGAATGAACGACAAGAAGACGCAGACGTCACCCACCCTCCCTCCTCCCCTCTCCCTCTCCCCACCCTGCATGCACCCCCTCCCCCGTCGCACCCATCCCCTCCTCAGGGCTCCTAGGGTTGGTGGTGGTTCAATTCCCTTTCCCCCCTAAATTTGGGATCATTGGCTCAAATCCTTTGTTTGACCAAATTGGGTTTGTTTGGGCTGATCATTTTGTTTGGGCTTTTTGTAAATGCACTGAATAAACTGATAATCAAACAACAATCTTATTTTCAGCTGATGCTGCTGACAAAGGGAAGGTGAAAAGGACTAGGTGGCAGGAAAGGAGCATCCATGACAGCTGGAAACTGGCATCTGACACAAAATATCTGAATCCCTTTGGTCTTTTCCTGTTCTCAGTTTTTGTCCCTGTTGGCCACCGTACCATGAACCAACCATATCAAACCAAAAACAATGGCTCCATGTCAGTCAGGTTCCTGATTGGCTACTTGTCACAGCATCTCTGTATATAGCAGTGGCAAAGATGGCAGATAAAAACAAAGATGTGGCCTGTAATCTGGTGCAGAGGTCTGGCCAGGCAGGGCCCGCAGAGCAGACAGGTACGGCAAGCCAGAGGGTTCAGATTGTGCAGTTTTGTTGTTTGTGCTTATTGGCATCAAGAGAAAAATGTGAGAAACTTGTCATGCTAGTGGAGATATTTTCTGTTAACATTATGAAGACATCACAAGCTAGATGTTATGTCTATATACTGAAAAAAAAAAAACAATGTTGTGCTGAATAGTCATTTGAGAGTGGCTTTACTGTTAAAATGCATTTTTAAAAAATGAGAAAATATTTGAGAATAAATTGCTCTATGAAATGTATTACACAGAGTAATTTAAGAGGAGGTAAATCAGATCAGACAGTCACATCAGGTAGATGGTTCCAGGCTCTCACAGTGAAAATCACTGTCTTTGTTTTTATCCATTCTATCTGTGTTTCTCCACTCCCTGGATTATTATCATGACTTGAATCTTTATGTTGTCCCCATGTGGTGACACATAGTGGGTGTGGGGCCACCAAAACATCACAATGACCATGACCAAAGCAAAAAAAAGTCTGTATATATAGATGAGTGAGCAGGTTTAACAGTAGATTATTTATTTGAATGTTTCTCACAGCATTTGGTGGTATCCACCTCTGAAAAACACAATTTAGCTATTTTTGCGAGATGTTTCAGTGTATTATCCCAGGTAAGCCAAGGAGTACATTGTGGAACCCAGTGCCAGCTTCCAGTTGTCATGAGTGCACTTTTTAATACGCTCCAGCATGTAAGGTCATATTGTTAACAGAGCCACCAGCCGTGCCAGCCTTGGGGACGAGGAAGTGCAGGTGTTGTTGCGATTACTGCTCCGCATGTACATTTTTGTTTGTTTGTTTGTTTGTTTGTTTTTCGAAAGTTGGGCATGCTCAGTGAATGTTTTCTCAGATGAGACTGTTGAGCAGCCCTATTTAATATGGTGTGATGGATTTTTTTTTTTTTTTTTTTTTTGTTAATGTTCGGGTAGTTTGCTTTGCCTTTGTTTTATGGTAAATGGTAGTTGTAGCTCTCACCTGTGTTGTGTAATAATCATTTTTTTTTTGTTTTGGAAGCAGTTTCTTTTGAGGTCTGTCCTGATGTAATCTGAGGTGCATGGGTATGTGCTGTTAACATGTAGCTTTGATGTGTTTTTGAATGCCAGAGGCAGCCTGACATTTGACACCAATGAGAACCTATGCAAGCCTTGGCTCCTGAAGGTTGCATAGACTCCCATGGGTGTAAGGCATCAGAGCCGGGTGGGGGGAGGAGGAGGAGGGGGGGTTAGGGTGAAGGATCCGGGTGTGAGTTGGGTGAATGGCAGGATTTACAAGAGGGATTCAATGGAGGGGAATTGGGGCATGGTTTTATTGGTCTGTAAGATGGTGGAATCAAGTTCAAAAGCACAAGATATATGAACTGTATGTATGTCTTTTACTTGCTTTGTCTTTCTGGTTGTCTGTGCACAGGCTTAACACTTTACTGTTATAAAGAATAAGCATGTTGAAGGCTGCGTGTCCACTGGGGGCTCATCTGTAAGGCACAGCCGCCTGCAGCACCAGTTGACTGTCTGAATGACTGTAAGTTTGGATGTAAAGTTGACACTAAACATTACAGTGAAACTAGATGATTTGTCACAAAAGCTGTGACCGTATTTAACTGCACCATGGAGACTGAAGGCACATGTTGAAAGCAATAGTATCTTAAAAGAACACTGTAACGGTTTGGGCAAAATTCACTTTTTTTCCCACTACCCAGCCTGAGACAAGACGTTGGATACCATTTTCACCTCTGCACATCCAGTGGTTCAGGTCCTATGGGTAGCATTCTTAAAGTCTATATGCTAAGCTACCCAAGCTACACAAAATGCTACCCATAGCAGCTGAACCACTACAGAAATGAAAATGGTATCAAACATCTTGTCTCAGTCTGGGTAAATCATAAAAAAGGTATTTTGTCCACAAAGTTGCAGTATTCCTTTAAAGTATAATGCGAAACAACCAGATTTTCCCTGCCTAAATTAACCCTATAAAGTCTGAACTATGAAAGAATTGATATGTACTTGAAGTGCCAATGGTATGGTCCAGGGTGAACAGGGGAAGTGTTCAAAGGTATTTTAGTCAAGTGGTCAAGTATTGATTAAACTGAAAACGGAAAACGGAATTGAAAACGTGTATCATATATGATACAAATGGCTTTATAGGGTTAACAGTGTGCATAGTTAATATTTTTTTCAGTGAGGGAAAAAGATGGCTAACCCTCTACTGATTTTACATTCAGTAGAGGGTTGGTTAAAGTTTGAGTGGTGTCATAAATTTGATTTTAGTCATATGTTTTTCATTCAGACAATCCTACAGTGGAACTGAAGCATAAATGGCACTGCAGGCTGCTGGTGTTTTTCCTAAACTTTTTCACTAGGAAGGTGGTGGATCATTCTTCAACAGAGTACATTTTCGCTGCTCAAAGCACAGAGATCTCAAGGATAAAATAATATTCAAACTTTCACCTAAAGAGTGCTGCATTTCAGACAGGGTTTCAGTTTGATTGCAGGACCGGCCCTTCCTTAAGCAGCACTTCCAACACCAAACATCAAACAGAGTTGCCCAGTGGACACAGAGCCTCATTCCAGCAAGAAAGCCTCTAGGATTATTAAATATTTTAATGAAAACTGTATCTCCTCAGGTGCCTTTCAGACTATTTACCATGTTAGCAAACAAATGCCTGACCTGGATTAGCTGTGGACTTGTTGTGAGCCACATAATTTACATCATCCTTACCGCAGTTGGCCCCACAGTCTGAATCTGGCCAGATTGCCTATTTTCAAACCACTTCACCAGCCTCAACCAGCAGCAGCACTAACACTGGCCAAATGAATGGCCTTCATTTGTTTGCTACCTGGGTGATCCTTAACTAAGAAGTCCAAATCTCGCCTTTCTTTTTTATAGAGAGAGTACATAGTGTGTTGAGCCACATGAAGAGGCTGTTGCTGATGTGTGTACTTCTAAATCTATTTTCTTATTCAGACCATTTCCTTATTTTCCAATCCAAAAGGAGTTTGGCTACTAACCTGGCAAGATTACTGCCTCAGTCCTGCCCAATGAGAAATGTTGAAGCTATAATAGTTTGTGATTAAAATCAGTCATGTATCTTTTCAGAAGTGCACTTGTGTTTTCTTCTTCATTCAGGTACAGCAGGTGATTGAAACTCAAGTCCATATGTTATGTTGAAATGAAACTCTCAAGTTATTTATTTATTTTTTTCCTTTTCTTTTTCTGGTGAAAATCACATTTGGCGTGTAACCAGCACATCAGCAGTCGGTGTAGAGAGGCATCCCGTTCACTCGGCATCAAACTTCAGGGACTAAACTCACCATAAAATTTGGACCACATTTAATTGCCTCAGTTATGGTTTTGCCATCCAAGGAAGCGTTCACAAGTCTTTCAGCAGCTGTTTTCAGGCACTGCTCCTCCACATGCTCCGTGTGGAGCAAGTACTCTGATCTAATAGCATCTATTGAGACTTGGTGCATTAGTGACCTGCGGGTCGTGCAGGTTCGGTTAAGCCTACTACAAAATATCACAGGTCTGGGAAGGCAGGTCAAAAAGTTACAAAGCCGTTTTCAAAGTAAGTTATGAATAAGTTACAGAAACATTGCATGCAATGGGCTCAGCTGTGCATTATTAGTCCCCCCTCTCCTCTCTCTCATACACACACAAACACACACACAAGCAGCTTTGTGATTGAAGGTTTGGTCAATGCATGTGTTTTAGAGCCTGGAAGCCTCACCTACAAGTTTGTTAATTTGTTTTTATGTTTTGTTTTGTTTTTTTCTTGTGGTTCACTGTGGTTTTGCTAACGGGTCAAGTGGGTGCAGGGATTAACAAACCCTGGCATCACTAACCTGCAGTATATGGGTAATTCTTCAATTTGGGTAACTTTTCAGTCCCTGGCCTAAAATTTCATGAAAAAAATTAAAATCATATTAGGTTTTGTCACATTTGCTAAGTAGCAATAAAATTAACCCTGAACTTTTTTTATTGTCTCTTTGTCATGTATTTTTATACGTTTTTAAATGTGTTTTATGTCAAATTTTCAGTGCTTTGGCCATGTCCCCAGCCCAGAGTGTGGTACTTCAACTATGTTATAAAGTGAAAAAAAGTTTAAAAATAACTAAATTTTTACATTATACTTCTTCAAAACAAGTTGAATAAATAAATTTCACATAGATATTTCATTTTAATGTGCCATATGTGGGTTTTCTCAAACAAAATATGGCTGTCCCTAAGTACTGTGGTCATTACCATCACTTTGAACAAATCACAGAATAATAAAGGTTTTCCAAAATCAGTTCACTTCACTCATCTGCATATGGGAAGAGGCAGATGAGCACATGGCTGTAAAGAGGAAAGTTTTACATTTTGATCATCAGAAATGTAAGTAAATTCAAGATTTATATAGGGTGACAGTAGAGTATGTTTATTACACGTCATTACCAAATAAGCTTCAATGTTGTTATTTTAGTGTAGTTTTATGAAAATTTGCTCTGTTTGTGTGTAACTAGAGTGCATTTTATGTTAGCTGTTGGGTTAGCCTTACCAAGTCATACAATGAGCTATTTTTTACCAGGAAAGTAAGAAATGTCATTACCATCACACGTCATTACCACCACACAATAAGCTGTGATGGTAAAGACAAAGTGTGGTGGTAATGACATTTCTTTTTTTTTCTTGCCTCATACTCAATGATTTTTCCTTATTTAATGGAGATAACTGAGTAAAGATAAAATTCACAGATATATTATCAATGTCTAGTACACATTTTGACTATTTTGACACTGGAGTTTTAGATGCGGTCAATTTGGGCCCTGGCTTCTATAAAACATATGTGTCTGTCTTTGGGCTCTAGTTTCCCGGCGCAGCGCGGGGTGGCACAGTGAGACAGTTTGCAAGTTTCGCAGACGGAGGTGCGCCAAGATGGGAGTGGCGTTGCAGCAGGGGGAGGTGCCGACAGATTCAGCTTGGCGCAGTGACAGTTTCGTGCCAAAAGGCTTCGCCGAGGTGCGCCAAAAGCTCGCCATCTGAAACCGGCCCTGCGTTCCAAATCGCATACTTATACTTTTTACTTTTAGTATGTACTGCAGCTGCCCTTACAAAGTATGTAGTTTAGTATGAAATATGCATGCATATGCATACTATTGGGACACACTACATACATCGTCCCTGAAGTCCGGCCCTCTCGCTCACTTCTGCCGCCGTGCGTATAGCGGCAAATTTGAATGTTGTTGTCAAAATGCCGGTGCTGTTTCATACTGTCCTGTCCTTTGTCATATTTCTGATCTTCTGTCTTCCTGTCTCTTCTGCTGTCACTGAGCGAGTTTTGTGCGATATGTGTGTTTTGTTGTCGTCCATATGTGGGTGTGGCCTGTACACGCAACTCAGTCAGTGCGACGTAACGTCCGCTGCACAAAGGATTGTGGGTCAGAATGGCCAGAGCAGCATGCTGAAATCCATACTGCGAAATCTGACCGGATGTAGTAGAACATCCTGGTACTCTTGGCATAGTGCATCTGACATACTATGTATTGGGACACACTAAATCTTTTTTTTCCCTACTAAATAGTATGATAGTATGAGTATTGGAACGCAGGGCAAGTCTACTTTCAGCGCAAGGTGGAGCGGAGCCGGCGCAGTGGAAGTTTGGCTGACTGCCGCACACGTCACCAAAACCTCACAATCAGCACAAACGGTGCCAATCTCCTTTGATCTGACATCAGTTGTGACGGGACAGTTGATATGGAGATATATGTATGTGCTGATTGTGATCGTAGCATTGAATAGTGTTTTTTCGGTATTTATTGCATCGTTAATGTGCCTGACATTCCGGAAGCCTGCCTGTGAGGTTTTGGTGACGTGTCTGCACTGCTCGCCGGTCTCCGCTCCGCGCCTGTCTCCTGTGCTCCGCTCCGCCTGCGGCAATAGACCTCCATGTCAGCTGTGTAAACTTTCATTACGCCTTCACGCAGCGCATTTTAAAGGCGAGGACAGGGGCTCATTTGATTGGTTAAATGTGAATCGGCTGTGCCAAACCCACTCCACGCCTTCTCTCCTCCCTTGCGCCGGTAGGAGGAACGGCGGAGTACTTGCGCCACCGAGAACGGCGTGCCAAACTTGGAAAATCCACCTGGCCACACCCAGTTGGCGAAGCGCATCTGCGCTACGCCCCCGCCTCGCCAGGTCTGCGAAACTAGAGCCCTTTGTCTGTGTGTGTGTGTGTGTGTGTGTGTGATTTTCTGGAGGTTTAACCCCAAGGATAATATGTGTTAAAATTTTAAAATAACAGCTGTGTTAAATAACTCCATTATAACATTATTGAATAACATTTTTCTGCACCAGTTCATAAATATTATGTCTGAATATTTTATAAAGGCCTCACGTGTCATTTAAAATAAATTCATACATTTTCTCTTAATAGGCTACAGTTAATTCAACATGGCACCAAAAACAACTGCGCAAAGGTCAAAAACATTAACGTTAACTGTTTTGTAACAAGGTAATAAACATTTTCTATTTCAAAAGGTGGATTTAATTCATTTTTACATTAGCTGTTTGTATCAAATGTCATTACCAAAACATTTTGTCATTACCGCAACACACAGTCATTACCACCACAGAGCATATTTTTTGAGAAAAACAAATTTATTAAATAATTTCTATATATTTATTTTGTATTTGTGAGAATTTAACATTTTTTCTTAACATTTTATCCAAAAAATATGTAAATTATTAATGTACTGAAAGCATAAATTGAATTGTCAGAGTAGCATCTAACATAATATTGAAATATCAGAACAAACAACCCCTATAAATATGTTTAAAATGAAATAAAAATCATTCTCAGCACAGCTTAGTCAAAATTAATGTTTGAAATTACATGCAATGTTTTAAAAACACCATATTTTCATGTTGTTTTGAAAAATAATTCATTATTTGATGATGTGATGGTAATGACGTTTTGTCCTGACATCTTGGAAAAACCTATAAATATATTAATATATCTGAAATAAATGGTCACAACCATCCACAAGAATGAATTCCTGAGAAAATAAAAGCAATATTCAGATGGATAAAAATATGTTTCTACAAGTTGTATTTTCTTACAATTTAAGAAGTCAAAAGTTCCCTCAATTGAAGAATTACCCATATATGCACTATATACATGTAGCACACTCAGTCTGGTCAGTCTGCTGGAAAGTATTCTTATGTATTTGATCATTTTATGTGAAGGAACTGATTCCTGATCACACTATAAAACCACAGCTGAGTTATCAGTATAAATCATGAAGATGCATGACACTGTTCAATGTTCTGTACGCCTTAAAACCTGGCTAACCATTGGCCACCAGATGGCGCCAAAAGTCCTTCTGCCTCGCCAGGAAAGTTAAATGACAAAATAAGGAGCCTTTATTTGAGTTTTTATGTAGTTGACCTGAGGGTGGTTTCTTTGTAAATATAATATATTAGTATTAAAAGTTGAGAGGCCAGCAGCACTCCATGTGTGCTACTATAAATTAAATTCCTGTTCCTCTGCTGATATCTGACTGCAGTAGAAGTAGAAGTGCTGTTCCTCTGATGATATCTGACTGCAGTAGAAGTAGAAGTAGTGCAGTAAAAATCTACTGCAGTAAAAGTGAAGTGTGTCATTTCAAATGTCCTGGCAGTAAAAGTGACTGAGCTCCTTTTTCCAAACAGTAACTGTGTTAGCTGGGATCTTTTCCATGCAGTTAGAAAAGGAGGAGGGAACACGCTGCAAACTACACTCTGTTAAAGGGGCATTACACTCAACTGAAGTGAGGACCCTGTAGACTCAACTGACACGTGAAATAAAAAACATAATTTGATGGTTGAGTCTAGATGGACCATCATTGGACCAGGTCACTGATATTCTTCTCCTTTTTCCCCAAACGTATTCACATTTTTTGTCAGTTGAGGCTCTATGGTCCTCGATTCCACCAACCATCTGCAGTTTTTCATGGTGCAGCTTTTATTGTGAAATTTGGAGATGACAAAAAGTAGGACCAACAAAGCAGAAGCAGGTTCCTCTGCTCACCTTTGCTGACTGAGCTTTTAAAGTTAAAGTTTCCACAATCGGCCATTGATCATTTTGTTATCTGTTATGAAAATGCAGTGAAGGTAAAAGTAAAATTACTACCCTTGAAAAAATACTCAAAAAAGTACTGTATGGAGCTAATAAAATTCCTTCAAGGTGTGGTTGGGAATATTGTAATCATATGACAAAAATATATCAGGGAAAGACAGGATTTCCTCTGATCACAAAGTTGCCAAGTTGTGACTTCTAGAGGAAACTTGTCATCAACAAATGGAAACAGTGAAGCTTTGGATTACATTTTCTATGAAAATATAACACCTTATACATAAAACCCCACTCAAATAAAGTAGCCTTTATTTCTAATATTTCTAGTTTAAGTCAAATTTCCATATTTTTTCTCATCTTTCTGAAAAAAGAAAATTAATAGTTGTTGCAGTTTTCACATGATGAATAGGAGATTTCACTTTGAATGGTTGCAAAAAACACACAAGTGCCATTTCAGTGGCACTTGATTTTATACAAATATAATACAAATATAAAAATTCCCTAACCCCAACCTCCCCACATGCAAAACTCACCTAAACGACTGCAGAAAATCAAACACATAAATAAAAATCCTCCTACATGGCCACAAGGACATAAGTAAGTCAATAAGCAACATGATACAAGCCTATCAGCTTGCATAGCACTTCTATATTAAGCAATAACACATGACAGGTAAACACTGAATTATAGTGAAGAATAGCTGCAACACGCAAACAAAAATTAAGCCTGGTGGTTTATTTAACACAAAAGGTCTTTCTGACTGTGTGAATTAGAATGAATTATTATGTCAAAGTTTCAGAAGACTTCAGAGGAGCTGCATTATTAAACTGTTTGTTCAACAGCAGACAAATGAGAAGCAGAGTGTCTTAAACAGAACATTAAATTTAAAGTGCAATTTGGATTATTCTGTTATCAACATTACTACATTTACATTGTAGTCAAAACTGTAGTCAAAGTCAAAACTCTCATCTCAGAGAGCCAGCGGCTCTCTGGAAGTCAATTTATATGAAAGCTAGCCTGGTACCATGGCAGTGGGGCACATCCTGGTATGTTGGTTTGAATGGGAATGACCATTTTACTCCATTCAAGCTCTGTGAGCTCACGAGTCCATCAAAGAGCCAGCACAGACAGATGCACTCTTTCATTCACAGCTATGAGAAATTATGTGCCTTTCTGTCTCAGGGGCCCCTCTGCACAGCCTGCACCTGGGTTCCTGCCTGGTATGGTACACCCTGGCCTCTATGGATCTGGTGCTTAGAGCCTGTTCTTGTGCTGCCATGATCAGAGCCTCTGTGCTGTCTCCCAGTCCAGCCGTTTCTCGCCTCTGCTATGTTATTCTCGGTCTTAGTTCAAGTGTGGCTTGTTCCAGTAGCCAACTTGTCATCAGGCTGCCCTGGTTCCCCAACACCTGATGCAGACCTTGTTGAGCCAGGTGACGTCCAAGCTGGTACGGCCCTCCTGCTTGTATTTTTGTTCATATCCAGGTATAGGTATGTACCATTATAGATGTTGAGATGTCTGCCTCTGCTGTCGATCAGACAGACCTGTGCATCGCCTCGGCGCTCTGCCACTCCCTTGCACCTCGTACCGTCAGCCAGCTCCACTCAGTGTGTCCCAGCCTGGAACTCTTCATCAAAGTGCTTGAACTTGGCGAGCTTGTTGGCAGAGTAAGGCTATAAAGCGGCACTTTAGTGTCATGGAAGACCAAAAAGAAGCCCACTGTCCACTTGTGAGGCAGAGTATATTGCTATAGCCGCAACCATTCAAGAGTGTCTGTACCTCACAACTTTTAGAGGCTATTGATAAACATCTGTATGCACTACCTAAAGTTTATAAGGACAACCAAGGTACAGTTGGCTTAGCCAAGAACCCTGTGTCCAGACAGAGGTGTAAACATGTGGACATAAAGTATCACTTCATAAGGTCTACTGTGAATGATGGGAAAGTACTTTTATACCCCTTTTCCACCAAAAAGCACATGGTGCTAGTTCGGAGCTGGTGCTAGAGCCAGTGCTTAACTGGTGCCAACAAAGAACCGGTTTGCTTTTCCACTGGCCAAGAGCCAAGCGGAGCCAAGTCAGAGCCACATCATTACGTCATCGTAAAACGTGATCACGTGGGTGTGCGAGACGCTCGCTTGGAATCACAACAACAAACATGGACGACCCACCGTAGCGATGCAAATACTGCTCGTGTGTTTACAAGCCTATATTGCGGTCCAGAGGCGAAAAACGCAATTATTGCCGGCTACCTGTCGTATTCGTAGTCGGAACGAACGGTGAGTATGTTTAGCTTTACGTTTATAGCGATCGCTGCTCCCGTTTGAGTCTGTAAGCCCGCCCACCAATGACGCGGTGGGCCGCGTCATCTGTTCTTTCTCTGGCTCCCGTTTAGCCCCTGCTCGCTGTTGGTGCTTGCTTGGAACTGATTTGGAACCAGTTTGGCCGGTGCTTGGGCGATGGAAAACCAAAAAACTGGTGCTAAGGCCCTCACCCGCTCCGAACCAGCCCTGGTGGAAAAGGGGTATTAGAGTATTGTCCAACTGACCACATGGTAGCAGATTTGTAACCATATATCCAAACTGGGAGAGCGGCTCCAGCAGAATCCAGGATCAACATCTGAGATCTCTGTCCAGAAGAGCACAGTCCTCAGAACAGCTAAGATACTGCGCAGAACCCTCAGGCTCACAGGCCTCTGGTAGAGGACCTGAGATATTGAACCGAACAAATCCATCATGGAAACACCTCCACACTGAGGGCTCAAGGGTGCTGTCCCAAAGTGCCACCAGCAGAGGGGGCCAGCTTCCCACAGCACAGGCAGCGGCCCCCCGCCTGCTCGGGGTCACTGAGTGGAGCTGACAGAGAGGGAGACGGGAGAGAGAATGAGGTCATCCCAGCTCTGTAGGGCTTGGCTCAGTTGGATGCTTGTCAACCATTTTGACTTCACTTACTTGTCGGGGTTTGTGGAAGCTCACACAGGGCCACACTGCGCACACACACACACACATACACACACACGTACTGCCAGGCCCAACCAGTAACCGGTTACACATGAAGAGATCACAAGAACTGCTGACAGCAAGTGCTCACAGATACCTGGACAAATGAGACAATCAGATTTGAGATTCGACAGAAAAAAGGTAGCTTGTTGTTATCACTTCATCAAAAGTGTGCAGGAATGGGATTGTTATTCATTTTTATTTATTGTTTTGTTTATTTGTTTTTGCTTGTTTGAGATCATATCTACTGATACACATCATTTTGTCCATCTTAATATAACAGTTCACTTGGTAAATGGGGATCAGTAAATGTCTGTTTCATTGTTTCATGCAGGAAATTTTGGAGAAAAGGCTAACTCAAAATAAATAAACTCAAATAAAACAAGTTGCATCACTGAACTTCAGATTTGTAGGTGACTGCATATGAGTGACAGTCACTGTTTAAAACACTGTGTGTGTCTACAGGAGCAGGAGAAAACAAGCAAATCAAATCAGCACTTTGAAATTCCATTCATAAAAAGTCCTTGTGTGATTTATTCATCTGGAATGTTTTGTCACTTTTATTTGAGATAGTTTTATAGGCGACAAAGCACTTTGTGCTATACTTTGTGCAAAATGTGGTAGTAAAGTGTAGTGCAATATGCATAAAGTTTGTTATTCTTTTCATTAGGCTTAAAAACATGTTGTGGCTGAAGTCATTCACCATGTTTCCTCTCTCCTCACTGACACATTTCTTCACTGAGTCAATTATGCAGCCCATTCTATGTAGGCCTCATGCATTAAATATGAGGATCTACACTGTAAAAAAAAATAAAATAATATATATATATATATATATATATATATACATATATACACATACATATATATATGTTTGTTTGTTTGTTGTAGTGTGCAGCTTGTCAGAGTGATGTTCTTTGCAAGGCTGCTAAACACGTGGTTCTATCCACAGTGCCGGCTCTACCTATGGTGGCGCTCTAGGCAAAATTACTGCCTTGTGCCCTTCCATGCCTGAATTTTCACATCAACCTCCTCCACTCCACCCTGATTCTTTTAGACCTGTTTTGGGAGGTGGTGAGTGGTGATCTTTAGCGATGGATAAAAGGTCTGCAGTAGATGCCACATAGAAGTGGTAAAAATCATCTGAAAACCAGGGACCTGAAGATTAATTAAGTTAATTAATTAAGTTTTTCTAGTCATAAATCTCTAATACACACTGTGTTTTAGTAATGCGCCCATTCAAATTTTTAAAGTTCAGACTGTATAAGAGTTAGAACCTTAGGGTGGAAGTATATGATGGTCATTCCTGTGTTCAATTATGTGTCACTTGTTGTTGCAGGGGTTTTTGGTTTACCACTTGTTACAAACTTTAATGCCATTTGAAAAGAATAATTTGATACCAATGGTGCTTGAGAATAAATAAAAATTGTCAATGATCCCTCCAAAATACCACATTAGGACTCAGACCTTGAGGAACACCATAGAAAAATTCATGCTGTGCTTTGGTATCAAAATCTTTTGACACTTGGAGATTTCTGTAAGAATTTTTAGGTGATTGGATGGTGAGCATTCTGTTGTGGAAATGTCTCAGAAACTCGCCCTTATTGTCAGTCAACCTGGAAAAGCAGACATCCTGTGAATGCCCCCAGTCTCTAGTTTGTGGTTGTAAAGTTTCACGAGGCTGTGATCTATAGGTCAGTTTATACAGTGAGTACTGTACTACTACTGTGGCTACCCATACTGTGGCTCCTATGGGGGTTGACATCATCACGCTTGAATCAAATGTGGCTCATTGAATCCACAAGAGTCTCAGCTTTCCAGTCAAAGCCAATTGATGCAACTCCAAGACTGTTTAGGCTTCAGTCTGCACAAACACACCATTTTACAACAGGCCAAAAGAGCAAAAGAACACATTAGGACTGCATGGGATTAGCAGAAGGTGGGCATGTCTGCAAAGGGGAGAGCCGTGGCTGCCCAGAGAACCCATTTTCATTCAGAGATCTTTAAGCCATGCTATTTTCCCCTCACCAAAATTTAACCTAAGTTTGGAGCAATATTTAGCCACTTTGCTGACAACATGACACACTTGGTGTTGTTTCTTGGTATAACCACAACTCTTCAGTGCTCTAGGAATAAAACATTCACATCAGTACCGACTGTCTGTTGCATACAGACAGCTATGTTGATATTTAATGCATCAGTTAGGTCAATAAATTAACTCATCAGCATGTGTTACCTTGAAAGGTGCACTGTGCAAAATTTGTGGGGGTCAGTTTGAGTAAGGACTATTTAGACTCAACAGACATTAAATGTGAAACACCGTTAGACTCAGTTGAGTCTTAACAGCTCTCATGGAAACTGAGCTGCAATTTTGCATAGTGCACCTTTAATATGTCTTGGAGGTTATTACATTTGGCCATAATCTCTAAATGAAAATACAACACACCATCCAGCAAGAGGAAATAAAGCAGGCAGAGCTGAACTGTGGCCACTGTGGCCTTTAAAGAGGAAATAAAGAATTAAAATGGCCCTCCAAATTTTATGTATATTCACACATGATGCTATAACCACTCTCTCTCTCTGTCTCTCCCCCGTCTCTCTCTCTCTGTCTCTCTCTGTGTCTCTCTCTTTCTCTTTCTCTCCCTGTAAACTCAATATCCTCTGAGGCCCGGGGGTTTTAGAGTGTAAAGGCAGTGCAGCGGCAGGAAGAGAGAGACTGCATTATCCACATCAAAGAGCTACAGTTATCAGCCATAATCAATGCTTCCCCATTACGCACTCCAGTCAGCCTCTCTCTCTCTCTCTCTCTCTCTCTCTCTCTCTCCCTCTATCTATCTATCTCTCTCTCTCCCTGTCCTCTTTCTCTCCCTGTCAAATCAGTTCAATATGCCTTATTGGCTTGAATGGTAATATGGTATCAGTATTGCTAAAGTGTTTGAATATAAAATGGGAATCCATCGGAAAAAAGGGAGTCAAAGTAAGCAAACAACCACACAAACAAAGGAAAAATACAGAACAACAACAACAACAAAAAAAAAACACTCATATGGAAATCAAAAGTCTGCACACTCCTCCAAATTTTCTAGTTTTACTGTCTTGAGGCCTGAAATGAAACCCATGAAATCAGACTTTATAAACTTTGACCTGGATGTAGCAACCAGCAAAACAGGCAAAAACAAAAGGTTTAGTCCTTACTGACAACAAATTAAAAATGGATTGACTGATGGATTTGACAGTGTGTTTAGCGTGTAATATTTTCATTAACAGCCTCAAGGTAGCAAATACTGCAAAATTTGATAGGATGTGAGGACTTGGTACATACTGTACATTCACAACGCATACAAAATATACATGCAAATGTAAATGACAGTGGGTTCACACTCTCTCTCTCTGTCACGTGTGGCATCTCTCTCTTTCTCTCTCCCTCTCTCGCTCTCTCTGGTCTCTATTGACATCTTCCACTCTTCCCCGCTCAGGCCTGCCTATCGACCTCTCTCCCACAATAACCAGGCTCCATGCCTGGGGTCAGCGACCCACCAAGGCCCCCTGCCTAGCTGTGAGCCTCCAGTGGGTCGAGGTGGGGGCAGAGAGCCCTCTCTACAAGTCAGAGTCACACCACACACATTATGATCTGCCCTCTGTGAGCCGGGAGGCCAGGAGGGATGTCAGTGTGAGGGTTTGAAGCTGAAGGTCTCACTAAGACAAATCCAACAGACACACAGAGTGCAGGTGTGAGTTAATCGTGTTGGTTGTCCATTTTTAAAGGACCACACCAGTGATTCAGCATGCTTAATGTAATATCTATCTATTCTTTTTCTTTTATTTTTGAGCCAGTTAATCAATGCAACATCATAACCATTGTCATTGTCTTAACACATTCACAGCATTTGTCATATAGTCACCTTTCCTGTAGGCCTGGGCCAAAAAAATCGATTTTTATATAATCACAATTTTTTTCTGGCGATTTTTAAAAATCGATTCTCATACAAAAATCGATATTTATTTATTTATTTATGACAACCAGTTTTTATTGTACGACCATGTTTTCTGTGCCATTACACTCAACATCAAGTCAATCCGACTCATGTTCGTTCTGGCCATCTCTTTTCGTCATCTGCACAAGCACATGGGTCACCATAGTAACCTGAACGTGAGCAAAACGCACACAACAAAATGGCGGAGCGCAGCCAGCCGGGTACGTCCACAGAGCCACCTGAACTCTTTTCCCCCACCGCCCAACTTCAAATCCAACACATGGAGTCTACTCGGTTTTCCAGCTGGATCATACAAGGCGTCGAGGGTAACTGCAGTAATTGTGCATTTCATATGCATAGAGATTAAAAATATCTCACAAACTGATGTTATGTGTGTATTGTTTTATGTAAATATGACTTATGATGTATTGTCAAGTGTTTGGTTTTTTTTTACCTGTTCTTGTTTAAGGAAAGAAAATCACAATAATTGAAATATAAAATCGCAATACTTGGTAAAATCGAATCGAAATACTCGTTTAATCAGAATCGCAATTTAAATCGAATCGGCACCCAAAAAATCGTTACAGAATCGAATCGGGACAAAAGCATATCGTCCCAGCCCTACTTTCCTGCATACTTGTAGCATCTTAGTTATTATGTTTTTCCCTTACTTAATTTATTTGTTTGTGTTTGCTTTTATGTTGTATGTCTCATTGTAGCAGGGCAAGCCCTTATATGTGTTTTTTTTTTTTTTTTTTTTTTATGTGGAATAATAATTATAATAAACTAAACTAAACTAAACTCTGATATCATTTTTCCTCCCCCTTTTGTCCAACAGGTGGTTTCCATTCATTCCACCACATTATAAAAATGAACTGTCAGAGACTTCAAACTTCCTTCACACCAGTATTCCATAACCATAATAAAGTCATCCATGTTTGTTTTCCTCAAAGCAGCAGCACTGTTGTGTGTCAATAATTTGAAATTGGACGGAATTAAAAGCTCCCTCCGCCAGGGAAAATAGTCCCTGAAGAAAAACTTACTTTACACAGCCTATTATCAGTTTCGTGGCTAAAACGGCAAGGACTTTGTTCACCACAGAAGCAGAACATAATAATGTGGCTGTTTCAACCAACAATTCCAGTTTGAAAAAGGAGTGAGTTTGATTATATGTTGTGAAATCTTTAGTACCCCAGCAGGTAGAATATTCTATGTTATAGAATTCTATGTTATAAAATGTTCATATGACCTGAGTGGGGTGGCAATTCAGCTGTGGGATTTCACTGTTTACCATGCTTTTCTGTGTTTATTACGTTCACAATTACAAATTAACAACCACATTCAACACATTTTGCAGCTAACATTTCAAAATGAATCTCGTTTCACAGAAACCTTCTGTGCAATGGAGGAGAAAGATAAACCTAATATAAATTTTGCCTATCTGGCAAAGTGAGTCACACGTTTCTGCAACAGTAAAAAGAACAGCACCATCGCTTCAAAATGAGCACCGCCTCGCCTTCTTGGGTTGCCAAGTCTGGATGTGACAGCCTCTTTCTATGGCCATTTTGTGTCCAGTCAGCCTGGATGTCATCTGTTTTCCACCAGTCATGCCAGTCAGTGTCTCTCTATCACTCGCTCTCTTTGTTTTGCTCTGTCTTTCCCTCCCTCTTCCTCTTCATCTCTCTCTCTCTGTCCATCCATCCTGCCTGGAAAGTGTTGACAGCTCTCATCTTTCATCCATATGATGTAATTATGCTCCTCTATATGCATCTGAAGCTCTCCATTCACATTCTTGTTATGGTGCAGTGAAAGGACAGACGGAGGCCACGTATCACTGTTTCTCTCACAGCTCTCAACCAAGTTTCATCTGTTTCTCCAATATAAATTCAATTACAGTTATGGGTTCTTAAAGGAAACCTCCGACCACAGTGAATGTTAAGCCCACTTTCCACCAAGGCCTTTTGAAGATTCCTTAAGATTTTTGCGTGCCCTTATCAAGAAAGTTTTATGACTTATTTACCCATTTATTCAAGTTTATGTCTTTTCTTTCATTCAACTCCAAATGATATCAAAACCAAATTTCAGAGGTGACAAACTTGAAAGTTGACAAATCTTATTAGTTGATGTGGAGTTGTTCCCATCCAATTAATGTGCGTCTTTGTTTTATATATATATATAAAAAAAAAAAAAATCAGAACAAGGATGGAGGCAAAACACCACAGCTGCATCGCTGTAAATGCCAGTTCCACCCAAAGACCTCATTTTAATCTCTGCTGGCACTTTTTCGTGCTAATTAATGCTATTTTTGAATTCTGAATTATTTGAACTGCTTTTTTACGGCAATAAGTATTTTTTGGCATATTGGCCAACATTTACACCTGTTACAATGTATTTGTAACGAGCCAATATCAGCGGATAATATTGTTTTAGTCTTAACCCTAACCCATAATGTGTTTCACTTTCATCCCAGCCATCATTTTATGAGTATCATCATTATTTTATTTTATTTTATTTTATTTTACTTTGTATTATTTTATTTTATTTTATTTTGCTAAGTGATGCATGTTTCATTTTGGAAGGAAATCCTTCATTTATGCATCTGTTGGTTTTAATGTGACTTGCAGTGTGGTTGCAGCTGAACTGGGAAGCTGCACTGAGACGAGTCGACGACTCTCGCTCTCTCTCTCTCATTTAATGTCTCCACCCTGGTTCGTCTCACTTAATTCTATCTCCCCATCTCCTGATCCATCCATCAGTGTCTCTCTCAGTCTCTCTCTCTCTCTCTCTCTCTCTCCCTCTCCCTCTCTCACTCACTTTCTTTGTTTCTTTCTTCCCCCTCTTGCTCTCTCACTTGCTCTCTTCCTCCCTTTGCCATATCTTCTCTCTCATTCACTCTCTATTGCTCTTTCACTGCTAGACTCTCTCTCTCTCTCTCTCTCTCTCTCTCTCTCTCTCCCTCTCTCTCTCTCTCTCTCTCCCTCCCCCTTGATGAGTGAGTGAGTGTGGGCAAGTGGGCAGAGCCACTGATGCACTCCTGGTCATTAATAAAACTTTTATACACAGTCAGGAAATGCATTTGAGCCCTGGTGGCTGGAGCTGCCTCTCAGACACACAGGAAATGGGCGCTTGGCCGACAGCCAATCCTGCTATTTCAGGGGGTTCGTCCGGAGCCAATCAAGCAAGTCCTGGTCAGTTAATGGATCAGTGACTGTACTTCTCTCTTCACCCAAATATCAGCAACAATTATAAAGCTAAGGGGAGGGGGGGGGGGGGGGGGGGGGGGGGGGGGGCTGTAAGCAGTTATTGGAACCATACAAGTAGAAGCTGACAGAACGCGGTTACACTCCTCTGCGTCCAAATATCAGCAACAATTAAGGGGGATTTAGATGAGAATGATGACTATGACTGTATGATGTGATACTTCATTGATCTCCATCAGGAAATTGACTTTTCTCTTGGCCCACCTCTCAAGCACACGGCGGTCAAAGGTCACTCGGCCACAGAACAGCACCCCTGCAGCTGATAGGGATTCAAGCTTTGTCCACACTATGGCCCCAGTATACTAAAGCCTGTAATGTATGTAAAAACTAGAGTGCGAAATCAATGACATAACCTCTGATTGGGTATAAAGATTGTCTCGTACCAATGACAGGTGTTAATGTTGACTTTGAACATATAAAACCTTTCAGCTCTCACAAATGGTTTTAGCAAATCTGGGCCTGGTAAGCTGGGTAAATGTATATTGTATATTATCTGTATATTATATTTCTTCAACCCAACTGAAATCATTTTGATCTGAGATTCCAGCTTCACTGCTAAATAAAGCGATCTGATAAGATGTGTGTTTACATGTCCCAAAGCATTTAACCAGAATAGAAATTTTTTAACATGCGCAAACTCGTTCCGCCTGCTGGGAGGCCACTAATCTGCCAGAAATATAAATATAATATGAATATAATCTAGGCTGTGTCATGTTGGCCAGTGGTGGCGCCCCCATCAGGTCGTTCATCAGACTGTAAAAATTAAGCCTGGCTGGCTGGTTTTAGCCTCATAACAGGCAGCCGTCAAACTTTCCCAGCAGCTTTTTGATTTGCTCGGTGGTTCGCTGGATTCTGGCTTCATTCATCTTTTCAAACAACTTGTTTGAACAACTCGTGGTTTCCAGGCTTTCCATCATGAAGGCGTTCAACAATCCTGTAATGATTTAACGTGCACAAGAAAAAAGGTGTTATCAGCCACAGACTAGTTGTGTTTTGCTGCCGCTATGTTTCTGTCCCTCCTCGTCACATCACCTGATGTTCCCCCCACATTGGTCAAACAAGAGCAGAAAAAACAGATTTATTCCAACCAGGGAGAAACCATCAGATGAAGAGTTTACATGGTTATTAGACAGTGATATTTTCCTGTTGATTGATTGATCAGCAAAAGATTACATCACCCGGTTCAACTCGATTGAGCATACGTTCTGATTGAGTCTCCTCTGATTGAGATGTCTATGTAAGGCATTTTTATTCTGATTGGGTTATTATTCTCATTATTAGTGGAATATTAGGGTCCACGTAAACACAGCTAGTAAGTGGACAACATTACCTACAAAGCCTTTCTGCCCTTGTGCATCTCAGAATTCTGCCCATATACTTATCTGATGGCCCAATTGAGGCCATGGAAATGGCTCCAGATTATCGTAGCCCATGTAGGATCCTTAAAAAAGTGAAATAAAGGGGTGCACCAGTGGCTCACCAGTAAAGAGCACATACCATGTGCCAGGGCTCAGTCCCAATCACATCGATCAGGGTTTGAATCCAACCTCAGGTTCCTTGCTGCATGTCAATTTCAATTTCAATTTTATGTATTTATATAGCCCAGAATCACAAATTACAAATTTATCTCAAAGGGCTCTACAGGAAATACAACATCTTCTGTCCTTAGACCCTCACATCAGATGAGGAACAACTCCCTAAAAAAAAACCTTTAACAGGGAGAAAAATAGGAAGAAACCTCAGGGGAGCAACAGAGGAGGGATCTCTCCCCAGGACGGACAGACAGGGAATAAGGTAAAAAACAGTTGGTGGATGAGGGACGAGGACGCCAAGGGAAGCCAGATGCACCGGAGCAGCCAGGGACCCGAGCCACACAACCACCCACACCATGATGTTACCTGGGTCAATAAAAGACAGAGCACGCACTCGGACAAACACACATCAACCATTCACACACACTCACACAGAGACAAAGGTGAAACATTAATTATCTGCAGAAGACTAATTGATAATTAGCTCCGTGAGAGCAATAACCTCGTCGGCAGGTGAGTGCTTGGGTTACTTCACTGAGATAGAGAACCAGCCCACCGTACTACTAACTGTCAGCCATAGGTTAGGCTGAAGAGATGAGTTTTTAATCTAGATTTGAAAGAATCAACAGATTCAGATTGCCTGACATCAGCAGGGAGGTTATTCCACAGCAGCGGGGCTTGATAGGAAAAGGCCCGGCCACCTGCTGACTTCTTCTTAACCCTAGGTAGAAAAAGCAGCCCTGCATTTTGAGAGCGGAGAGCCCGCGATGGAATGTAGGGTTTAAGGAGATCCGAAAGGTAAGATGGGGCAAACCCATTTAAGATTTTGTAGGTTAACAGAAGAACCTTAAAGTCAGATCTAATATGCACAGGAAGCCAGTGAAGGGAGGCAAGAATTGGGGTAATGTGATCAATGTGGTCATCCCCTCTCTCTCCCTTGCCCTTCCTGTCTATCTAACTGTGACTGTCAAATAATGCTGAAAAAATAATCTTGAAAAAAAAAAGTTTCTGGCTGCTTTTATTGCAGCCAGCAATTCAGGCAAGAAAGTGAAAGGCTTTTTCATACCCAAGTTTCAAAAGAGATCACAAAACACTCCAGTTATAAAGGGCATTAAAGGTGAAGGGGTGCCAGCCCTGTCCCATGATTCTTCTCAAAGCTGGAGCAGGCAGTTTGGACTTGCAGTTGGTGATGGACAGGGCCGTGTGCTTCCACAGTGTTCTAGGGTCAGTTTTTTTTTGTTTGTTTTTTTTGGAACCACAAGCGAATGAGACAAAAAAAAAAAAAAAAAAAAAACTCTGTGCTCCTAGCTTAGCTGAGATGAAAAAAGTACATGTTTTGGCTGAAAGCTCCTTATCCATGGTGCCACTTTTCTGTGATGAAATCTTATCTAAATACAACACCAAAATGAATGGTGAGACATTCATGGTTGTCCATAGCTGCTACCTGCATCATTATATGAAATCAGGACATCTTCTTGACATTAGTTCAGGAAGGCTTTTTCAGTGCCACATTATAGAAATGGGTGGGTTTTGTTTGGCCAGCACTGAACTGGATGAATGACACAGTCAAACACACACTACATTACAAAGAAAGACAAAACTAAAGACAGGAAAGTTTCAGAAAATTCAAGAAGTTGTCATTTTTGGACCCTCTCTTAAACATGGCTCCATCTTGCAGACACTACCTGAGCAAATCACACCTTTGTCTCACCTTTAGCTCAGTGGCATTGGGGGTTAAAGTTCAGATTTATTTGAATATTAGGGGAAAAAAAACTAACAGACTTTTATTTTGCATTCATTTGTAACCACAGCTGAAATGGTTACAAGTGATGGAGCTAGTTGGCCAAGGATGGGACATTCAGGGCAAGCATTGGAGTTTGAAGCAGATATCATTAAAATAAAATATGACAACTAATGTACGTGCTATACGTCAATGCATAAAGCCATGGGTACACTTGTAGAAATGTATCCCACTAGCTGGAGACAAACCCCCATCCCTGGCTGTTATTGCCAAATTTATTGCAAATGCAAATTGCCCTCAGAGATCAATACAGCATCTACTGTACTTTTTATAATATGCAGTCTCGCTGGTCAAGTGGAACTATCAGCAATCCCACCGTGCCAATAATTTCCATAATACAAGACTAGACATGCTTTAATCGGTTGCTATGCCAACTCTGGTGTTGACCAGAGAGCTATTTATCAGCCCTAACTCTTTTTTTTCTGATCCTATTCCTAAGGCTCGAAAGAAAACTTTTTCATTGTATAAAATCCATTCGAATCCGAAGTTACTCATTGGGATGACGGATATATGATGATACAAAAGGTATGATGAGCAGCTGTTCTCACTCTCAGGGGTCAGTGGTATTCTATTCTCCTCTATTCTTATTATTATTTAATTGTTAAAGACCAGGCACAGAGAAAGGAAGAGGAGGGAGTGGTTTGGGAGAAACAGGGACAAGGTTAGAGAGAGATGGAGAGAGATAGAAGGAAAGATGGGGAGAGAGAAAGAGAGAAGAGCTGCAAGACAGAGAGAGAAAGAGAGAGTAGAGAGGGAGAAAGAGAAAGTATTAATCCTGATTGAAGCCAGATGTCTGTGGTGCGTGGGGAGGGGCGTACGAGGATCGGAAGAAGGGAGGACAGAAGATAGGCGAGTGGAGCTCGACCCACTGCTGTAGGTTTTCATTTAACCTTTCATTTAACCTCTTCCACATATTTGGAGAAGCTGGAGGTTAAGCATATTTTTCAGAGACAGCTTGACTTTGATTCTTGCAGCAGGAGAGGATTCAAATGCAACTGAAATGCCTTTAAGGAAAACACCAAGTTTTAGGGAGACTGGTCCACTGGTCAACTTATGAGTTAGGAAAATGCCAAAATCGCACAACCATAGAAATTGGAATTGAGAAGACTTGGCATGGGCCTTTGCTCCATGGGAAGTCGTTGTATTTCCCAATGGTTCCTGTTACCAAGGCAACAGTTGCACACATTCTCTGATGTCACCGCATCCATATAAGAGTTTGTTCATATCAGTGAAGGCAGTGAGCAGCAGATCCAGGCTGAGCTAGCCTAATGAAAACAGGCAAACAGAAAGCATGTTCTGTTGTTACTGTACAATTCTGAAAATAACATTGTGGCTCCCGTATTTGTGGCTCCCGTATCATGTAAAATAAATCAGCAACCAAACAGACAAAAAAAAATGTTCTTTTTTATTTAACCAATTTGTTAAAAATAATAGCAATAGTGGCTAATTAGAATTAGCTGACATCTTACGTAATTTAATTTGCTGGTTTTGCCTTTAACGTGTGCCAATTTTGTCACAATGGATGTGACAGTTACGTTATTCAAAGATCGCTTCCAGTTAGCATATTATCAACGATAGAATCCCGTGTGCAATGCTGATTCTACTCAATTCCATTTCTATGGGTTCAGTTGTCAGTGGAGACATCCACATCAAGAATGCATGCATCTGTGGCTCTGTAAGACTGTTCAGACAGATCGCCAAACAGCAGAAACACATGGAAAGTCAGTGGAGATGAAGGTGATGTAGTAGAACCTCATTCCTACTCTAGGCTTTCTCCTCCCGAATAAGACCCACCCACCATGCTCCCATTGATCTCTCAAACTGTCCGTCTAAATTTGAAATGGAAAGTGCAATTTATTTATTTATTTATTTATTTAAATTTATTTAATTATTTAAGAAAGCTCATTTAATAAAACCTGAGCAGGTTTCTTTCAACAGAGTAGGATAAAAGGCAAAGAAGCAAAACTGAAAAGAAGCACAGAATAAAAACAAAAAAGTATAATTTTATCTCAAGAACACTATTTTTATAATCGTTATAATTATATATGGAAACATCAGATGAGTGGATTGATGGGTTTCTTGTGTTTAAATGCCTGTAAATGGTTGCATTCAGATGCCTTTTACAAGTATTTGCCGTTTGGAACCTGAACATGCGTCACTTATTTATTCTTTTTTTTTTTTTTTTTTTTTTTTTTCAAAAAAATGGTAAAGGGTAATAAGGCAGTTGTTTAAAAATTGCAAAGAATTGCCAGAAAATTATCAAAAGTAGTAAAAAAATAGATGTATTATTATAAATAGATATTGAAAAATATATTACAATAATATTCATGCATAAACTTAACTATGAAATTAAAATTAATTAAAAAATCACACAACATAAAATGCTACAAAATTACCCAAAATAAAATAAATAAATAAAGAAAGAATTCTCTGCAAAGTAAAAAAATGAAAGATTCTTAGTGTATTTTGTTAAGACAATGAAATAAAACCTTGCACTGTAAAAAGTGTTACGTTGGATCAAAGTAAAAAAATTGCGTCAACTTGTTACATCTAATTTTTTTAGTTTTTCTCAAATCAAAAAAATCAGTTTGAACAAAGCAAATGTGTAATGTAATGTCAAATAAAAAAAATAATTAAAACCAATGAAAGTTTTCAAATATAATGAACTCATAATTTCAACTTGTTACAGCAAGTTAGTTTAGTTTTTCTCAAATTAAAAACAATTGTTTGAACAAAGGAAATAATGTAGTAATGTTAATTCAAAAAATTAATTAAAACCAATGAACGTTTTCAAATACAATGAAATCATAATTTCTACTTGCAATTTTCTTTTTTTACGCTTTGCATTACCTTATATTTTCACCCTGACTTGAGCCAAAATCTTACAGAACTACAAAGTAATATCCAAAAGTAATATACAAAGTAATATCCAAAAGACGAGCAACATGCATGCATGTTGCTCGTCTTTTGGACTTATATTGATCTATTCATGATAAAACACAGGCGATCCCCAAAAAGATTTTTTTCTTAGGGCCCCCAAATGTCTAGTGAAAGCCCTGCATGGGAATCACTGCTCCAAAGGCTGATTCAGAATATTTAAAAGGCAACCATGTTCTGAATAAAAAATAGATTTGTGAAGGAATCAACACTGTCTGACCTCTCCATACATTTGGCACAACATGTCAAGAACAGCATCATGTGACAGCAGCTGCTCTCTTGTCTGTCTGCTGCTGCCTGGTGTGTCAGGTGGTTCAGTCAAACCTGTGCTACGAGTGCATCACATTAGTTTTGCTCTTTATTTTTCAGGTCAAGTGATCAAACTCACATGAGGAAAACAAGGACAGAAATGTCCCTCTCGCTTCCTGTCCGGGTGGACATTAGAATGTGTGCTGCCGTTCATGAGAGAGAGATGCACTCTGATGTGTTGTGTAAGATGACACCCATGTGCTTCATGGGTGGGACACCTCCTCCCCCCTCCATCAATTTGTTACTGCAGTACAGTGACACACACACTCTCTCTCTCACACACACACACACACACACACACACACAAAGAGAGAAGAGCTGGAGGCTTTCAACCTTCCTGCGGTACATTTCAGAGGGAAATCTTGTACTTTATATTTATCTGATGGGTGCAGTCACTTTGCAGAAGATGCTGCACACACACACACACACACACACACACACACACAGACACAGGAAGTGTGTGTCCAGAGTGGAGTGCCGGCAGAAATGGATGACTTTGTCAGCTGTGTGCTGGCTGTTAACCAGGCCGTTTGACATTGATCCCTGCCTGACCCAGAACATCCCTCCATCTCTCTGTCCACCCAGCCTCTCTCTCTCTCTCTCTCAGGGTGGTCTTAGTGCAGCGGTCATGACCCTTAAAAAAAAAAAAAAAAAAAAAAAAAAACACTCAACCCTCTGTCACAAGCTGCATCTGAGAATAAGTTTTCCTAGTTTCAGTTTTGATTTGATTTATTGATTAGCACCAGAGACAAGTTATTATTCCAATGTCTGTTTATTCAATAATATGTTTATGTATATGTAAAAATGATGATGATGATGATTATTTCTATTATTATTGATAATAATAATAATAATAATAATAATTATTATTATTATTATTATTATTATTATTATTATTATCAATAATAATAATATATGGTTATATACTGCAGTAATATTTTATGTGTGTGTTTGTGTGTGTGTGTGTGTGTGTGTGTGTGTGTGTAGGCCTATATACAGTGTATATATATATATATATATATATATATGTGTGTTACATGGATAGATAGATAGATAGATAGATAGATAGATAATTTTATTTGTACAATTATTCCCTTCTGGAATATGACTCCTATTGTTATTATTTATCATTTTATATTATTTTATAAGATCACTGTCATCCCCACCACCCTGTGTCTATCACTGCGTTTCATCTTCATATTTTCCTCAACAGGAAGCAGAGCTCTTTACCCCCCACACCCCCACACCCCTCCCATTAGGAGGGACCAGTGTCCGGTTACCTAGGCAATATGTGTGTGTGTATGTGTGTGTGTGTGTGTGTGTGTGTGTGTGTGCGTCTTGCTATGTCCTGGATGGTCGTAAGTTGCTGAGTAAGGACACACACACACACACACACACACACACACACACACACACACACACACACACACACACACAAAGGAAGAGCTTCAAATTACAGTCAAACTGCATATTGTCAGTGATGTCACATGTCCGCTGGAGTGAATGTATGAATGAAGGTATGAATATGAATGAATGAATATTGTAATGTATGTAATGTTACCTGAAGTGATACACTCTATTTTGCTTTTGCAGCCCATACAGCAGATTTCCTTCCTGTCACCCTAGAAGAGCAGAAGTGAATTGAACTGAACTGAATGGAACGTAGTGGGAGGGGGTGACAGAGAGAAAGAGAATGGCAGAGAGACACAGACACACGGCACAGACAGAGGGAGAGAGAGAGGGGAGGAGAGAGAGACGGAAGGAGGGGGGGATGACTGAAGGGGTGTGTGTGTGTGTGTGTGTGTGTGTGTGTGTGTGTGTGTGTGTGTGTGTGTGTGTGTGTGTGTGTGTGTGTGAGAGTGTGCATGAGAGAGAGAGCGAGAAAGCGAGAGATAGAGAGAGCGAGAGAGAGAGTCCATCCAGCTCTCAGTCATTCATCTGTCGGGCAGAGGAGAGGAAACTATCCGGCAGCGACGGAAAAGACAAATCTAAAGAAAAAACAGGCTGAAAGTCTCAGTGCCTCTCTGGGAGCTGCATCCTCCGTCCGCCGACTGCTTTTTTTTCTACATCCCAAATAGTCTGACTACAATTACTTTACATCTTTGGCTGCCGCGGAGGACCTCTCACTCCTTCTGCACTGCGCGGATACTTTCTTTCTCCGCTTTCTGTCTTAAATCACTTCTGCTGCTGTGCTGCTGAAGTGACACACACGGACACTTGACACTCTGCGCTCCGCAGATTCTCCCTTCAAACGCCAGAGTTTCGGGATTTTACAGTAGCAGCACCCTGATTTATTTTACTGTATTATTTTTCCAGACTTTGTACAGTGCGAGTGGAGCCTCTCCGTGCGTTGTGCGTAACGGGACGTGTCTGGTTTGTTTGGAGGGGCTCTGAGGGCGAGGAAGAGGAGGAGGTGACCCGAGGAGGACGCACCGAGGACCGGAGCAGTCGTGGAAATGCTCCGAGAGGAGGGCGCGTCAGAGAGACCGACATAGAGACACGAGAGAGAGAGAGAGAGAGAGAGAGAGAGAGAG
The DNA here is from genome assembly GCF_902150065.1 of Myripristis murdjan. Taxonomy (NCBI): domain Eukaryota; kingdom Metazoa; phylum Chordata; class Actinopteri; order Holocentriformes; family Holocentridae; genus Myripristis; species Myripristis murdjan. The sequence goes on along the minus strand of NC_043993.1, from coordinate 5,677,675 downwards.
AGAGAGAGAGAGAGAGAGAGAGAGAGAGAGAGAGAGAGAGAGAGAGAGCATCCTCCCTATCTTCTCCCTGCATACAGAACACGCATACTCAACGAAAGAGCTATAGCAATCATTTACTGTAACACAGCCCACTTTAGACGGATACTAAGCAAATATCATAGACAAGTAAAGCCCTGCAAGAAAATTAAAGGGGTATTACAAAGGGTTTTACACTAAGAGAACTGTAAAGTTAGTGTTGAGGACCGCAGACATACTGTTTGGTCGCATAAGAATACTACAGGAATATTATAGAGATCCAGAAAAGGAAACTTGACGGTCCCTATAAAGTTTCTATTGAATACCACAGACTCACAATAAGTCCCATCAGGATTATTCTAGGGCGAGTAGAGTGACTTAAGGGGCGCACACTCACACGCACTCACGCAGGACGCCCCAGCACGCCGCAGGATGGATCTCCCTCCAGTCCGAGGTAGGCATGAATTCATCCTGTCATCTGATCCACTCAGGAACTATTGATGGTTTGCATGACCTTGGAAGTAAAAAGTTCCCATCTGCTTTTTGTTTATTTGCCCCATAATAAGTTCCTCAGATATTGTATCATTATTAGTGAAGCATTTTTTATATGTGGGGACTTTGAAAAGAGGTACAATAATCCCGATTAACTGTAGACCGGTGCAATAAAACTACTGTTTAAAGGAATTTTACTATTTGTAGCGATTTTACAGGAATGCTAGTGTTTCCATCAGAGAGAAAGAAAAAAATATATAACACGAGGTGCGAAGGGCACTCTAAGCTTATTGTTTCTGTTTTTTGATTCGTATTAAAATGTGCTCTGAGCACAGATGGAAGATGGAACACAAAAGTGGGGGGAAAAACTCAAACAAAACATCAAACGCACTGATAAACCAGATGAAACCTGTGATTTCCTCTTTTGTTTTACATATTACAGTAAATTCACCCCAGCCATAGAAATAGAGATGGAAATGAAAAAGCAGGAAACAGGGTGCAACTCAATAACAGGACGGTAGTGGTTAAATTTTGTGGTCACAATTTTGAATTTTGAAAAAAAAAAAAAAAAAAAAAAAAAAAAAAAAGTGTGTGCTGAATTTTTTTGCAATCTTGCAGTTCACAAATAGTGACCACATTTGTCTGTTCTTCAACTATATGGAGAAGTATTTGCCCAGATTATGTTTATTTTTAATATAAACTTGGTCCCTTTTCCACTTTCCCATCTCCTCTCAATGATGTGTTTCATGTTTCCACTCTTTTAACAATTTCTGTCATTTTCATTTTACATAATCTTGCAGTTGTTATTAAGCACAGACTAGAGTTTGGTGTTGTGGTGTGTGTTGGCTTGATTGCTCAGATGGGTGAGGGTTGATCTGTATGTGTGTGTGTGTGTGTGTGTGTGTGTGTGTGTGTGTGTGTGTGCTGGTGGGTAACCTGTGATGTTCCTCACGCCCCATGGTAGACAGAGTGACCCCATGCACTGATCCTATTGAATGAGAGTGAATCAGTCATATTAACAGATTATTATTCAGCAGCACTGCAATGTCTTTGTGCATTTATCAAAGTCATTTAGTGGTTTACTTTAAAGACTTTTGGAGAAACTTTGGTGACTGTGAGTGAATCATTTGAATCCAAAATCGCTAAGCAACACAGGAGTGGATCATCCTCTGTGGAACAGGAATAAATCAGTCAAATTAACAGATTATCAAGATGCATGTTAACATTAGTCACAGATTGTTTTAGCTGTGTGTGTGTGTGTGTGTGTGTGTGTGTGTGTGTGTGTGTGTGTGTGTGTGTGTGTGTGTGTGTGTAACTGTGATGGGGACATGTGGGGTTGGGATTGATTGTCCTCAAGGTCGGATGCAGAACGTCAATACCCATCTCCGCTGGGGTGCGACTGGAGGGGCGGATGGATGAACAGATGATGGGACGAACCGATGGGGTGTGTGTGTGTGTGTGTGTGTGTGTGTGTCGGGGGGTGTTGTTTGATGAGCGGTAGAGTTGGATGGCGGGTGGACGGATGAAGAATGAATGTAGGGAGGTGACAGTACATGTGGAGGGGTGGAGTTTAGTGGATAGATGAACGCGTGATGAAATGGATGAATGGATGGATGGATATGGAGATTTTTTTTTTTTTTTTTTAAGCCATGAGGGCAGACGAGCTAATGCACTGTCTAATGCACTACAGAACCACAAAGTTGTGGAAAGAGAGAGGGGGAAAAAAACTCAACACACTTTGTTGGCCTGTTGCAACTAAATGCACAATGTAAAAAAGATAATGAAAAACAATATACTCCAGATGTCAAGATTTAGACCAGAAGAAAGGAATATAAACAATATTTTTTGGTTATTTCTGCTTGAAAGTATTTATTAGCAATATTTCCATTTAATTAAACACATGCTCTGCTATTCCTTATAATGGATTGCTATAACATAACAGTTACCCAATTCACATTCAGCTCAGGTTTTTCCATTTGGTATTTGGTATCTCTTTCCTGCTGGACAGGAAGTGACGTGTTTTACATCATCAGCAGTAACAACAGTAGGGACAATAAGAGCAAACTTGGATTCTACCATTGGGTCTGATGCCACCTGATGAAAACCACAGCAAAGAGCCCATCATGACTGGTTAAAGTTAGTGATGACTGAAAATCAATTTTCCAACTGACTAACCTGGCTGGATATGATTGTGTCACCCAAAAAAATTCATGAGCATAATGTCTCAAAGTAGAAGAGGCCACTCAGTAGAGTACAGATCTCTGCCAGGCGTATCTCCCCTTCTCTGAACCACAGACTACCCAGCTGTGGGCCACCCTATGTACTGACCACAACTCAGGAGAGACTCAGCAGCTATTGGTCTTGTCAAACGCTTTTCAAATTACAAATGAAATTACTGTATGATTCCAATATAATATGGTAATCCCTAAAAAGTCCCTGAAATATAGAACAGCACAGGTTGGTTTACATGTCCTTTTTCACAGCGTTGACATGTCAGGCTATTTATGAGCAGAGGGGGACAGCAAGAGAGCTGCGTGGTAGGGCGAGGTAGACAATGAATTGCAGTGTGGGACCACCACAATGTGAGCGCAAGAGTGAGAGAGAGAGAGAGAGAGAGAGAGAGAGAGGAGTGGTCGAATGGGGTAGACAGTGAATGGAGTGACAGAGCCAAAGTATCCAAAACAAACAAGTTCAAAGAAGGTCTTCATGGTACAGTCATAATTGTGCACAAAAGGTTTTAGGTTGATACACACACACACACACACACACACACACACACACACACACACACACGCAGGAGTGCGAACAATATGTCCATCCAAGGCTAATATACACATAATCTGTGCACAAAAATGAGAAATATGTTTCTGAACAGAGAAAGACATTACCTGGAGGTGACACAGTTAGAAACAGCTGTAGTTTGACATTAAATCAAGAGGTTCAGTTACTTCCAGGTGGTGAGACATGCTTGATTTCCCTGTGCAGAACACTGCCTAAACACCAGCTATAATTTCCATAAGCACTAAGCATGAATGGAAAAAACAAATATGGCAGAAATATAGCAGTAGAAGAAGAGCCTTGCTCTTTTAAATGAGCTCCAGCTGAGCTGCTAGCAATGCAGCATGCAGCACGTGGAGCTGATGGTTCAGGTGGCAGGTGCTGCGTGTTTATCTTCACCTTCAACAGGCTGGATTCTGATCCCAGTCTCACTCCCCGTTAAGCTGCAAAGTGAAATTCTCACCTTTAGCTGAAGTTTGTCTTTAACCTGAACCAAAGCACTTAAGTTGCCTAAATGTAACATTAACCTTAACTCTAACTTTAAATCAAGTTATATTATTTGTGATGTGAAAGCATGATGTGAAAAGGTTAACAAACTTGTGAAAGTTTTCACATCATCCTCAGCTGTCTCATCTCATGTGCTTGGCAGTCTTTCTAGTGAATATGGAAGTAACTGAAAATGAGAACTGCCAATAAACTAACCGTGCAGACTGAATTTTATGTGTAATATATTTTGTTTTAATATATTTTCAGAAACAGTGGTGATGCCCTAGGGCCGAGATTGTTTGTGTTATTGTTTCTAACAAACATAGGAAATTGTCTGATATTGAAGTTTGATCACAATATGAGCTAAAATCAGGAAGACTGAGACGCCAACAGCAGGAGAGGGGCATGGAAGTCAGGAGTCTCCTAGGTAATATCATGAGGGCTGACAGGTGTCCATCAGCAAACCTAATGTCCTCTTCTCAGTGTGAGGACAGGAGATGATGGTGAAAATGTTCAGCTCTTCTCAGTAGGTCCAGTTTTCTCTGGACAAGAGCAATCGCTCGTTTGCTCACTGCTGTTCAGGACACACTTTGACTTTCGCTCTCAAGTTTCAATGTGTCACTTCCTGTGAGCTGAGAGGATTTCCCACCAGTCACTGTACAGTTACCAGAATAAAACTTGGACAAATAGGGCAAATCCACAGTCAGTCAGTGGAACAGAGTTTTCTGGTTGTACGGAGCTTTGTGATTCACAGGTGCATTTTTACATTAAATGTGGCCCAGTACTGCTACCCCTCCATTCTTTGGAGGAGTAGCAGCAAGTGGGAAAAGTGACAACCAAACAGCATAAAAAAAAAAAAAAAAATTCTGCACCTGCCAGTGTCCTTCTCTGCAGATTATTTTGACTTTTTGAGTCTCTTATCTTTCTCCCTCTCTACCTCTGCGGCTCCACCACTTTCATACAATCCACTTACCGTATCTTTATTAGCATCGCCATCCCTCGCTCCCTCTCTCTCCTTCTCCCTCCCTCATTCATTCAGTGATTTCTTTATATGCCCCCCCCACTCTCTCTCTCTCTCTCTCTCTCTCTCTCTCTCTCTCTCTCTCTCCGCTGCCTGGACTTTGCTGGTCTGCAGTGTCTATTTCAGTCTTTCCGTTGGGGTCAGATTCGGCACATCCGGTATCTCATCCAGTTTATTGTCATTCAATCCCGCTGCGCTCCCGGAGGGCCTCAGGAGGAAGGCCCCTGGGTCCTAGTGCCTGCTGGACTTCACATGGACACACACACACACACACACACACACAAGAAAGAGAGAGAAAAGCTACGTGCACTAATCAGTGTGTATAAATTGAAAGTGCAGTCACCCTTTACCCTCCTTTTCTATATTCTGACTTTGCATGTATTTTGTCTTGATTCTGCTCTCACGGGCCAAATCTTTTCTATCTCACTTCTTAGCTCTTGAATTTGGACTTTTTTTTGGTCACAGAAGTTCTGAAATGGTTCTTTAATAAAAGACTGTATGGTTGCATGAAGAATCATAAACTAACAAAGAACCACTTAATTTAGTGGTGGATGGTTCCTCCTTTAAAAATCAAACAAACAATTAAATAAAATAACATAAAAGTAAAACTTGACAAGGGTTCTTTATAGAACTAGTTGAGTCCACAAGAGCTATTTTGAAAAAGGTTCTTAAAATAACTTTTGGGTGGTTAAAGTTCTTGGAAGAACCATCTTTGATTCCTCAAGAACTTTTTTGAAACACCTTTGGGGAATTCAAAGAAATAGTTCTTTAAAGAACTGCGGCCTTAAAGACTGTTTGTTGCGTGAGAACAGGGTTGTCCTGGAGTAGCCACTCTGAAGAACTGTTTTTGGCTCCAGTGAACAACTTTATTTTTTCCTTTAATGAGAATTAGTAGCTATTTCCATGTAGCTTTTCTCTTCCCTCACACTTAACAATAAGAGTACAACAATTAACATTAGTTAATGTTAGGTAATGCCGTAATGGTTAATTAACTGTTATTTAATGATTATTATGGCATTTACTAATGTTAACAGCAATAACCCTTAAATAACATATAAATTAATACCTTAGCATGAACAGCATTAGTACATGATTCGTAGACACATTAGTTAACGGTTAGTTAAATGCTATTTTATTATAGCCTTTATTTAACCAGGTTAGTCCCATTGAGATCAAAGATCTCTTTTTCAAGGGAGACCTGGCCAAGAGGGCAGCAGCATAGTTACAGTACATTTAAAAACAATAAACAGGACATAAAATTTACAACATTAAAACTTGCTTACATAAAGCACGTGCATACAGACAATGTAGACTGCAATGATTTCACCAGGAGCAAATGTTTATTACCTGTTACTTAATGTTTATTACCTGTTACCTAATGTTTATTACGGCATTAACTAACATTAATTGTTGTACTCTTATTGTAAAGTGTTACCACTGTTTTTAATGGCTCTTTTTAGGCATCTTTGGACCATTTAAAAAATGTTTTTGTTTGTTTGTTTGTTTGTTTGTTTTTGTGGAACCAGACAGAGTTCAGAGTTCTCCAATATTCCTCCACTCTGAAGTACCATGTTCGTCCCCAGTTAGCACTTTTTTTCTGCATGTACTGAGTAAAGAGGTTCCCTTTACAATAATAAATACTGTCATCATGAAATTTTTTCATGCACACAAACATATGAGCCTGCCATGAGCACAAAGTACACAATATTATATTGCAATTAGCTCCAATTCTTGCATTTTCATTGGCTCAGAGACATTGTAACCCAGCTGATACAAGGTGGTGGCTGACCTGATCAAACCATGACAACCATGTACACTATCAAAGTAGACTATCAAATTACACTTTTGTTTGTGTGTGTGTGTGTGTGTGTGTGTGTGTGCGCGTGTGTGTGTGCGTGTGTGTGTGTGTGTGTGTGTGCGTGTGTGTGTGTGTGTGTGTTGAATTTAAATTATCCTAATGTAAAGCAGTTCTCCCCCTCAGCTATTTTGCATAGTACACCATTAATAATGAAATTGTGGTATAAATCACACCGGTATGTGCTACACACACACACACACACGGTGTGGCACAGTTGTATTTTTGTCTGTTTGTGTGTAGAGGAGCCATTCAGATTGTTTTTCATCGGCTCACTCAACAAAAATGTTGACGGATGAAAGAGACACAACTCAATCTGAAAACCTGATGGTGATGCTGATTTAGAAAGAAGCTTCTGATTGGTGGAGTAAAGTTAAGTTAGACAAACATGTTGAGCTGTGAGGTTTTTGTAAATAATGTGCTGATGGGTATCTGGTCTGTTTACCTCAAATACATGAAATTCATCCTGTTATGTTCATGGAGAGGGCTTCCCCCCCAGGTGACCATAGCCAACACCTTGAATAAATCTGCAATGGGCTGCAGCCCTTCTTTGTTTCTAGGCCTGCAATGTGGTGGCAGGCTGGGCTGATGGTTACAGAGATCATCACTGAAATATCGTGTGTTTGATCAGTGTGCATTTTTACCAGTTGTGTTTCCTGTCAAACTGTCTTAGAGCAAATCACTGAATTTCTGCTCAGTGCTTTTATGTGGTGTCAAAGTTATGGGGTACACCAGTTTCCCACACATCACTACTCTGTTGGAACAACTGCTGTGAGAAAACTGGATGTTAACGTAATAAATCACGCTAGCCAAAGCATAGCTTGCAATCTCTTTCAGGGGCTATTCATGCCAAAACCACAGGAAACTGAACATCATAGTGCTATAGCTAACAAGGAATATCCATGTCTCCTAAATATGTCCTCATTTTTGGCTCGACTTCATAAAATGTACTTCTCTGAGAGTAAGCTGGGCAAAAGGTGCTGCATCTAGAATCTTGATTTCTTCGACTCAGACACCAGACCATCTAAGAAATCGTCATCGGAAACTGCTTGGAAAAAGGCAAGCACTTTTAAAAAATACTTGGCAGGTGATTGGATAAACCATCTGTCTGTCACTCTCTAACTGATCAGATCAATGAACCATAAGACGTGGTAGGAGAGCAATGAAGAGAAAACAACAACAAGCTGCGGTCCAAGGAACTTTGACAGCTGGCGAGCAAGTCAGTGTAGTTATGCAGTTAGCACGCCGGTCGATGATTCTTGCTGGCTTTGTAAGGAAAATTTGTGCATCCAGTTATGATATAACTGATGCTTTAACAGCACTTCACTAACCTCTTGAGGCGCTGCCGTTGGTGTTGCTTCTTGCTGTCCTCACACTTAAACCCCACCCGTAGCTGCAAATTCGGCGCTGATTGGTCAGAATCACTGTGGTTCAGTCACTTGAAGCTTGGCAAGATGGATTTTTAGGGTTGAGCTGGATACTCGGCTGAAACGAGTATCCGGTATGGATAAAGTACTTTTGCCGAGTATGAGTATGATCCGAGTAATATGAGTCAATATCCGTGCTGGTGATGAGTGAAAATCCTCACTGGGTAGCTGACTGTGTCCACGTTGTGTGATAGGCCAGTCACACGCAGCGACCCTCCCCTACATTGTGTGCCCCGCTCACACACATACACACACACACACACAGGGACAACCTCAGCTGTCACTCACTCAGGTGTGACAGCTCACGTCGCGTCTCTCTTCAGTAGCGGTCAGGTTTTTGTCAGCTCGCTCTTCCCTCAGTCAGTAGAGTTTCTGCTAAACTTGACTGGTAAGAGACGCACTGCTTTTGAGCAGAGTTAGGGTTAGGGTTAGGGCTGAATGCGTCGTTTTTTTTTTTTTGTTGTTTGTTTGTTTTTTTACCATCTGCCTGCTCTTACCGGCTGGTTTTTGATAGAAAGTCAGATGGAAAACTTTGCTCGTACTGGACGCGGTGCAGAGTCACAGTCTTTTTTTTTTCTTTTTTTTTTTTTTACAATGTGTTTATTGTTTTATATTAAGCAAGATAATTACAAAAGAAAACAGATTATACACAATAATTCCAAAAGTGTACACACATACAGAAATAAAAACAAAAGAGTCACAGTCTTAACACACACACACCACTTACACACATACATTAGTTGAACACACAAAGTACTTTGTTATTTGTATTTTATTTTGGCTGCATGCACTGAGAGTCTGACACTTTCTCACTGCTGTTAAAAAATATATATATAAAAAAATAAATATAGTATAAATATTACAAATTAAGTTATCTATCTATCTATCTATCTATCTATATATACATATACACTCTCTCTCTAGTACTTCATAATTGCCTACTGCATGTGTTGTATTCATTAATGCACTTAAGAATATTCATGTTGTGTATAAACTTGTTCTGTAAGTAGTTTGTTTACTATTGTGATCAAAAACATTGATCTGAATTCTGAAGCTGTTCTGTAAATAGTTTTCCAATAAACAATAAATACAGCAACTTCTGATCAACCAATTTCAGGCTTAAAATAACATACCATTTAAGCCCCACCCGTTTAAGCACCACCCACTTCCGGTTTCGGCCCCGCCCACTCTGACTACGGATACGGATACGGATAATGTCGATAGTTAAACAGATACAGATACAGATACAGATAGTGGTGTACACGCTCATCCCTATGGATTTTTGCGTGATTGTGATCTTGCAAAGCCAGCTGCTTTGCAAGGTAAAGCTGACATAGGAGAGGGTTCAGGTGGAACCTCCTGTTGGGAAACTTGTGTACCCAGTAAATCTGAAACTGATAACACGTTCCCACCCAAAACGCCACTGATGTATGTGTATCTATGAATGTGTGTGATTGTTTGTGTGTGTGTGTGTGTGTGTGTGTGTAAACTACTTATGGCATTAAACATGTACTCTTGGCAGAAGTAAGATAGAAGTAACCACAAATTTTGACAAATTGTTAGTTACTTTGTGGTACTTCTTGCTATATCACGAAGTCAGGGACGGATCATTCACACGAGCAAACCAGTAGGACATGAATTAAGGAGACACAGTTTTATTTGACTGGATGGGTGGAGGTGCAGAATTATTCAAAAATTTTACTTTACTAAGTTAATGGGCTTGAAAAATTGGAATTCACATGCAATTTATAAATCTATTACATGGATCCAAACAGTTACATGCCACAGGAGCGCGTGTGTGTGTGTTTGATTCACATACAAAAGGTACAATTTTCACTCCACCACACCAAGTATTATGCCTTTGATAAGAGAGGGGAAAAAGTGCTTTTAAATGCTGTCATCAGTTTAACAGAGAAGAGAGAGAGGAAGGAGAGGAGAAGAAGAGAGAGGACAGGAGAGGAAACAAGGAGATGAGGAGAGGAGAGGAATAGAAGTGAGGAGAGGAGGAGGAGGAGAAGTGAGGGGACTAAAGGATATGAGAGTACAGCAGGGATGAAAGGGGAGAGGGAAGGGAGGAGAGCAGTGAAGGTGAAGTGAGGGGAAGAGGAGAGGAGGGGAGGGAGAAGGGAGGCAATGGGTCAGTTCTAAAATAGCCTGATACCATGATGTCATCGGTGAGAGAGGGAGAGGTGCTCTGTCCGTCAAGCTCGATCGACCATCAGCAGGTTGAGTCCAGACTTGGCGGAACTGCCTGAAACCACAGTTCCCATCAAGTGAGCTGTGCTTTCTTTCCGCGGTTTCTGTATGCTCTTGACATCTGAATCAAAAGCAGATGGCAACAGACCGAGGCCTGATAGCTGCACTGAAGTCAGTTTTTACCATCTTTGATCGGCAAATCCAGCGAAGCCGACCAGGAGTCATTTTGTGCAAATTGGTTGAGCACTCCTTCTTTATTGAACACTGCATAATTAAAGCTACAGTCAACAGAAATGTTTAGGGGTAATCTAAGCGAGAACTGACAAAAAAAAAAAAAAAAAAAAAAAACATGAAAAGATGTAGACATAACCATCAGCTTATTCCATGAATTTGGTCAGTTGAATCTAAACAGTCTTCATTTAAATCTACATGGTTGTCATGGGCCCGAGCCACCAATAATTTATGTGCTTATAAATTATTTTTATCAGCTGAGTCAAAACAGCCCCTGTCTTTTGCTATTTCACTTATTTAGTAAAGCAAAGTTAAAGTTGGATTATTAGTGAAAATTTAACTTTTGCTATAAATCTAAACACTGTAGCTTGCAGTTTCTGTCTCTAATCACCTTTAATGCATGTTTGTACGCAATTAAGTGTCACATAACTAGAAATATGCTTCTTCTATTTATCAGTTAATGTGCATTGACCGCTGTGGTACAGACATGTAGCCTTTTACAGCTTTTCCATTGTCGGTTGTAAAAACTCACCCTGCGTTCCAAATCGCATACTTCTACTTTTTACTTTTAGTATGTACCGCATCTGCCGTTACAAAGTATGTAGTTTAGTATGAAATATGCATGCATATGCATACTATTGGGACACACTACATACATCATCCTTGACCTCCGCCCCTCTTGCTCACTTCCGCCGCCGTCCGTAGCTCCACATTTGAATGTTGTTGTCAAAATGGCGGTGCTGTTTCATACTGCGCTGTCGTCTGTCATATTTCTGATCTTCTGTCTTCCTGTCGCTTCTGCTGTCACTGAGTGAGGTTTGTGCGATATGTGTCTTGTTGTCTTCCGTATGTGGGCGTGGCTTGTACACACAACTCAGTCAGTGCAACGTAATGTCCGCTGTGCAAAGGATTGTGGGTCAGAATGGCCAGAGCAGCATGCTGACATGCATACTGTGAAATCTGACTGGATGTAGTAGAACATCCTGGTACTCTTGGCATACTGCATCTGACATACTTTGTATTGGGACATACTGAATCTTTTTATTTGCCCACTAAATAGTATGGTAGTGTGGGTATTGGAACGCATGGTCGGTGTCTTGTAGCTTTTTCCTGCTGCACAGGAAGTGATTCGTTTTACATTTCTGGTTTGGAATAAACAGAAGAAGAAGAACTGGGTAGTTAGCATGAGCAGCAGTAGTCACCATGGCAGAATAGATAAAGAAAAGAGAAACTCAAACTCCATCAACAAAAAATCCAAGGAAGTGCCTCCCACACTTTTTGATTGATAGGTGACTGATTCTGCGGATTATGGCTCTAAATTAAAGATTATACATTTCAAAGGAGTAAATTTTCATTGTCTAAACCTTCGGCATGAATGCTGACTGATTCCAAAGTTTTTCACTCCGGAGAAGAGCATCAGCATTGTGCGTGTGCAGCAGCAGCAACAGCAGTGTGTGTGCATGTGTGTGTGTGTGTGTGTGTGTGTATGCATGTGTGTGTGTATGTGTGTGTGTGTGTGTATGTGTCCCAGGGTAGAGTCTCAGTCATTACTGATACTCCCGCAGCACCGAGGTCCATCCTCAGATTACCACTGACAGCCTGTGGAAACACCAGAGCTCTCTCTCTCTCTCTCTCTCTCACACACACACACACACACACACACACACACACACACACACATACCCTCTCTCTCTCTAAGAGAGAGACAGGAAAATAGAGAGAGAGAGAGAGAGAGAGAGGTCAATTCAGTTTGCTTAACTGGCATGCATGTTACATGTTACACCAATAGTATTGCATGAATTTATCACATTATCACACAAAGAAAGACAATATAAGAACAAGAAAACCCTTACTTTGATTTTGTGTGTGTGTGTGTGTGTGTGTGTGTGTGTGTGTGTGCATCACTAGTTCCTTTTTTTAACTCTCTCCTGCACTCTAACTACTCTCTCAGTATTTGTCCTCCCTCTTCCTTTGTCTCTCTTTCACTGTGCAACTACAAAATCTCTCTCTCTCTCTCTCTCTCTCTCTCTCTCTCTCTCTCTCTCTCTCTCTCTCTCTCTCTCTCTCTCTAAGGTCATGTCCACACTAATCTGGAGATATCTGAAAATGCATCTTTATTTGGCCTTCCGTCCACACTAAAGCAAACTCTATCACATGGATTAAATTGAATGTTAATAGGTTTGTGATGTTTAATCTGTGAGTGGCACGGTGATCCTGGCTGGAAGCAAAGCAAAAAACAGGACAGGCAAAGTAAAACAAGTGTCGCTCGTGCCTATTGAAGAAACTGAGGTGTTGTGGTGTTGGCGTGGATGGGCAACTTTTTGAAAACTTTGTGTGGACGGAAAACAATTTGACACAAAAACAATGTTTTCATGTTTTAAAGTAAAAATACTGCATGTTTAAGTTTCCATCTCTCTTTTCTCTCTCTATCACCTCCTTGTGTTCTTTTTGTGAGTGCGTGTGTGTGTGGTACACCGCTCTGCTGGTCAGTTCAGTAATAACATTGTTAAGTTAGGTAACTCGTCAGCCCCAACACTGCAGGACACGCTCTAACCTCAGTGTAACTTTAACCTGTGTAACATGATAGATTACCAGTGAATCACATCTTTTGGACTGGACCCTGACTTCAGTCCACAGTGTTGCTGTAATCAGAGACTGGCAGGCAAGATTTGTGACAGCAGTTAACCTGGAGGGGAAACATGCATGCAGGACTTCTGCTGATAGATACTCTACTAACATAGATAAAACTGAACCTGTGTTTATGCTGCACGTCTGCTTCACATTCATTCAGTTCCACAAAAGGCTCCCCCTCCCCTCCCCAGTTCCTGACGTTATGGGTTTGGAGATGTGAGGTCCGAATGCAGAGCAATTTGCAGAAGCGCCCCCCACCCTCCTTCTTCCGGGAGATGTTTCCATGGGAACCATGTTTGGGAAGTCAACTCCCACTACACAGCATCTTCACATACATACACACATGTAGCCCATAACACACACACACACACACACACACACACACACAGAGAGAGCCCTAAGCTCCAGATGTAATGTGAGAAGGGAGGGTGTTGCCTGCCCCGCCCTCCTCCATCCTCATACTCACTGCATTCACCCCCCAACACACAGACACACACACACACACACACACACACCTCTCCCCTCATCCCAGCTGTGTTGTTGCCAGTAGATTGATAACACACTCCCCGGCTCAGCCATCTATCCCCTGAAAACAGCAGCGCCTTGCTGCCGCCCTCCATCCACCATTTGAAATTAGAAGATTGGTGTTTTAGTGAAAATGAAGTTTTCCTCTGCAGGGAGGAATAAGCTCACTGGTTGAGTTCAAATGCAAGCGCACATTAGCCAACACCCACACATAAAGAGCAAACTAAGGACTGATTGAAAAAAAAAAAAAAGACTTATTTTTTTCACTCATTTATGACCAAAATATTCATGATGGTGGAAGCAGCTAGCTAAGTAGCTTACATGGATAGCAACACTCTAGTATGAGCTTGGCTAATTAACTAACCCAGCTAACTTAGTGTCGCTAGACTGCATTTTTTCAGTTAGCAACTGATCACCAATAATATATGCACTTCCTCCTTTTTTCCCACTTGGTATTATCTGCCAAGAAAGATTGTTTGTGCCAAAATATAAATAAAGAATATACATTTTTCACCCTCTTCAAAGCTACCTTATTTCCCCTAGGCAATGTTCCCTCTATGCTATTTTTTTTTTTTTTACACCATTTTCAGACACCATTTCAGTTCACCCCATTTACCTCACCTTCAAGCAGAGAGGAGGGACTAATCAGTGAAATGACCTGGTGCAGTTTTTGGTCAGAACGAAAACCTGCAGCCTCTTGGCCCTGCATGTTTGACACCCCTGTCATAGAGTGACAAACAAACGAGTGAATAACTGAATACGCGAGTGACTGATTGAATGGATGAGTTAGCAAATTAATTAATGACTGAATTAATTATGGCCCTTTTCCACTAGTACCTACTAGGCTCGACTCGGCTCGACTCTACTCGGTTTGAGAGCTTATCCATCAGGTGGTAGTACCTGGTAGCAGATACTATTTTGGGACCCACTCAGCCGGGGTTCCAAGTGAGCTGAGTCGAGCCGAAATGTGACGTAAACGCCATGCAGGCCACTGATTGGACAGGGAGCGATGACACATGATAGCGACTCCTGCACGAAAACCAAACCCGGCATTTAAAAAAAAAAAAAAAAAAAAAAAAACAGCAACAGCGACCGTGCGCATTGATCATCGCTGAAGTTGGCAAATTAGGAAAATGGCAAGCAAACCGGTACCGTGGTCAAATGAAGAGGTGGAGACTTTTCTGTGCTTGGTGGTGGCCCAAAGAATCCAGAGGGAGCTGGACGGTGCACCACCTTGCTATGACGACTCCACCCACGGTGAGGTGGTACTCAGTTGTAATGGAAAACCACCAAAACTGCATCGAGGCGAGTCGAGCCGAGTAGGTACTAGTGGAAAAGGGGCACAAGTGAATGAATGTATCATTATTTATGCTGTATGCAACCCATATGCTGTAAGATTACATGTCACAATATGAAGCATCCAAGCAGGATGGGAAAGGCTCTGTTTGCTCATTGATCAGTAGATTAAGAAAATACAGCTGCAACCAGGCAGCAAGGTTTTATATTGCATGGCACTGCTCTAGTATTTCAGAATTTATAGTGTAACATCCAGAAATGTCAAGATGTTTAAAAGTACACAGCTGTCATTGCCCTATGCCAGGCATGATAGTCGCTGCCATCAAGTCACCAGACTTGCACACATCCTGCATTACTGTTGCAGTGGATGCTGCAGACAAATCTTTCTGAAGTCTGAAAGACATCTGACATCTGGGCCAAGGTTGTAATATAAACTGCACCAGGAAGAATACTAAAATGCACATCTACACTACTCACAAAAAGTTAGGGATATTTGACTTTTGGGTGAAATTTATGGAAAATGTAAAATGTTCATGCTACAGTGATATTATATCATGAAAGTAGGGCATTTAAGTAGAAGCATGCACTGGTGATTTCCTCATCTCAAACAATTTCTTGAAACAAAAGCCAACAACAGTGATGGATATACCACAACAAAAAATGTCAGTGTCAATAACTTGTCATGTGCCCTTGAGCATCAATTACAGCTTGACAACGACGTCTCCTGCTGTTCACAAGTCGACTTATTGTCTGCTGAGGCATGGCATCCCACTCTTCTTGAAGGGCGGCCCTCAGGACATTGAGGTTCTGGGGTACAGAGCTCCGAGCCTCTACACGGCGACTCAGCTGATCCCATAGGTTTTCTATGGGATGCAGGTCTGGAGAAAGTGCAGGCCACTCCATCTGAGGTACCCCAGTCTCCAGCAGCCGTTCCCTAATGATACGACCTCGATGAGCTGGAGCATCAAACACCTGATGTGAATTTTGCCGTTAAACTCCTTGTTAGAGAACAGCAACTTGTGCAAAAAGTACTGAAACATTGAACAGTTGGACATGTGCATTCAAAAGTTTACAGAAGGTCACATTAAGTTCACCTGTAAAGGTTATAATGCATTTTAGGTTCATCCTGAAATTTCCCCCGAAAGCCGAATATCCCTAACTTTTTGTGAGTAGTGTATAAGCCACTGAATGCAGTCCTCTTCATGCATTTATCCTGCATGCCAACACCACAATGGCTGGCAATTTGTTCTGCAGGGCACAATTATAGTCAAACAACCAGTGACTAGACTATTGCCTGTGACTTTCAGTTGATGAAACACAAGCAGAACAGAACAGAATTACTTTTTGGACATCAGAGCAAAAGCCCAGCAAGCATGAAGTAAAACATGATACAACATCTGTAGAAACCTGCACTAAGACTCAAGGGCCAGGACACAAGAACCTCCAGGGTCAGAATGTATTTTTAGGACTTTTTTGGTGTTATGTTAGACTCAGAGTCGGGGGTCAGAAATCTCCAGCTGGTACTGCAGGTAGTATTTACATCCTGTGTGTGATTCAGTGCAGCAGCTCAAAACTGAAGGGAGAAATAAGGACACCCAGAGGAAGCTGAGCAACTTCCAGATCAGAAGTGCTCGCCATCTAATCGCTGAAAATGCAGTTCCTCCAGAAAATACAAATGTCAAAACTTTTTGATACCAAATCAGAGCATGCAGTTTTCTATGATGTCTCGATGTTCTAATGTGGTATACTGGAGGGATTTTTGACCATTTTATTAATTCTTGAGTGGTCAAAAATGGATACATTTTGTACTAAGGGCACTAAACCCGTTATTTGGGGATTTAGCATTGCATAAGAGGCGTTCCCTTGCAAAAGTTGCTATCTTGCACACCTGCCGTTATCCATAAAACACCTGCGCTACCCTTTATATTATGCATGGGCGTGTTTTGGGCGTTACGCCAGCTAAACCAATCAGTGTGCCAGGTGCCATTGCCTTTAAGGGCAAGCTGCGCTATCCCAAATCCGCAAACCGAAACCCGTAATGGAGAGAGGAAGGTCGCGATTTAGGACTATCTCTGCCATTTTCTCAGGGGTTCAACTGAGGCTAAAGCAAGGTGGCTTTTTATAGGGGAGGTGGAGCCGCATGTCCAAGTGGACGCACATCGAAGCTGCCTGGGCGTGCTCTTGTAACAGCCCAAATGGGTAGCGGGTGGTTCTGAGGACCCGCTATTCGCTTTCCCTAACGTGTGTGGTCAAGATAGCAATTGTAGGGAAAACACATGAACACGCCCACAGACACACCTCCAGGTGCAAATAAAGGAGTCGGCATAATGTATAGCGGGTAGTGTGGCCGCAAGATACCGTTTAGGGATAGTGCAAACTGCTAAATGCATAATTCACGGGTAGTGGGTAGTGGCAACGGGTAGCGCAGTGTGAAAGATAGAGCCCTCAATCGGTGTAACAAATGGTATCAACCCAAAAACTGCTGCAACACCATGACACATAACTGAGCATGGGAATGGCTACCATATACTCTCATCATAATGCTCTACCCCTTAAACACTCTGAATAAATTTGAAATAATAATAATAATAATAATCTGGCGCCTAATCAAAACACTGTTTATTAGAGATTTATGACCATAAAAACTTGGAACACCGTGCCAGTGCTGAGCTGCATCTCAAATCTTCAGGGCTCCAGCTTTCAGATGATGAGTACTACTTCTGTTTGGTATCTACGACTGACCTTTCATCTCCCACTGAAGAAGCCCCTCCCCTCACTGAAACAGGTCCAAAGAAAAAGGTGGCATGGTAAGGGCTCGTGCAATGCTGCAAATGAAACTCAGCCTCATCACTTTTGGAGATTGCACATACTTGAAAAGAAATGCTGCGTAGTGTTTACAGTGTGCGGTGCCTTGTTGAAGTGCCTGCATCTCGTAATAATTGGTTGCTGACATATCTTACATACCTAAACTTAAAGAGACGCTCTAAATGTCCATGTAGGAAAGAGTCCTGTGAGCTGGGGGTTTTGGGGTTGTCGCCTCAACCATCAGCAAGTAAATATGAGGTCATGGACAGAGACAGCAGGCTTCTTCTTTTTAACAATTAGATGGGATGATAGCCGGGCAGAGTATGGGCGAGTCACAGCCGCCGCACTGGTTGATGAGATTAGTCACCAGGACTTCTCCTCTCTCCTCCGACTAATTTGAAAATGCATCCTCATCTCCCAACCTGGGCCTCCTTATCTGCTGTTTTATGGCCGGGCCACTGGGAGAAGGGGATTTTGTTTGTGTGTGTGTGTGTGTGTGTGTGTGTGTGTGTAATATATAGAGGGGTTGGATGGTAGTGCACCTTTATGCGGGGGCGACAGTACA
The DNA here is from genome assembly GCF_902150065.1 of Myripristis murdjan. Taxonomy (NCBI): domain Eukaryota; kingdom Metazoa; phylum Chordata; class Actinopteri; order Holocentriformes; family Holocentridae; genus Myripristis; species Myripristis murdjan. The sequence goes on along the minus strand of NC_043993.1, from coordinate 5,659,352 downwards.
GGCTGCCAGATATTTTGTGGAGATCTCTCTCCGGAAGCCTGTAGGACAGGAAGAGTTTTTTCTCCGTCCGGTCTGCTAATCTCCACTCCCTCCTTCCCTCCTGTTGATGGATTTCCACTCTTGGGTTTCATCCAAGCGTCACACAGTTCTCTCAGTCCAGCAGAATCATGTAATCCCTCAGCTGGAGTTCAAAACACCAAAGTCACCAAAATTGGAGTTAAAAGGTTTTAACAAGACAGCAACAAGTCATTTCAACCAGATCAAGGGATGAGAAAACCAAAAAATAACATCAAAAAAAGTCTTATTTTCTTATTTACGTCTTAAAATATGTCTTTGTTTTTTCTTTTATATTTAAAAACTTGTTGACCAGAGAGATTTTTTTTTTTTTACCTGTTTGCAGTCAAGCTTAATTTTTATTATCCCCATAACATATGAGTTCAGCTATTTCTTGGTCTATAATAAAACCCGAAGACATTATTTCAAACTAATGGAGTGAACTGTCTGATATCTAGTGCAGTTGTTTCAAGAATATATATAAATAAAAGGAAACAAACAAAAACAAAAAACAAAAACAAACAAACAAACAAAAAAAAAAAACAACAGAAACAGAAAAAGTTGAGCTGAACCAGTCTCAAACAAGAGTTTACAACTCAGTATAAGATTAAGATGGATTTCTTTGCAGCGGTCCCCCCACCCCTCACTGCTCTATCTAATCTCATAATCTAGGCTGCTTTAAACGCATTTCCATTTGGCCTCATTACTCTCTGTGAGGGCCGGCCCCATGTGACGAGCTAGCAGGCTATCTCTCCCCCTTGGCTACTTGGCAAGACGGCTTTGTGTGTGTGTGTGTGTGTGTGTGTGTGTGTGTGTGTGTGTGTACATGCATGCGTGCACACACACATTTTCTCCCCAAAGCGAAGTGCAGATATCAAGCTATCACATTCAGCTCAAATTAGCCTCAAAGTCTCTTGTCAGACTTTGGTCTTTTCATTAGGAACAAAAACTCCTTTGATATGTAAACAATGAATCCAGTCAGCTGCATATTCATCTGGACTTGGACCTTTTATTTGATTTTGGTTGCTGTTTTCCTCATGCACATTGTTCTGTGTTTGCCAGCAATTTTATATTTACATGTTAGCTGACACCCTCTGCAGAGCAGCTTGAGTTACAATGAGTCAAACAACTGGAAGATGAGCTGAAACTCTGACATCACCAACATTACAGGCAACCAGCAGTAAAATGTACAGTGGTCAGGCCCTGAAAACAGATGAAAACAAGGACAGTGAATTCTTAATCTGAATTCTTATGAGTTTTTCTCCAAGATGGTGCTGTAACATGGTGCCATTGCACTAGTTACAGTTCTGTATCCCCCTGTGTAGGAATGCTTGAATTGTAAGGCAAGGCATGTTTATTTGTATAGCACCTTTCAAACACAAATGGATTCAGTGTGCTTTAAATAAAATAAAGACAAAAAGATAAGACTACCAGTCTAGTCTAATGAACAGCATGAACTGATGAAGGCACCTGGATAAGGGGCAAAACATCTTCTAGACATATAACTAAGTCGACTTGACCTGATTCAGTTTCTCTGAGATGCCTAAGACCTGGACGAATAAGAATATGCACAGACATAAGACACACCCAAATAAAAGTTAACAAAAGTAAGAATAAAACAAGACAAGATTTAAGTTGTGTTAAAATGTGTTAAGATGCAGTTAAATAAAAGTTTGTGTTTCATGGTCTATGTCTTGTCTGCAGGCTGTTCCTCTCCCTTTTTAAAAAAAAAAAAAAAAAATAGCACATCTTAATTTCAGTTGACAATTATGACTTTGTTTTTGAAGAGGTTTGCCTGCTGCACAGTCAGTTTGCAGTTTGTTTTCTCTGCTGTGAGGCTGCTGGCCTCACCTTGATCACCACAATGAGGCTCACAGCTGGCCATGCTCACAGGAAATGGTTTACTCCCCAAACCGTCCCCAGCATCACTGAAATGCCAAATTCTGGCAAACACCTGAGTTTAGGCATGTACACACCAGCTCACAGACAAACACACACATAAAAGACTTGAAGTCTATGGGAATCATTAGCCTAGCTCCATCAAACGGTAACGTGTGTATTTGAAATACATTTCTTGGGATTTTTTTTTATAAAATGAGAGTAGTTTCAGGAGAAGTTGGTGGAACCACTGAAGACATTACTCCTTCCATCTATCACAGTGATCTGTTTATCAATCGATAAAGGTCTGGAAGATCCACCACAAATTAACTTCTACTGAAATAACTCTTTTTTTATTCCAAGATGTGTATTTCAAACACACATGATACACTGTGTAAATAAGACAACTTCAGAGTTGATGTACCCATAAGAACCAGACTACTGGATGTTCAGAGGTGAAAATAGTACCAAACATTTTGACTTAGTCTGTGTAAGGGTACAAAGGGTATTTTGCCAAAAAATGCTGGGGTATTCCTTTAAAAGATCCAAATGCATCCAAAATTTTTGACAGGACACACAGGGAACTTTGACAGGGCACACACAGCAGGGATTAAACCTGCTACTGTACAGTTACTCCACAGCCTCTGTGACTGCCACCCTGTCTGTGTGCAGGTGGGTCCTCTTCAGCTGTGTTCAACAGATGCTAAATTACAGTGTGGACCTGATGGGTCCATCCCTCTGGCTGTGGCAGGCTAATAATAGTGTTAGCCTGAGCAGTGGAAAACCTCAGTGGTCATAATGACATGGCTGATGTCTGTGTGGACGCTGCACTGCAATAGAGTTCCATCTTTGATCAAATGCTGAATGTATATTTGGAGAGTAATATATACAGTTTCATATATGCCATGCTGGTGCTGTATATGAGCTCCTGCTGCCATGCACTGTGGCACTATGTGAATTGTCAATATGTCTGTGTACCAATAATTAATTAGGAAAAAATTCCATTTCTATGTAATCAACAGTTGCATTGAGGGATTTATTAATATATCATATTGCCATAAAGTATATGCAGCAGCTCTCCAGACTGAGGATCAATAGCAATGAATCAATAACTGCTTCATCAGGTGCTGTGATATCTGGCTTCCAAAACTCGTGTTCTGGCCTTGTTTTGACTAGATGTTCACTGGTTTTGAGAAAACCTGCCAATCAAACAGTGTGGATGTTTCCATACTTACTACCCAGTTTCTTTTCTTCTGTTTATTACAAACAACCCAGAAACTTAAATCCACCAGGAAGAACCTACATATAGCCAACAGTGAGTGTTTAAAACAGCAAATGCTAAAAGTTCTCAGGAAACAGATAGAAGTTGAATCACTGTTGTGTTATATCAGTTATGAAAATGATGTGGATTATGACAGCAAAGAAAACATAAGAATAAAAAGGGCATATTTTGCAGCATGTGAATTGTATTCCTGAGCTCCGTCTGGTTCAGATGGGTCATTCATTACAATATGGTGCTGCTTAGTCATGCTCATCAAAACTGTATGTGGGGCAAACATATGGTTGTGAATATGATATGTGAGAGAGCTCGTCTGGACTCAGTCAGAAAGTATCCGAGGGGGTTGGGGACAGTTTGCTTACTTAGTGGTGAGGTTTTTTTTGTTTGTTTGTTTTGTTTTGTTTTATTGTGTTTATTTGTTTTTAATTATAAAAACCAGAGCATCACAAGCACCACTGCAACGTCCACCTAGTTCTGTGTGTTTGATTGCTTGTCTGATGGAAAAAATGCAATATAGTCAGGTGTTTCTGAATCATGCAAAAAGTGAAGTTCAGCAGTAATGTCACTAAAATGTCCCCCCGTCTGTCTGCATCCTTGCAGGTTTATCTGATGTGCCGTGAGAGTTGGGAGCATCCTGCCCCAGCCCCGGCCCCGGCCCGGCCCCGAGCCCTGGTGTCCCCCTCCCCGGCTCACCAGGATGGACCCTGCCCATTCCTTCAGGATGGAGCTGGATGGGCTGGACCTTCAGCAGGTCCCTGTGCTGTCCCTTGACCAGATCCGTGCCATCCGGGCCAACAACGATTATTTGGACCGGCCTGTGGCACTGGAGCCAGCCTCCCAGTCTGGATTTTTCTTTGCCCATGATGAGCGCTACCCTCATGGAGGATACCCCCATCAACCCCAGCCTGCCTTCCACTCAGTGCTGCCCCGAAGCCAAAGTCAGCACCAACACACCCACCTAGCTCACCTGAGTCGCTCTAGCACCATCAGCTCTTCTATGTCTCGGACCAGTGCCGCCTCAGACCAGCGGCTGCTGGCAGGCCTGACTCCCTCCCACTCCAGCCTTGGCTCGGTGGTACGTGCCCAGCCCAAAGGAGAACTGAAGCCAGAGGCTTCATTGGGTAAAGGCCTGGCAGAGGATGAGACCGAGCTGGGCCTGCATCTTTTCATCTGCGAGCGATGCGGCCGCTGTAAATGTCAGGAGTGCTGCACCCCGCGCCGCCTGCCCTCCTGTTGGGCCTGTGGCCAGCGTTGCCTCTGCTCCGCTGAGAGCGCTGTGGAGTATGGCACCTGCCTATGCTGTGTCAAAGGCCTCTTCTACCACTGCTCTGCCCAGGACGACGAGGACAACTGCGCTGACCGGCCTTGCTCCTGCGCCCCGGCCCACGCCTGCGCCCGCTGGGGCACCATGGGGCTGCTGGCACTTTGCCTGCCCTGCCTCTGCTGCTATCCCCCTGCCAGGCTGTGCCTTGCCCTGTGCCAGTGTGCCCACGACCGTGCCACGCGCCCTGGCTGCAGATGCAGTAACACCAACACAGTGTGCCGCAAGATCTCCGCCTCCAACCCCAACCCTGGCCATCCACCGCTGCGGAGCAAGGCACTTGAGAAGCCATTATGACAGGCAGGGACTGGAGCCAATTAAACCTGTTTCTCTCAGCCAATCAACAGTGCCATGACAGCGGATGTCATGGCAACAATGCCATGCCTATTGTGACCCACCTACCTATGTACAACCACCCAACCCGCCAAACCAAACTGTGAGCTGTGGTTCATAATGTACCTAGTATTTACTTCTCCAGCTCAGGAGGGACCAAAGCTTTACTGTGCCTGTTCACTTTGGAGATTTTCTACCTAAAAACAAAAAGAAACACTAAAGCCCTGAAGACAATAATGAGCCTTGCTGGACTGCCTGCCAACCTTAACCAAGACTTCCAGACAGACAGGCAGACAGATAGACAGACAGGTGAACAGACAGGCAGACAGAGACATGGATGAAGAGGCAGACAGACAGACAGACAGATCACTTAGCCACTGGTGGTGTAATTTGGACATGTTGAAATCTATTTATTTATTTATTGTTGAACCTCCCTCCTCCCCACCCTCAGCGAGGCATAGAGCAGAGATGGGCAGCGGAGGGCAGCGGGCCGCTACAAGTCAGGAAGGAAAGAAGCCAGAGGCAGTATGTAAGGAAGAGTGAGAGACATGTAGACTGAGAACTTAAACCACAATGCGATTTGGACAACTCCAAAAAGGCAGAAGATAAAGGAGGGGTCAACCAATGTCGCGCCATGGTGGATATTCAACTGGGGCTTCAGACAAAGCACCCTGGCCTAAAGTCAGAACAAAGACACCTCTAACAAATGTTTGACACCAAAAAAAAAAAAAAAAAAAAAAAAAAAAAACAGGGACCATGTACTGTGTGAACTGGCCAAATCTCGATGCTATTAAGCTCATTTGTAAAAGAAAAGCACTGTGAGGTAGATTGGCAATGTGTTCCCCTGTAACCCAAGAGCTGAATGAGGGATTATTTAACCTGGGGGGAGGGTGCATCCATTGTGACCAGGCAGCATGTGTGTGTGTGTGTGTGTGTGTGTGTGTGTGTGTGTGAATGTGTGAGTGTGTGTGTTCTCCTACTGTATACGAACCTGTGTAAGGTCTGTGTGTATGTTGTTTTGTCAGCAGAAGAAGCCTCCCTCGTTTTATTTTTAGCAGCATTGCTTCAGTGGAGATGTGGCGGCCTGGTCGGGTTTCCTCCTGAAGTCAGTCTGTCGCCAACCCACCCCTCCCCTCCAACCGACCCCCGCTCCATCCCTCTCTCCATCTCCTGCATCCCTCTTCATCCCCTCATCCCACCACCTAATGCTCTTTTCTCTTAGCTGCACACTTCCCTGTCTCTCTTACACTAAGGCGTTTTGTTGGCGTCCGGATCCAGAGCGGCTTACACTGAGTAAAACAGAATAAAAATTTTCAGTTGATAAGATCCCCAACATTAAAACTTTGGGGTTTTGTCCCATGTCTCAAGTAACCATGCCTGGCACTAGATCTAGCATGTTTAAATGGGTAAATAATGACTAATGTATAGACCAAAAAAAAAAAAAAAAAGAAAATAGTCTGATAATGTAGATTTGGGTACTGTGACACAGTTACCTGTCTCTCACAAATAAGTTTGAGAAGAGCTCAGTAAACCCTCAGTAAGATAGTTTTTGCATTTGCTAGCCCTCTATTAATAGCCAGCAGGCAAATTCTAACAAGAAGTGCTAATGTTAACATGTGTGGCTACTATCCACCAAGGAACACAGAAGAAGGAAATGTTATACAACATTTAAAATTTGCACTGGAGCCAAACTTTATTGCCAAGAGATTGGCGGTCCACTATACTTGTGTTGTGTGAACTCTGACAGGACAGATATTGGACTTTATAATAAAACACACTTTAAATAATGCATTCTGGTGTTTTATATCCAGTTTGTGGTGTTAGTTGTCCTTGTTTTTGGTCTAAAAACACTGGGAGTCTTTCCAGCAGCTGAATAGGCCTGTAGCCAAGCATAAAGACCAGAACAGCCAAACGGCACTATGTTAATATTAGCCACATAAAAAAAAAATATTTTAAAAATATAAAAATAATTTATCAAATGTGAACTAGATAACCATTTTACAAATTACTTATAATTCAAACACCAGGCTAGTTAAATTAGCTTGTGTGTCAATCAGATGTGTTAACAACAACAAGTCATGGTTGCTAAGCAGATACAATGAAAAGAGCAGGTTTTCCAGCGTAAAAAAATAAAAGTTCACTGTCAAAAACAGCACAGAAATTGAAACCTGTTTATGCCATACTGTTGAGTCAGCCAAGTTGTACATGTATTTGTGCATTGCATTTGTATATTATTATTTAATTTATCTTCTAGCCTTGCACTGTCTATACACCCATCCCTCTATACTGTTCATATCTCCTCTGTCTGTTCCCAAAGGCTGATTTCTATGAGACTCTGAGGGAATATATTAGACACATGACCCACAGATATACTATAATTACATATTGTTGGGTTGACAATGTTATAGCAGAAAAGCAGAAACAAAATGAATCAAATTACAATAAAACTAACCAACCAGCAGGAGATTTGGTTGACAAAAAGCACATTATTCCCACACACCCATAATCCTCCCCTTGGCTCTTCCCTGTTTCCTCTTACGCTCAAAGGGCTAAAAGCCTCCAGCCCCTGCTCTGGAGAGAGTTGATCAAACAGGCAATTAACTTCATGATAGCTCTTAATGGGCCAGAGAAGAATGGAGAGGAGGAGGGGAGAGAGAGGGGGAGCGCTACGAGAGGAGTCGCGATGTTTGGCAGATGGACAGCTGGCAGAGAGGGAGGGATGAATGGAGGGAACAATGCAGGGAGGAGAAGTCTGCAAAGAGAGAGGACACAAGGAAGGAGGGATGGAAGGAGAGAGGAGGAAGGATGCTGATCTCAGCTGAGGTTAAAACACTCCTCTGTGATAGGCTGTCTGCTGATGAGAAATGAGAAAACAACAAACACACAGCATCCAAGGTGTGCATGCATTTGTGACTGTGTGTGTGTGTGTGTGTGTGTGTGTGTGTTGTGAGTACATGTGTATGTGCAAATGCACGTGTTCACATGCGTGTGTGTGTGTGTGTGTGTGTGTGTGTGTGTGCATGGATGTGTCTCCTAAGCACAGACACACACACTGACCCAATTTGTTAAAAGTTACTTTGCTATATTTTTATATGTAAATACGGACTGTTAACCTGTATAACTCTTTTTATTCTTTGTTTTGTTTCCACGAGATTAATATTATTCTGGTTAATTTACATTGTAGTGAACATTTATGTTGACTCAGACCTGGTCAGTAAACCTCCTACTGTACACTTGTGATAAATTCAGTAACTTTTGGGGCAACACTGAACAAGGACTTACTAAAACTTTTTTTGCATCAGTTACTTAACATCATGCAAGTCCCTTGTCATAGCCTGTATATTGTTACTGATGCCATTTGGTGCAGGCTTTTATCCAAAGTACTTTAGAGTGCCATGAGTAAAGTACTTACATGGTTAGTAGGGGTGGGAGCCTGTTATCCTGGCAGTGTTAGTGTCATGCTGTGCCCAGCATTCACCCACACCTGTCCTCACCACTGCAGTGTGTTCTCTCTAAAACGCTGCATGGTAAACCTGAACGGACTGAAACCTGTCAGTCCACTGTCTTCCCAAATCATTCCCCATGCTTTCTGTTGGCCTAAAAGTGAGAAAATCAGAATTTTACGTCCAGTTTCTTCTCAGGAGTGCAGCATCAGTGTAGTAGTAATTCACTGCATGCAAGATTTTTTTGTTTGTTTGTTTGTTTGTTTGTTTGTTTTTTAACCAGAATCCACTTTTTGCTGCATGAAGAGGTTTGTTCAGCCTCACTTTATTTCCAGCGATAAGCACAGAAACATCTACATATGTCTGTGCTTGATAGAAGGATCTGCAGCTGTGGAGGACACGCTCAACTTAAAATCCTGCTTTGTTTTTATTCATGTTTCAACTTACACATCTATGTTAGTATTACCCATGCCATTATTATTATTATTATTATTACTATTATTGTTAAGCGTATTGGCAACCACAAACATTGAAGCCCATTAATGGGAATCACACAGACGGGTTCGACACACAGACACACAAATGTTAACAAAGAGTTGTACGTGCGCACATGCTAATACATACACACTCACGCACGCACACACACACACACACACACACACACACAGAGTGACTTTTCAGTACTAGCTGATGCTGGGCTCTCATCAGTGAGTGTGTGTGTGTAAGATACTGTAACGGTTGGTAGGAAGCTCAGTGAACAGCAACTCAGTAGACACCTTTGGCCTCTTCAGTTTTCATTGGCAGCCATGTTGGCTCCGTGATCCTGCTCAGTGGCTGTCATCAAGTAACAGTTATTCTTAGCCAGACTGTTTGGCATCTTATTTCTGAGGAAACTGTTACATATTTTTAGTCAACACTTTTAGTTCTAAAGAGCTGGAGGCGGTGTTGCTCCCACAACACAGCACAGCATTACCAAACTCTTTGGCTCTTCTGAACAGGAACTGTGCGTGTGTTTCCATGCGTTAAAAAAAAAAAAGTAAAAAAAAAAAAGATGGGTGGGGCTGCTGTTTCACTACTCACATCACACTGAGAGCGAGGAATTATAAGCTCCATCTGCATTTAAATGTAGTTTACAATAGTCACCCAAGTTCTCTTCAATCCCGGGTAGTAAAACCAGCAATTTCTTACTTTTATTTTGCAGCATTTTATCGGCAGTGTCTAAAAAGGCAGATGTTCTGCTTACAAAAATGCCTGGTACCACCTGCTGGGGGCGACTTTGAGTGCTAAACCAGAGCTGCTAAACAGAGTAAAACGAAAAGAAGTCTACAGGACTTCCAGAAAATCATCTCCAAAAGGGATAATTAAAAGAAAATTAGGTGGTTATGAAGATACACATTCCCATGTGCTTGGATGAATAAAATCTTAAACTGTTTTGGGGAAAAAGGGGGGTTTTCCCTCTTGTTATACAACATGACTACATGACTACTGTTTTTAAACTTTAATAATTTTACAACCATCAACTCCATGTCAGCCCATAGTTATGTCTTTATTATAAACACTGGGCTGAGTAACAGTGACAGTAGTAGTTAGGTTATTGGTAAATATTTGGAATCAGATGAAATGCTAATTTTATATCATTTAGCTCCATTGACCACCATATACTCTAGTGTGTTTAGCAAGTGCTCAGTGCTGCCCCCCTCTTGGACAAAAGACAGTACTGCACTCTTCTCCATCTCACTGTAGATCCGCTTTTTGTCTCTATGCATTTGGTGTTTTGCAGTCAGCTGTACATTTAAAAGAAAATCTGATATCAGCAAAATGAAGACTTTTTTTTTTTTTTTTTCAAGAATGTGCAACATGAATGAGATGGAACTTTATAATTCCCAGTTCCAGCCTCCGTTATTTCTCCTTCCTAAATTGTGAAGCGATGGAGCCGAGCCCGTGTCAGGAGCCCGTCTGATGCTTTCCGTATGCAGGCTGCCAGTATAACCACTGAACTTCCCCCCGTGTTGTCTTAGTAAGCACTGCTTTTGGTACAAATTGGCATCTTGTATGTTGTAACAGAATTTAAGGAGAGTATATGGAACAAATATATATAGAAATCTATCTAAAATGAATATATTATATATGGAAAAAAAAAAATATGCATTTCACTATTTCTTTTTCATTGCTGACATTCCTGATGTTGCGTCACAGATATTTATTTTACACGGTCGCGACAACGGCGACGACGACGATCGTGAGGGTGCTGACGAGGAGTGAAGTATTTATTTTGCAGCGGCGAGGAGAGACGGCGTGCACCATTGTTGTTGCTGTTGTTGTTATTGCTGTTGTTGTTGTTTGTCTTTTTTGGGTTTGTTGATTTGTTCCTCTCGGTGTGGTGTGGCTGCTGCTACCCTCCTGGCTAAAGATGAACCAATAAAAGGAGTTTCCAAACAGACCTGACGTGTGTGTGCTGACTCACTGCTGACCTCAAAGTCGCTGACAGCTTATCTGACTGATAACAGGTGCTGTGTCGTTTATAAATCATAACCACATTAATTTAGAGACATTGACATAATTAACATAAACAAATGAGGCCATCAAAGAGCAGCTTGCCGGTCTCTATCAGACACCATGCTGCATTTTCCACAGTTTGGTCAGGAAATCTGCCATGGCGCTTTACTGCACAAAACAGGAAGAGTCTCCAGAAATGTCTCTATGATCTTGCGTTCCCTGACACGTAGTTATATTTCGGAGAGGTGCACACCAGCTGGGGCACCAGCCTCTGCAGGCAACACTGGAGCTACGGCAGCCAACAGCGTCGCTATGGAAGCATTTTGACGCAGAAGTATAATTAGTTACTTCCATAGATTAAGAGGCATGATGTGTATACTACTTCTGCCTTTACTTAGACCATGCACAGTGCCAGCTCTTTTTTCGTGAGTCAAAGCGAAGGTGCATGCAGAGGTGCCAGCTCACAGTTGTGGCTGTGGTTGAAAGGAGCTGCATCAGGAGGACCACGTTCAGTCAGTCGGTGTTTCAGGGCCTGGCACTGACATTCTGGGGAGATCAGACCAGCTTCTCAATACAATGCTCTTGCATGCAGCAACAGCCCCCCAATATATGTAGTCAAAGAGAGATGATGTCCTTTTTTAGCGTGAAACCACATTTTTGGAGAAAGTTACAACAAATGTACCAGTAAAATAGTACTTGTTTCCCTTAACTTGTTAATTCCTGGTAGTTTGTTTTCCTCATGTAAAAAAAAAAAAAAAAAAAAATGTGTTCAGTTGGTCATATTTGGCTGTAGTGAAATGCACAGTAATTCCACATTTTCATTTCTCTCATTGTTTGAAATGATCACAGGATGAAATCTGGGTGAAGTCAAACAACATTTTTATAAACGAGGCCCCCTGGTGCTCCGCTCCCCTCACTTTACTCTGCTGGGCCCATAAATAAGTAATCAAGGCCGGGTCACGCTAATGGCTTCCCAGAGCAGTGAATACAGCTGTGTGTGTGTGTGTTTATGTGTGTGTGTGTGTGTGTGTGTGTGTATGTGTGAGAGAGAGAGGGGGAGAGAGAGAGAGAGAGAGAGGAAAAGGGATTAATAGAGAAACAGAAAGGAGGAGAAAGGGGAGAGATTGTGTGTGTGTGTGTGTGTGTGTGTGTGTGTGTTTGCAAGCATGCATGCCCTTGGAGGGGAAAAAACACACCCTTTCTGTTCATCATCTCAAACCAAAGTGCATTAAAGCAGAGCTCTTAGCATCATCCATCCTCCACACATCCCTGTGGAGCCACACACACACACACACACACACACACACACAAGACATGCATATATACCCACTCACATAAACACACACACACACACACACACACACACACACACACACACACACACACACACACACACACAACACATACAACACATGCATACATGCAGATGTATCAAAAGACGCAAATATACAAACATACAAACATGCATAGACACAGACAGTCATGCACACACACACACACACACACACACACACACATACACCTACAAACACACAGACTTGCATTGTGCAAATACACATACATGTGTATCCACATACATGCACATACAGGGCACACACACAAAAGTGACCACATGCACACAAAAATGCACAGATGTTAGCTATAACACACACACACACACACACACACACGTGGACACACAGACATAGCCACACACATGCACTCTAGGAAATCTGGAGCCTTCTCTATGTGTGTGTGTGTATTAGAAGTGTGATAGAGAAAATGAATAATGCATGAATGTTTCCCTCCACAAGCTTTTACCTTTAAACCCATTCACCCGTTCACACACACACACACACACACACACACACACACACACACCTGCAGCTCTAATGTGAGAGATGGCCTCACTCCCAGAAGGTCAGTGGTTCAATTCCCTTCATGAGTGTCTGGGACTCAGACACCTCAACCTGCTCCTGACCTCTGACCTCTGGGCTGCCATGTGTACATGCTCATGCACCTCAGAGGTGTTTCATCCTGTTGTGTGACACTACGAATGAGTTGTAGGTACAACATCACACAAGTGTGACATCACTGAGGGACTTCCTGTGTGAGTACAACAAATGGTGTGGTATGGCTGTAACTCCTCAAACACTTCCACACAAAAATGTCAACAATTATCTGTGGCGTTAAAGACAACTCTTTGAAGAGACGTTGATCAGTTCCACAAGGTTAGCATAGTTTTGCATTTTTTCATTAGTTTTTATTTTTATTTCGTTTTGAGTTTTTGTTTTTGATATCAGTTTAGTTTTAATTCATTTTTAAAGTGGGTTTGCTAGTTTAGTTTAGATTGTGATTTATGAAAATACTTAGTTTTAGTTTAGTTTTTATTAATGCTAGTGTTAGTTTTATTTATTTATTTTGAATAAGGAGTATTTGTCAGGGACAAGCTTCAAAAAGGTCAGAAAAAAGTATTGTGTACTTTAAAACCTCAACAAAACATCACATCATTTTGAAGAAATGTATTCTCTCAGGACAGATGAACAACCAAATAAACTCACAAAGATGAAAACTAAAGACTTTTTGTCTGTAATTTTAGTTTATTTCACACACAACTCAGTTTCACTTAGCAATCTTTTTTGTAAAGCCTTGTTTTAATTTTATTTTGACTTAATGACAATGCTTCTTTACATCTAGTTTTCCTTGTTTCATTTGCATTAATAAACCTTCATCAGTACTCTTCACTTAATATACGTGTTTTAGGAGAACTACAACCCAGGTCTGTGGTTTTTTGTAGTTTTTCAGAGCATTTGAAAACTCAATCAATGTTTCCACACTGCATAAAATGACAGCTTTCACTGATGAAAAAAATCACTGTTGTCTTGCAAGGACATAATGCTAATCATGGCTCCATCGGTTTCCACTGGCAAAATGCTAAAGAGTGGAGCCTGCTGCTCCCACCTCACAGGACGTAACCTTTCATCTAACAACAAGACAACAAGACTTGTCAGGTTATACAGCACAGCTGCTGGTGGCCATATTGGAGGTCCACAGCTCTGCAGTAACTGTGGCTGTAGGAAGTTGATTTTTTTTCCTGCAGACAGGCCTAAAACATGGCCAGCAACATTCAAAAACAATCAGTAACAATCAGTACGATCAGTGATAGATATGGTTAATTTTCAGAGCTGTTTAATATTTCAAATGTTAAGTATACCACATTTTTGGGGAGCAAAAACTGCGACATTTGTGATGATTTGTGACAAATATTAAACACAACAGACACTATTTCTGAATATGACCAAAAATTATACACCCCCTTAAATGCTTGTGAGAGGCTTTCACAGGCATTTAAACTCGAGGCTGATCTAGCATCACTGACCTCATGTTCAAACAAAATTACACTTAACCTTAGGGTAAAATTTGAAAATTCAGATATACGGAGCTACAGAAAAATGCATCAAAATAAACAGGAACTTCTTTAACGGGTGTTAATACAGTAAAGTAGGAAACTGACACGGTCGCTGACATCCATCAATGCTGTCCAGTGTGTGTTTTGCGCTTGAGTAACATTTGAGTATTTGTACAGCCCTGCTATACACGCCTGTGGAAAATGATGATTGGGGCAAATAAATAAGTGTACTTCCATTCAAATTGAAAAAAAAAAAATCCTCTCTGCCTCCTCCCCTGCAGAGATGCGACAGGCTGATGAGTGATGCCACTTCCAGCCGTGACCTCTGACCCCTGCTGTAAAAGCTGTGGGCGTCTCGGGGTGAGGGGCTGCCTCCCTGCCGGCTGACTTGTGCATCCTCACTGTGGCCCTTGTTGTTTCTATACAGGAGCTGTCCCGGTGCACGCTGGGAGTCTGTCTCAAAGCCCAGCGGGAACAAAGACGCCTGTCCGTCAAACCCCCATACAGCTGTCAATCACACGCAAACGTATTCTCCTGTGTTTACACAGACGATCCTGACGCTCTGTCACCGCTGAGGGCCGACACTGAAACAAGGGAGAGCGGTCGCACAAACACCACTGTGGTGTTTAAGAGGATTGTCAATGGGCCAGCAGAAACGTAGAGTGATGCAAATGAGAGAGAGGTCAAAGGTCAGATACAGCGCAGCATGCCTGAAGCTGATGGAGATTCAGTGGCTTGCTCAAGGACACTTCAACAGGGGTAATTACAAAAAACGAAAAGCATTAATCCCAGACCTAATCCTCATGTAACTTAACACCAGTTTGTGGAACTCATGATGGTTTTAAATTTAGATCACAAAGATGAATGGTGGCCTGACAGGAGAGACAACTGTTTGTCAAATAAAAAAAACTTGACTGTTTAAGTGGGTTTACCCTCCGCTTCATCCTTAGTGATAGAAGAGCAGCTGGCATTAACATTAAAGACCCACTGTTAACTGTCCAGACTTGGCCTGCAACGCATAAAATCTCCATATTAACATGTCATCATGTTTCATCTTCAGTGTTCAAATTTTGTTTTTCTTCAAACAAGGTAAAATCCCACTTGTTTCCAATGCTGGGATGAGATAATCCCAGCTTGTTTCCAGAATTTTCTTGAGTCAAGTGTCATGATCCTGGTGGCTGATCTGCCTTATTCTTCCTCGTTTCAATATATTTATACTTGTTCCCCCAAAAAATCCTGAAACATGTGAAACTGCATTGGACAACAAAAGTAAAAAAAAATAAAAATGACAGTGGCAGTTCTATTTGATGATTTGATGATTTGACATTTCTATAATTACGTTTTTAGGCGTTTCTAACGGGTTTGTGTAGCAAGACAGTACATTCATCAGGTGGTTTCAGAGAATTACAAAGTTCTGTAAATACATCGTCAAAACAATACAACACACACACACACACACACACACACACACACAAACATCTCTCTGCTGACATGTATACATGTATGCATGTGTCATATGTATGTATGTGTCTGTACAGTATAAGATGAGATGCCAACATATAAGAAAACATTTCTGGCAAATATTGTTCAAATATTTCAAGACCTCCGCCTCACCACTAACAGAGGCCAGCGACCTACTGAGGATACTTGGATCACTTTGCTGTTTATGTTATGGCCGTGTGTGTAAGTCACACTGACTGAGTGCTTAGCGATGGTCACTTATTTTGAATTAGTGATAATAAAAAGAAAGACTGCACCATTTTTTAAAAAATTATATTCTACCCCTTTTCCATAGTAACTTCAACAGCCCCCACACAGAAATTTGAGATTTAAAAAAAAAAAAAAAAAAATGTCAGGCATAGTGGATTTTTTTTGTTTTAACCTGACCAGTGCACACTGCAATAGGAGTTAAATTAGTGCTGAATATAATGAAAGAGACAGAGTGAGAAAGAGAGAGAGAAAGAAAGTAAATAATGGAAGAGAGCACAGAAATGTTACTGTATGAACTGACTGTGAGAACAGAGATAGAGGCAAAAAGAAAAGATGAAGAGAAATGTCGTGAGAAAAAAAATAAACTTAATAAGATTAAGCACATAATATTGTGCTTTCAATCCAAATAATCATCTCAATATGGTTGCTGGTTTCGTGAATGTGCATTCCAATCAGTTATGCCAATAAAGTTACTAAAATTGAGAAAGACACATGGAGAGAGAGGACGAGAGAGAGAGAGAGAGGGAGAGAGAGAGAGAGAGAGAGAGAGAGAGAGAGAGAGAGAGAGGGAGAGAGAGAGAGAGAGAGAAACTGGTGGAGGGTGGGAATGGTATCTATGAGGTCAAAGGTCAGGGGAGAAGTTTTGACTCACTTCCTGTCTCTGCTGCTGGGATGACACAACTCCTCTCTCTGCCCTCTGCGGTTCACCTCCCTCCCTCCTTCCTCTCCTTCCTCGATCCTTTCCTCCTCTCCCCCCTCATCCATCTCTCCTCTCTGCTCAGTCCCTCGCGTTCTCATTCTGTCCTGTCTTCACTTTATTGCATTCATTTATTTTCAGTCTTATCCAGAGTGACTGAGAATAGTTTGGCTTTCATCCAAACATGTTTATGTGAATTATAATGTGCACAAATGGAAATGCTAAAACTTGAAAATATCACATAAAACATTCATTTGAATCTGGAAATGTCTTTGTTGGCATAGAGTAAAAAAAAGTTTGTGTTAAATGATGATGGAAATGCATTTTTTTTTTTTTTTTCAATCAGGAAATGACTCATGTTGGGTTTAACATCTGTCCACTATAACCTCTCAGAAAGTTCATACAAGATGTCACTCTGAGATATGCACATGAAATATGACGAAAGAGAATAGTTTATACAAAGTCTGCAGAGTTTCCTCTTTTAGTGAAGCTCCCTCAGGCAGGTGAGAACAATCATCTGGACTCTGGTAGCACCACATGATGTGAAAATGCCTCAGTCCTCTAGCAAGAGGAACGCAATACAACCAACTACAGGAAACCAATCTGAAAACAGAAGGGATTGTGGGTGACAGACAGATACAGTTCCTAATGCCTGCAAAGCCTAGCATAATAAAAAGTATGGAAAGTAAAAGTAGCCACTGTGAAGAATGTTTGCTTTCAGAAAATTAAACTGTTGATGTGTTAACCTGTAAGCAGTATTTTAATGTTGTAGCTGTGACTGCTCCATGTCCTGCTGGCTGGTCTACACTCTCACAATGCAGCACATCTGAAGTTTCACATGGAAAAGCTTCTTCTGCAAAGTAACCAGTAACTCCAGCTGTCAGATAAATGCAGTGCAGGAGAAGGTAGAAACTCTCACTGAACGGAAACACTCAAGTAATGTGCCTCAAGATTTTGCGTGAGTATAATACTGCAGGAAATGGACTGGAAATGGAGATCATTATGTGGATTAGTTTTGACCACCACTGCTAAAGTGTTACCAAACTCTGTCCAATCAACACACTGCTTGTGAGTCATGTGACTTTTGTTAACAATCCCTGGTTTATTTGCAATTGGTCAGTGTGAACCTGACTGAACAAAATATATAAAAAAGGCCAACTTTTCTCTCTCTCTCTCTCTCTCTCTCTCTCTCTAAATGCACACAGGATAATGCTTACATTAGACAAACTTACAGACTGTGTGTGTGTGTGTGTGTGTGTGTGTGTGTGTGTGTGTGCATATGTTTGATTATTGCAGAATGTGCGTACCATGTTTATGTGTGTATAACTTGTATACTACATAATTTGTGCACATGCAAGCGGATATGTTTATGTGTTTTGGTGTGCGTGTGTTTGTGTGTGTGTGTGTGTGTGTCCTTGGTTTATAGCCTACAAACAGGAAGTGGCACTGCAGTCTTGGCATTTTTGTTTCAAATTGCTGAATCATGGCGAGGTGAGACCAGATGGACGGAGGGAGGAAGAGAGAGGAAGTGAAGGAGGGAGAGTGATACTGAGCTGAAACGTCATGTCTTCCTCCACAGGGAATTTGATTATCAGCCATGATGTTTTAATGGTGTCAGGTAAACTGACCACAGGGCTTCCGACTGTGAAACAATTATATCAGACTCCTGCTGCTTTCAGCCTCTTTGGTAAAGAAAGGCAACATCACAATACAGCATACAGCTAGTTTATTATACCATGGCCCGTTCAGATCTTGTGATCTTTGACTGGCTGATGAGTGCAAACATCTCCTGGTTTTCCTGCTGCTGCTCTCTGCCACAGTGCCACACTGTTAAACTCCATACCTGTAACTGATACCACATTCACACCATGTAGGAGAGAGCACAGGTCCATCTTGACAACTTGTTCACGCGTTTGCTCAAGAGGTGCAAAGAGTAACTGCAAACTGCTGCTCAAGTAGAAGTGCTGCTACTTTGCTGATATTTTACTGAAGTATAAGTAGAAACTCTGCTGCAAAAATCTACTGAAGTAAAAGTAAAAAAAGTAGCTCATTTAAAATTTACGCGGAGTAAAATATTTTTCACCCATTTTGTCAAACATATTTTGTACTTGGATTTCATTTATTTGTAACGTATCACATGAACATTTGTAATCACTTACTCTGAAGTCTCCACTGGGAGGAGGGCGGGCTCGTGGATGAGTCAAACAATTGATTTACACCCAGGCGACCCGAGTTTGAATTTAGCGCAAAGCAACAGTAGCATTCATTTGTTGCAAACCTTATATATGTTACATTACATTAAATTGCCGTAACCAAGTGTTTTTTATGACTAAACTCAACCTCTCTCTAACCTGAACCAAGAGGTTTTGAAAGCCAAAGGTAAAAAAAGAAAAGAAAAGAAAAGAAAAGGCTAAAATGCTGCCTGACATGATGTACAAGATATGTTGATTAGAAATGCATTTATGATACATCAGAAACAAACATAATCTGCGACAAAAAATTTAAACGTAAATAAGATTGCAGTTTAGTTGTATGGGAACGTAATGTTTAGGAGACAGGGATGAAGTCTGGTGTCTGCAGCATCTCAACACTGTTTCAAAGGAAACAACTCATCTGGAATTAACCCTGTGGACAGGGTAATGTACCCAACCAAAGTCTGCGTTGGTGCAACCATGTTTTTAGAAAAAATAACTGTTGTGCTGTGTCTATGTCACGATTGCAAGTGAATTGTCCAATACAGTTTTATTTTACATGCAAGAAAATCAAAGTTAAAAAAATCTGGGTTATATGTCACTTTTGAACAAAAGTCTTGATTTGCTCTGTCTGGTTAATCTCATATATATGTAATCCTATCATCTTGAAATCTGGGCGAGAGTGCAGGCAAGCAGCCGGTTTTAGGTCACGGCCAGTTTACAACACACACACACACACACACACACACACACACACACACACTTTGTGCGATCCTCAATACACTGTGTGCATCCTGTAGTGGAGAATGCAGAGAGGAAGTGATTGAATAATTCAGCATATTTCCTGAACAATAATGGCCTGCTGCTGATAGCGGCGTGATGTTCAGTGATGGGGTTAAGTGCTCAGCGCTCAGTCGGTCATCCAGCCAGCAGGTTATTTACACTCAGAAATAATAATAAAAAAAAAAAAAAAAAAAAAAAAACAGAGAGAGAATTCAAACCAAAGAAACTGACACCCAAACAGCAAATACAAGAAAACCACAGAAATAATTGGACAAGGTGCAGAGAAAAAAGGGAAATAGCTGTGATGTACAGTACAGTGTGTGTGTGTGTGTGTGTGTGTGTCCTTGGTTTCCCCTTTATTTTTGACAAAGATATAATTATGTACGTGCTCACCTTTGGAACTAATATAGATTATTATAGATATTGATGGTTATGTGGTCATTTATGGTTCATGCTTCCAAAAGGGGAGAGAAAAAAAAAAAAAGGTTTATATTCAACATGGTCTTTTGGATAATACTGTGTATAAATTGCTGCTTCTAATTGATAGTCATGCCAGAAACTGAGCTGCCCTTACAGACCTTATATATAGATATATGGGCTGTACATATGCATTTTGTGAATCAGAGGTCTGATTTGTCGAGTCTCTGTGTTTTTATTGGCTCAGTTCTGCTAACAGAGAAGAGCGTCATTGACCTCGGGTGGGAAGGGAGAGAAAGAGAGAGGGAGAGAGAGAGAGAGAGAGAGTGAGTGAGAGAGAGAGTGAGTGAGTGAGAGAGAGAGAGAGACTCGGAACTCGGAAAGAACATACTTGATGTCAGCGGCGAAGTTTGGCGTATTTTGGGACAGGACGGGAAACACAAGGCCCTGAGTATTTTTAGATGCCTGGTCCAGGAAGCAGGATGAGGAGAGTGAGATGGGTTCTGGTGGTGTGTGTGTGTGTGTGTGTGTGTGTGCGTGTGCGTGCGTGTGTGTTGTGATGAACTGGGGTTCCCACTTTCCCACAGTCCTAGCCGGAAAAGTGCTGGAAAGGGCCTGACAGCTGCAGCTTCACTGCCTCCAGAGGAAGGAGAGGTCATGATGCAAAGCCAACCCACCCCCCCACCTCCCCCATAAATCCTGAAGCCCAAACACACTCATGTGATTGCCTACTATACTTATGGGGACCTTTCATTGAGCACATTTCTTCCCATACCTCAGGGGATTTTTCAAACTTTGTCCTGTCCAGACCCCCGTGTTGACTTCCACAGAGGCCTCAGACTCTGTGGACCCTGATGTGAAGGATATTTTGGGTTTGTGTTGAGTATTAAATAGTTTGGATGTCACACTTGAACACTGACAATAGATTCAAATTGGTGAGCTGAAATGTCTTATTTTTCCTCGACCAACCAAGAATAAGTTAGTGATTGCCCCAAACCCAGCTTGGCCATCTGGCTCGCTAACTGGACGTACAAGAGACAAGTTGTGATGCAGATGTGTAGGGATGGATTCAGTTATAGATGACAGAATTTACAGCTTATTCGGCAGCAGGATTTTATTACAGTTTACTACCTTGAGCCATCATTGTGTATTTTTACATGGGCGAGCACAACCCATTCTCACTGGCCAGGGTGTGAAATACTGCAGCTTAGTCACAGCCTTTTGCATCTGATACCAGCGGCATCCTCTGGTGTCAGTATGAGGTCGGATGGTGACGCAGTTTAAAGAGCAAAAAAGTCCAAAAAGGGAGGTGGTGGGAGGCTGTCACACACGAGGTCCCAGCTCAGTTCCTGCTTACCAGCAAGACTCTTTCATGTGTGACCAAGACTGTGTCCAGCTTCTGTTTTGGTGCCCAACCCTAACCTTTCCCTAACAATAACCAAGCGACACAGACATGTGATAAAAGTGAGAAAGTCTGACGCATCTCATGCTGACGCCTTTTGGTGAAGGGTGCCTTTTGGCATTGGTATCAGACATGAAATGGGTGTGACCAAGCTGCAGTATTTGACAACCTGGAATTGAGATATGTTGGCTGGCAGGATAGCAAATCAGGGAAGTAGAAGACAGAGCCGAGCCACACAACAACAACGTTACTACAGTCGAAATTGCAAAGCTCCAGTAAGACTCCAGTCCAGGAGCAGGAGCCTGGGAGCAGGGCAAGACCGGGACCCCACCAGGACCCCATCAAATGATATGTCAAAACATAATTATCACATCACTCAAAATAAAGGAAGAAGCCTTGAAAGCCGACAAAATCAAGAAATTTTGGAGGGATCAAAGAAATAAGATTCGAAAATTAACA